>NC_143063.1:42535000-42836250 GCF_052426305.1 Pelodiscus sinensis
GAAATGGAGCATCCAGAAGTGTCTGCAGTATGCTAGGTCCCTTCTTCCCACAGGAACTGTCACTTCCCTATGTAGGATGTTGTCACATAAAAGTCATATGTGAGTCCTGCAGCTTAGCAGGCCTGGGATGGAAGTTTCCATCCCTGCTGTACCAGCTTAACATAGCCTGGGACCCTGCAAACCCAAACAGCAGCTGGGCTTTCTCAGCTTTAATCTATGCCTTGAGCTGGGAAACTACTAAGTGGTAAACAAGTTTGACCTCGGTGTCAGCTCATAAGAGTGATAAGAATGGCGTTGAGCCAATTACATGCACACCCAGTAAACAACTGTAATATAACTAGTGCAAGAGTCCCGTGCCCACTGAGTCTCACCAGAGACCTAGACCTTGAAGGGTGCCCTGGATTCCCCTATCTGGAGCCACGTCCACTGCGGCTGGGTGCGAGGTGACCAGAACGGGACTCCCCACAGACTGAAGGGGCATAAGCATTTCAAAGTGCCTATTACTCTTTTATGCATTGCTCTATCTATGCTTATTGGCGTTTAACTTTGCAGTAGCTGTGTGGTCCCTGCCCTTGTAAATTGGCAGATGTGTTGCTTTTGGCCCATGTTGCTTACTTGAACATAAATTCATTTATTTATAACAAAGCAGCTGTATGGTCAGAGTGTCCAGTTAGTTGTGCCCAGTTGCTCCCTTGCCTATTGAAAAAAACTACATATTTGAATGTAGAAAACAAAACAACATGTTTGAGAACAGGTATTAACATTTTCCGTTAGCTATAAATATGCTGTTTTGTGATAGACATAGATAACAAATCCTGCCAGCCCAATTCATCGTACATTACCATGACTAAATGGCATGAGGTGTGATATTATTTTTGGACCATTTTTCACACTGCCATATCTCTTGAAAGTCTAGTCCTTGCAGTATCAATGAACTGGGATTTGTCTTCCATAAGCTCAGAGGTATCTAAAACAGAGAAGTAGGCCCTGGTCAGCTTGGAGAATGAAACTAGACAAGACATTTCGTATTCTCTTGCTCTCATGTGTTTGTGAACCCAATGACAGCAGCATTGTGCTCACAATGTTTTAGGGAAAAGTGTAAATCCTCCCCTCCCCCCAAATTGCTGACATCTTAAGAAAATGGTCACTCAATCAGTCTTGCTACATCTCATCAAACCATCCTGTAAACTAAGCTGATGGGGGCCAGTGTAACTGACAGAGGTGTTTGACCCAGAGTGTTGTATTAAGTCAGCATATTTATTCATAGATTTTCAAAGTATGGCAGGGTTTGTGATTTGTAAGCCTTTTGTATGCTATAAAGATGCCATTTAATGTGCCTGTTCAGTGTTTTAAACTTTAGCTCTACTGAGCAATCTCAGCATGAGTTAAGTGTTACATAATCATTTGCAAAGTCCAAATATTATTCCCTACCAGTGGCAGTCAGCAAATGGTATTTTTAGCCATGTAAATCACATGCTTTTCAACAAAGTACTATTTTCACCAAAAATCAAATTAATCTTGTTTGGGAAAAAAAAAACAGACTCTCAGTACTAAAGTGTCAGTTTTCATTGCATGTTTTGATCACTTCTGACACCCAGGAGAAGCCAGGGAAATAGAACTGAGATGTCAAATGTAATATATGGAAGGTTGATTCCAAGGAAACTTTTAGGTTTTGGTACAGCTTAATATGTTCATTACCACACATATTGTGAGAAACAGATTAAGTATCACCAAAGTAAATTTATTTTGGAACCAGCTTTATTCTTTACATATCATAAATTAACCAGCAGAATGCATAATGGAGAGAATTCAGACACTGAGATTGCTAACATTTATGCAAACCCCAAAAAGTACAAGGATGTAATATAGATAATGTCTTTGCTTTAAAATAAGCACTTCATCAAGGAGAGTTATGCTTGTTCTGAAACACCTGCTTTCCTGAATTCTTTGTGAGTGTCTGGAAAATATTTTGCCTCACTGATAGCACCAGACTAGAGCAATAGTTTAATGTCTATTTCTGCCATCTATTAAGAAAGTCTGTTTTAACATAGTAAGTGCCAGAGCCTTAACGTCTCTTGATACAGGAAGCAACATCTCTCACAAAAGCTCTGTCTACTACCCACCAAAATTGCTGAGATTAATAGTTTCACTTGTAAAATAACAAAAGCCTGAGGTTTAATTAAAAATTAATGTATCTTTAAAGAAGGAGAGTGAATGCCAAGTAATGATGAGGGCATGAGACTATTCCAATTCTTTTGTGAGTTTGTACCTATCTACAGATTGAAAATGGAATCTCTTTAAAAAAGTGAGTAAAATCCAAGTCTCATTGAAGTAAATTGGGCTTTTTGCCATTGCTTTCAATGGAGCCAGGATTTTGCCTACTATTTTAATAAAGGGATATGGGGTCGGATTCAAAGACCAATGAATCATTGGGAATTTTTTTTCATTTATTTCAATAGGTTTTGGAACAAGCCCTGGCGTAACTTGGAGTTAAGAAAAATGTACAATCGAAGAAAGTACAATACTTTCCCAAGGTATACGTTTTCAACTCAGTACTTTGTATACTACAATGCTAAAACATACTGCTTTACAATGAGATGATCCTTGAGATGACACTAATATATGTAGGGCCCTACCAGATTCAAGATCCATTTGGTCAATTGCATGGTTGTAGGATTTTAAATGTTGTAAATGTCATGAGTTTGGATATTTACATGTGAAATTTCATCGTGCTGTAATTGTAGAGATCCTGACACAAAAAGAAATTGTAGGGGTGCAAGGTCATTGTGCAGGGAGTTGCGGTACTACCACCCTCACTTCTGCACTGCTGCTGGTGACTGCGCTTCCTTCAGAACTGGATGGCCACCAAGTGGTAGCTGCTGGCTAGAAGCCCAGCTCTAAAAGCAGCTCTAAAAATAAGGGTGGTATGGTACAGTATTTCCAGTGTACTTCTGTGCTATTGTGGTAAGGTGCTGGGTAAGCAGCCATCACTCTCTGGATAACCAGCTCTGAAAGCAGTGCAGAAGTAAGGGTGGCAATATTTGAAACCCTCCACAATAATTTTGAAACCCCCAAAGGCCCTCTTTTTGGTCAGCACCCCCAAGCTACGTCTAGACTACGGGGTTTTTCTGGGAAAACTCCAGTATCCCGTAAAAACCCCGCCTTGTCCAGGGAACACATTTGCTCTTCCTTTTTTTTTCGTGGAAGAGCAAACACACTCTTTCGGGGAGGCCTGTATACCTCGTTTCATGAGGAATAAGGGCTACTCCGAAAGAGGAAGCTTTTCTGCTATTTGGTCCCATTTAGACTGGGCCAAATGGTGGAAAAGCCTCTTCTGGAAAAGCGATCGGAAAAAGCTACAAAAATTGCAGAGAGCAATTTGCATAGTATTTTCCAATAAAGCCCGGTAGTCTAGACTTAGCCCCAATATGAGAAATTCTGTCTTCTCCCATGTAATCTGTATAATATAGTCTAATGTTACACAGAAGACCAGATTTCATGGTTCATGACGCATTTTTCATGGCATTGAAGTTGTAGCAATAGTGTAAACTATATAGAAAACAATGACATTTACACTAAACCTAATGTCATAAGGTGTTTGGTTAGCATTTGTTCTGGGCAACCTTCAAAAGATGTGCAAAATGGCATGTCAACTATGTAATATAATTTTATTATGGTCTACAATATTATTTCTATAACAAAAAAAGACTCAAACTAAATAACAGTGCAAATTGTCAAGAATAATCCTATGTAAATTGACATGTGTACACATTAAGGTTGACAAAATTACAGCAGATTCCTAGCTCTATAATAAGTTGGTTGGCAATTTAGCTCTCCAGAGCAAAGCAATCCTTCTCTCATTTTATTGGATAAGAAGGTAATATACATGTGTAACCCTTTGGTGGCAGAGTCTCATTATGGCTCGTGTAAGAAGATCAATTTCACTTTATTACAAATTTCTCCCTGCAATAAATAATTCACTTGCAGTTTTGATTTATGGAGTCATACCTAAGATGGAAAGAGAACCCAGTAATATCATTTTGATAAAGTATTCAGGGATGTGTTAACCCTGGAGAAATTTTGCATGTCAGAAATCAGAAAGCTGAGAGGTAATGTAAGATTTAGCTAGTTCTTTAGTGAGTACACATAGGAAATGCTTTCCAGCTGATAATGGAGATAATACATAGTAAGGACTGTTACAAATTAATATTAGTTATGTTTTGGTAGTGCCTAGAGGCCTCAACCAAGAAGAGGCTCCCCTTATTCTAGGTGTTGTTCAAACATGTATGAAGATGGTCTATCTTGTCTATTAAGATCTCTGGGGTAGGACTAAGTATTATTATTCCTCCTTTAAAGAGCTGAAGCACAAAGAAATTTTGCCTTCTCCACAGTTACATGGAAGAACCAGGAACTGAACTCAGATCTTAACCAACAGTTCATGCACACATCCAGCCCAAGTTCAGATGGTATTCCAGTCATCTGAAGAAGTGGGTTTTGCCCATGAAAGCTCTTGAGACCATGTATATGTTTTGTTAGTTTAGTAGTACCTTAAAGACTATTTGTTGTTTTTTAAGTTTTTCCTGTTATAGACTAACTCAGCTACCCCTCTGAAGCTTTTGATTGTAGTTGTGATGATCTCGCCCCCATGCTTTGTGAAACTTGGTGTATGGATATGACTATGCATAGCTTGAAGATGCTTTAAACAAAATACCTCTTGTAACCTATCAGATTTTAATGTCACAGTCTGCTGGAGCTGCATATCCTATTTTTGTGCATGTGTCTTTCTTGCATGTGAAGTTAGAAATATCTGTTTATAATGTTAAATGTGCTAATGTGAGCCATTACTGGGTCTCTGGAAGGCTAAAAGCTTGGTGATCAACTCAGTAACTTGAAAATGGCCTTCTTTGTTCTGTAGGCCCAATCGGTGGTCAGTGCTAAAAAGACATGTGACCATACCACCTTGTGCTGAAAGCCATTTTGAACCTGCTATTTTTTTTCACAGAAGGGGGGATGTAAACCAAATGATTACCATCCTGGGGAAAAGTCTATTTAAGCAATAGAAAGCAATCATCTTTTGTCTTCAGCAGGCTTTTGAAATTGCCTGGTACATGCTGACATCTAGACTGCAAGCCTCTTTCGAAAGAGGCTTTTCCCCCAGCAGTCTAGATGCAGGGGAAGTTTTTTTCAAAAAAAGGCCATTTTTTCCTAAAAAACCCTGTAATCTAGACACACCCTGAGAGGATACAAAGAAATGTGAAGGTCTGGAGACTCAGATTAGAGTAAAAGACAGACTTTGATTTGAAGCTCTTTACCTGAAATAAGAGCAGCTATTTGGGGGTAAGAATCTGCATGTGACACGTTTCTTAGTGAATTAGAACTTAGCTATGCATTTTCTGTTCATTTTAATTTAGTAACTTAAAATGTCTGTTTTCACTGGCAAACACTTAAATCCTACTGGTTGTACTTAATTATTTACATTGGGCCTGATTGTAAACAAAAATGATTTCATTATTACCTGGGAGGGAGCAACCATGATGCATCTCTCTCTTTCATTGATAACGGGAGCTTACCTGATGAGCTTGCATTGTGTGCATCTTTTACACAAAGATGTATTTATTTGGGGGTTTGATCCATTTGGGGGGTTAGTTTCCTGGGTGCCATGCCCAAGGGAGGAGTTTTGGGAAGGCAGGGTGGGGCAGCAGCCATGCACTCTAGGTTGTGGCTCGCTTTTCATCCTGTTCCCCACACTATCAGGAGGCAAGGGGAAAGAACTTGGCTTCTGTGCATGTTTCTCACTCCTGGCTCGTGAAGGGAGGGGGCAGAGCTGTAAATCACAGAATGCAAGTACTTTCCCCTCGCTCCCTGATAGTTCGGGGACTGGGAAGAAAAGCAAGCTGCATCCTGGTGTGTATGGCTGCTTCCCCTTCCCACCTCCGTCCTCCCAAAATTCTGCCCTTGGCTATGCCCTAGAACTGTGTCCTCCTAGAGCTGAAGTGATTCAGCGTCAGCATTGCTCTGCCTGGGGGTGGTAACCCCAGCTCTGTGCCTTGTCTGGGGGAGACCAGAGGATCTGGCTCTGTAGGACAGGGTGGTGGGAAGCCCAGAGAGCAAGAAGGCAGGTGTCAGGGGCATGATCAGCACTTCAAAGAACAATCCCAAGGGGTCTTCTGTGACAGCACCCCGTCACACCAGTTACCATGGAAATCACTCGAGAGATGCTGTTTCTTTTTCATCACAACCTATTTTTCACTTTTTCACATCAAACCCAGTCATGCGTTCACGGAACCCCAAACTGTCTTCTCTGCGTGCTGAAAGCAAGCAAAGCTAATGAATAACCCTCTGCTGAGATGCCTCTATCCGCATGAGTTTTTAATTGAAATGCAACTCCCACCGCATCTTGTTATTTTGTTGACTGTTGAGTTCGTTTAATTTTCCATAGGGGTATTTTTTGCACCTGCCTTCCACATCTACCCCATTAAGCATGTGCAGATTGTTTGATTCCCACTCAATTAAATTAAACAACTGTGAAATGGAAAGTTTCATTATATTAGCAATGTAATCATCTAAACTACTACTCGGAGTGTACTAGCAAACAGGGCCTGCGCCACAGAAACACATTCTCTGATTAAATTGTCAAGCAAAGCCCCACTGAAGTCAATGCAAGGACCCTCCCTGTCCTCCAGTGGGCTTTCAAATCAAGTTCTAAATTAGATGCTTCCCCTTTGAGGTTACTCCTGTTTAAGGCTGGGTATTAAAGAGTGGGTCCAACATGAGCTGATGAACTTTTTCTTGGCTTCAGGCTATTACACATACTGCAAGCTTTGCAAATGCACCAAAAAATTCAAAGCAGAATGCATGAGCATTGCAAAGGGTCACCTCGCTTCACCCCTCAGGTTTCACTTGAAACTCAGCACAGCCTCGTGGACTTTAATGAAACTCAGCACAGCCTTCTGGACTTTAATGAACCTGGGCTGACTCACCAGGTTATGTATTTCCATAGTAAAATCTGACACTTGGGGTAGCAGTGGAGAATGTAGAATTAACCTGCAGTTGATGTTTCCACATGTAATCCACACCTAGCTGGTGTGGTTCACTGTCGCATATAGTGGTACTTAGACCACTTACAGGGAGAGCTAAGAATGAGTGAGCTCTACAGCCTAAGCTGAGAGCCAGCTGGCTTTATATCTCAAGCTGTAGAGACTCCTATATTAAGTTCCAAAGATCCCAAGTTAGAATCTGCCCAGTGGTGGTTACACATGTTCCATTTGTTGTCTGATAGCCAGACTCTCCCACCCTTACTCCTGGGCTTTGTCTACATTGGTGCGATCTTGCGCAAAAGCAACTGCTTTTGCACAAAAACTTGCTGCCTGTCTACACTGGCCACTAGTTCTTGCGCAAGAACACTGACGTTCTACTGTATGAAATCAGTGCTTCTTGCGCAAGAACTATGATGCTCTCGCTCAGAAATAAGCCCTCTTCCACAACTGTTCTTGCGCAAGAGGCCAGTGTAGATGGGCAACATGAATTTCTTGCGCAAGAAAGCCCTATGGTTAAAATGGCCATCAGAGCTTTCTTGCGCAGGAGAGCATCTACATTGGCAAGGATGCTCTTATGCAAAAGCACATCTCTTGTGCAAAGGCACATGTCAGTGTAGATGCTCTCTTCTGGAAGAGTTCTTGCACAAAATCATGCCAGTGTAGACGTAGCCCTATTGAATAGTACCTTAATTTGTCATCAGCCCCACTGATTTCAGTCAAAACTGTAGAGTAATGGTCCAAATTATGATTGATCATTTGTATTGCAGTATGCTCAGAAATTGCAGTCAAGGATCAGTACCTGATTGTGCTAGGTACTGTATAAACACATAACAAAAGGACATCCCCTACCCCAAGTAGCTTACAAACAAAGGAAAAGCCAAGAGACAACAGACAGATGAACAGGGAAACATTGACAATATTGGCCTGTCTGTCGTGAAGCATTTTGAAGGTGCCATGCAGAGGAACGTTTCAAGGTGCAGAGCTGAAGGAAATCCAGGCGGTAGCTTTGCAGGTGTTTACAGGGAGATCCTGCCAAACATGGTAAAAAATACAAAGGGGCTTCTTTGGAAATGCATCAAGTAGGCGATGGAAACTGACATCATGGACCAATGGAAGTTGGAAATTGACTTCTCATCAGAGCCAGATGCCCTACCTAATGTCTCTTATTCACTATTAACACAGTTTTCCCATCCCTGCTTTATTTCAGGATGGGCTAAAAGAAAGATCAGACATACTCCTGTGTCTTTTATTCTATTGACAACTAATAACACTACCCAAAACAATGCTAGGGCCTCAATCTATTCACAGACGTGCACTGGTTTAACTAGCTGCATGTTTTTAAACTAATTTGAACTCTGTTTAGACAACTATTTCAGCTTAAAATGGCTTATATCAATTCAGCTTCTTGGTCTCATGTTGCTACCAATAGGCCCAAAGAGTTGTGATCTGCCATCTGGTGAGCATAAGCAGTGCCACACTGTGGCTACATCTAGATTTACGAAAAAGGGATGCAAATTAGACATATCGCAATTGCTAATGAAGCGGGGATTTAAATCTCCCCCGCTTCATTAGCATAAAAATGGCTGCCGCTTTTTTTCGGCACGGAAAAAAAAAAGCGCTAGTCTAGACATGGATCTTTCGGAAAATAAAGCCTTTTCCAAAAGATCCCTTATCCCTTATTTTAAGAGGGATAAGGGCTCTTTCGGAAAAGGCTTTATTTTCCAAAAGATCCGCGTCTAGACTGGTGTTTTTTTCCGGCAAAGCTCTGTGCCGAAAAAAAGCGACAGCCATTTTTATGCTAATGAAGCGGGGGAGATTTAAATCCCCGCTTCATTAGCAATTGCGATACATCTAATTTGCATCCCTTTTGCGAAAAAGTATGTGAAAGGGGGCCTATATGCTGCCTATTATGGGAGGGGCAGCAACAAGGTTGACTTAAGAGAACACTCCAGACCCCCCGACCCTATCGCACTGCTACTTGGCCTTTTCCAGCCGGAACAGTGACAACCAGCAACAGTCTTTTCCACCCTGCCTATTTTATGAAGACGTAAGTAAGGGTAGAAATTTGCCCTGAGAGTGACACCAAAAAGTACATATATATCCTTTGGAAGCTTTTCAGACAGGCCCTTTTGTTCAATACCTGCTGTTATGACATAAGTACATAAGAACGGCCACACAGGGTCAGACCAAAAGTTCATCTAGCCCAGTATCCTGTCTGCCAACAGCGGCTAATGCCAGCTTCCCCAGAAGGAGGGAATACAACAGGTAATCCTCACATGATCCCTCTCCTGTCACCCATTTCCAGACAAACAGAGGCTAAGGACACCTACCCATCCTGGCTAATAGCCATCAAGGGACCTAACTTCCGTGAACTTAACAGGGTTAAAAAAGAGCTAGATAAAGTCCTGTTAAATAAACAAAATATTTATTGTGTTTTGAACTTTCTGGTTTATAGAGCACCACATGATGACCATATGAGCAATGAAACTTTTGCATCAAAGCTTTTCTTGACACTCACTAATCACACAGTTCTTGAAGACAGGAAAAAAAGAGTAAGCCACCTCAACACAGCTTCCTTTACTTTGACAAAGACAACTTACTTTGACCCTAACTTTCCATTTTAGTCAATGGTGAAGCCTAACTCTGAATTCAGCAGTGTAAATGTACGGTTATATTAGTTAATGATTAGCAAAACCAACATGACATTCCTCATGACAATGGGCCTGGAGACAAAAATTCAGTGTGCCTAGAGTGAAAAGTACCGTGGTTGACACTGACAAGATTAAAAAAAAAACATTGTCCAATATCTTCTCCAACATCTGATTGGAAATGGGAGGGTGGAGGTGTGGGAGGGAATGATGGAATTCACTGGGCTGAAGAAAGAAATATTCTGCAATCGTCAGTGTCACTCATGCAGCAATTGCTGTCAGACTATTTGAGTCTGCTCCTGGCTGACTTGAATTGCCTAGTTAGTTTGCAGCTGTTGATTTGAGACCTTCCGAATTTAATTGTATTCCTGGATGTTTGCAATTAATTGATTAGAATTAGCATAAACAATGATGTTGACAAAATGTTTCAAACGGGATTTTTGCTAGGAAAATGGAGGAAAAAGTCAGTTATGCTGCTATAGCCAAGTGAGTAATATGTGGTTTGAACAGTCGTTGCTACCTTTCTAGTAGTAACTAATTCCAGTAACTAAGGTTTACCCTGGGTAAATCCGGAATGCTTTATTCACAGGAGCTGTCTTGGGACAATTTAGGAGTAAAATGAGGATGATTTGGCCCTAAAATCACATCCTCTGTGCACAGCATTAAATGGCCTTAGCTCAGCAAGGGTGACAGATTGCTGGCCACTGGGCTGCAGACAGTAGCAAAGTGAGTGGGCGGGTCTGGCGGGTGGATTGACATCGCTTCAGAAGAGCAGGTCGTGCCCTGCCTGCCTTCAAAACACTCCCCAACACTAAAGCAGGAGGAAGTCAGCGCACTTCCTTTCAGATCATGTCAACCACAGAGCCAGACTCCAAAACCACCACCCCCCCACGACTCACATAAATACGCATTTGCCTCCTGGCCTTACTGCATAGCAATCCTGCGTCAGCCCTGCCATGTTTTGGATCCGACACACCAACAGGCACTCTTGGGAGAAGATCTGCTCCTGGCTAATGGCTACAAGAAAACTCTGTGACTTAATACAAAACTGTGACACATCCTTTGCAGATGTTCCTTGGCTTGTGATGAACCAGGAGCCTACCTGGGGGCAGATAATTAGGAATCTAAATGAGAATTTTATATCTGGCAGGTTAGTTTCACCCTGGGTTGAGAGAGGATGTGCCATAGGCATGAAGGAGTCAAGCCTTGCGAGAGCACTAGCAGAAAATCACTAGTGTGATTTTTTTTAGCCTTATGGGATTTTGCTGAAAAACTCAAACCTCTTTCGTTTCTCTCTTACAATGGCCAGTGGTTACTGTCAAACAGTCTGCAGTCGTTAATGTTTCCAGCCTTGTGATTCCTGCCTCTGAGTGACCGAGACTTTTGCCCATCCTATTGTTTTGGGTACTTCATGTCAGTCATGCTGGCATCTTGTTTAAGCTAATCCACCCATTTAGACTATAGGTTGGACCTCTCTGGTCTGGCACCCTTAGAACATGACTGGTCCCGGATGAGGGATTTTGCCAGTCCAGGAAAGGTTATTTCTGGGTGCCCTGCTGCCAGCCCCACTCCCTGCCCTGCACCCCACTCTCCCGCCCACCCCCGACTTCCCAGCTCCTCATGACAGTCCAGATGTCTCATGTGCCAGGTTTTCCACCTCACCTCTCCCTGCGCAGCCCAGTTGAGCTTCACACTGACTCCTTCTCACCCCTCCCCCGCAACCCAGCTGGGCCATGCACTCCCCCTCCCTGCATCACACCAGGCTCCCGGCCCCCCCACAGAGTGCCGTGTCTCTTGGATCCTGGAACATCCATGGTCCGGCATGACTGTGGCTGTTGCCAGACCAGAAAGTTCTGGTTTATAGAGGTTTAACCTGTATTAAGCTCTCTGTATTAGGGAGTACCATTTGCCATATTTTGTGCATCACATATTATAAGAAGGGCCTGATCAGATTGTTCTCCAGGTGCTGCTGAAGTATAAATGTTAAACAATCATGAAATTTGCAATACAGTGGCATCTGAGCAGCATGTAATTTTTCCCTTGATGTAGAAGAGGAAATAAATGCAATGGTTCAGATAGCAGTGCATGATAACCACTAGCAAAGACTATATGTGTGTGTGTGTGTGTGTGTGGTGTGTGCGAACGCGTACACAAGGGCAATAGTGCTGTTAAATTCCTTTCAAAGTGCTCCTTTCTGCACAATGCAATACATTATCATAGATCACCAGAGAGAATAATGTATGGATACCATGCATGCAAAAATACATTTATACGGTGATTGCAGACTAGCTGAAACCAAGAGAAGCATGACAATTAAGTATCACTGTTCAAGCTTTTGTTTTAATTGCCCTTATTATAGGTGAGGCATCTTCTCTGACATTCATTGCATGGCCAGTCTTTTCATCGACTTGATTGGCATCTGGAGGTTATGTGGGGAGCACAAGGATGAAGCCAATGGCCCATCTGATTTAGGAGAAATAGAAATACCACGGAAAATAGAAGGTCTCGATATGTTTGAAGAAGGTTTTTTCCTTGCAGAGATAAACTTGAAAAACAATAACTACATCAAAGCCAGCATTAGAACCACCACTTGAGTACATTGTAATAGGCGATATTATCAAAATCAACAGAGCTACTACAGTTCAGGCCAGTTGACAATCTGGCCTCAATCACTCCAAACGAAAGGAATGAGCAACTTGATTCCACTTTGTTGGAAGGAAATAGTACTGCTCATAGGTCTGACATTAACTATACGGACTGGAGCTCAAGAGAAGTTGAGGAAGCCCTAAAACCCCTGATATGCTTGCACCAGGGACAAGACAATAATTTTTGCAGGGGGGGACACATTGATCTGGGAAGCCTAATGATGGTAAGTGGAAACAGGATGGCTCCACCCTAGAAGGGGCGGGACCTGGAGTGCAAGGGGCGGGGTTAAGGACTGGTGTCTCCCCCTTTCCATCCCCCAAGTTGTGTGGGGCTGGAGGCTTTGAATTAAAAACACAGCAAACGGCTTGTGGCTCCCAGCCTCGCTACTACCATGTTGCCTGGCAGCCGTCTGGGATTGCTGTAGCTATTTAAAGGTATCCTGGTCATGGTGCTATCCCAGCAGGGGCCAAAGTCAAGAGCCCTGCTCCCAGGCAACATGGCAGTGGCAGGGCCACGAGCCATGAGCTGCTTCCATTTTTGCTATTTAAAGAGTTCGCCGTTCCAGCCCCTGCTGGGGTAGTGTCATCACAGTGAGCAGTGAGCCATTTAAACAGGATTCTGCTGCCGGAGCCACGGCCTGATAATTTGGTGGCACAGGCACCAGGATATAAATAGAAAGCAGCCAGATGCAGCCCACAGGCCGAATCAAAGTGTTAGGCAAGCCAGAACTGGTCCCTGGGCGGCAGCTTGCTCAGCCCTGGCTTACATACATGTATCTTTAATGCAGAATGAAAGGGTGGCCTCTAAACCATCTCATTAGCCCTCTCCAAATCTTCATATTGTTCCTGTGCACAGAGGTAAAGTAAGACAGGACAGGAATCATGTTAGAGGGGTCTGGCCAGCAAGCTGTTTTTCCAGTCCTTTCTAAAATGCTAAGACTAACCCTGGGATCAAGCCCCCATAGGGCAAGGGCTGACGACCTTTGATTTGGGGCTCCGTCTCCAACTTCAGCAACAGAATCTGACTGTAATTAAACTCTTTCCATGATATATGCTGTCTTGGACTTTCACCAAAGGAAATGAAATCTGTTAATAGCTGATTAATTTCTTTTTAATCAAAATGTTTTAGCTTTGGCATCAGATTTTCTAAAGGTTAATGGTTCCAATGAATTTCTCTATCCCATTTTTAACCCACCGATTTTTCTACTAACAGATTCTAAAGGCATCAGAGATTTACTTTTGAATATTGATGGGGCCCTGAATATTCCACGTACCGGCTCTTTCTCCATATTTAAAGGAACCCTGCCAGTGACTTTTAGGCCTAGAAGCATTTAGATCTTGTGGAGGTTTTTAAAAGGAAGAATGGGAAAGCTATTACAAGCCAAAGTGGGCCAGATCAGGAGAGGGTAACTAAGGACTTGAATCTCCCACACCTCAGTCAGTCTGAATTTTGCCATTGCCTGTGGTGAGGGCAGGACGAGGCCCTCAGGCAGGTTTGACATGACCATTGTATTTACGGAATTGTGCCGCAAAATACTTCTGGTAGCCTAGCAACCACAGACATGTAGTACTGTCCTCATGATATGTTACCCATAAGATCAGAACAGCTCACTCATCAGAACTGTTTCATAAAGCACAGAGATATAACATAACAACCGGCAGGACAAATCACTTATTCCCCCCCCCCCTTTTTTTTTTAAAGTCTTTAGAGTCATTGATCTGGGAAGCCTAATGATGAAAACTTAACGAAATAAAAAGCTATATTGGAGCTCATCGAACACAAAAGCTTTGAAATATACATGATACTTTCTATTTTTTGTCATAATTCTTGTAGATTGCTTCACCTCCTTGCAGACTCTTTAAAAATCAGTACTTCTTTTGTTCAAATATTGCACTGCGGACAGCCTATCTAGATCTGACCTGTCACTCCTAGGTAAGGAAGGAAAGGCTTTTGAATCTTCCCCCAAAAGGATGTCCACACATGATTGGTGGGACAAACAGCCATATTTTCAGGACTCTCCAGCATATAATCCTAATTTTCTTTCTAAATTTCACTAATGATAGCAAGGGAGAAGGGTGATGGCAGCTGGACATGTCTATGGAGCTCAAATACAAAGATCTGACAAATCTCCTTCTATGCCATGGTAGGTCCTCTGCTTTCAGGCAGACTGCTTGGCTGAGAGACTCATGACAACTCTCAGTTTAGACTCTTTTTCTCAGACACAAGTTTTCTGATCGATTAAGCCACCCATATCATTAGCCACCATGAGGACAAGAGAGGAGACCAAATGTCATAATCTCCATTGCCTTGGGGCAAGACAGACTCTTTCTCAAATTAGTCCTTCTTGTGTGTAGAACAGAGAGTTAGGAACAGGGGCCCAGGAACCCTGTGATAGCAGCTGCCTACACTGTCTCCAGTATCAGTTGAGTGACAGCTACAATTCCCTGGGACACTTTTCCACAGCCCCTCCCTAGCACCTTCCTCCTGGTACCAGCTTGTGCTTGTTCCTCCCTGACCTTCCATAGCATCTGCCCTTCCCAGGTCCTTGTATCCAGTGAGCTAACAGAAGGGGAGCCCTTTCAAACCAGTCTCAATTGGGTCTTTATTGGCGCCAGGTATCCTGATTAGCCAACCTCACTTGATTCTGGAAACCTCCTAATTATCTCCAGGTACCTTAGTTGGTTGTAGAAAGTTCCTGATTGACTTCAGGTATCTCAGTTGGCCTGTCTGCCTTAATTGATTCTGGCCAATTCCTGACTGTTCTGGGTTAGCATCCTTTTTACCTTACCCAGAGAAAGGAGACCTCTTTAATCTGAGGCTAATGTACTTGCCTGCTATTATTTTCCTGTAGCCATCTAGCTTGACCTTGTCACACTGGGTCAGCCCATTAAATATTATATATTCAATATTTTATGTTATTATTTGTAGTTCAGTCCACTTAAGGACACCTGCTGTGCCAGGCGCTGTACAAACCCACAACTAGAGAATTTATATTCTGTGTTGGAATGGGGAAACTGGCCCAGATATGAGTATTCCAATTAACTTTCAGTCATAAATTGAATGGAACAAAATGTTGCCGATTAATTTCATTAATTTGTTTAACTAAACTATCTGAAACGTATGCTATTCTCCCCACGCTCTTTACCTCATTCTCTTCTGGTCTCCATGCTTCTGCGCCTTTGGGCCCCAAATGGGATGAGTAGATGTGTCAGTTTCCTGTGAGAATTAATGCTATTGTCTGATCTAGTTCTTTGTACTGCGCCCATTGCCACAAGCATCTGAGCACACCTGCGTGTGGTGCCTCGCTAGGCATCTCAGGAGAAAGTTAGCTCTTGTAGCTAGGGTAACACTCTGGTGGGCTTTCTAGCCCAACCTGGAACACCAAAAAGGTGCAGATATTCATCTCTCCACCGGGGTGCTTTGTGAGGCTTATCTAAGCCAAACAGAATCCAGTGGCTCTTTGAGGGTTGTCTGCCATTAGTTTGAATAGGCTTCAGAGAGAGTTACTGCACTCTTTGTTCTGCGTGTAACAGTAGCCAATAGAGTAAGAGGATTGCACTTGGCTGCCCTCTCGTCAATGCTCCAACGTGCCTATTTTCACCCTCTGTTTGTTTGATCTGCTCAATGGATGTGGTGCAGATACAGAAATGAGATGTGATGTCTGGGAAGACATTCAAATGAAGCAGAGGCCACAAGGCAAATTATTAAAAGAAGACAAGGGCTGGCACATGGCTGCAAAAGGCTACGCAATGTTCGTTTCCTAGAAACAGCTGCAAGCTTTGTAGCCAGCAGCTCAGGGCTGCAGGCAGCACATCTGTTGTGGCATGAAAGATCTGGGTGTGGGAAGGAGCTGACACTCCTGCTTGTATGGTCTGCAGGCTGCCTAGGAGCCGCTGCTTAGCTTGATGCGTGCTGGTTTTCAAGAACAATAACGTCTGCTATCTCATGCAATAAACCTGCCCCCCCCACACTCTTATAACAAGGATTCAGTTGTTACCCTCAGCATGGATCTGTCTTATTTATTTACAAGGATGCGCTCTGCACTAGCGCAGTGTCGGCCGAACCTCAGCACACAGCAAACTGCCTCCAGCAGCAAAGCGGGGTGCAGTGGCACATTGTCAGGAGCAACCCCGCATCGTTTTCTGTTAGAGTGAACGATAAATCCTATTAGCAGAATACTAATGGCTGGCTCTATGGGCCCCCGCCACTCACAGGATTAGACAAAAGCGATGGTTAAAAAAAGCCTCATGCATTGCATTGGTTGGCCTTTTTGAGTAGTTGCTTGCTGAAAGGGCTAATTTCAATGGCACAGTATTATAAGAGTGCCTGTTCCCGCCAAAACCCATCATGCACACACACACACACTCAGACACCCCGCAAAAAGGTGCTGAGCAAAGCACCAGGAGGTACCGTTGCACAGAACGCAAAGGCACATGCACCATCACACTGACATCCCAAGAAGAAATAGGAGAGGCAGCTTTGCTGCACAAACAGCAGTGAGGTATCCTTTGAGGATATGGGCCTTTGGATCCAATGTCTGTTTGGATGGAAGCTTTAGTTCAGATAAGAACATAAGAATGGCCATACTGGGTTAGACCAAAGGTTCATCTAGTAGCTGCCACAGAGGGAGTGAACAGTACAGGAAATCTTCAAGTGATCCATCCCCTGTTGCCCATTCCCAGCTTCTGACAAACAGAGGCTAGGGACACCATTCCTACTATCCTGTCTAACAGTCATTAATGAATGTATTTAACAGGGTTCAAAAAAAGACTAATGTCCTGGCCTTCGCAACATCCTCTGACAAGGAGTTCCACTGGTTGGCTGTGCGTTGCATGAAGAAGCACCTTCTTCTGTTTGGTTTAAACCTGCTGCCTGTTATAAGCATTTTGTGGGTCAATTTTTCAACAAGGAAGCAGCCATCATGTTGTTGCCTGCTTCAGGCCTTGCTTAGGTGAGACTAGTACTCTGCCAGCAGGTGCTTAAATCCCCTCAGCTTGGCTGTTTGGGGTGGTGCCCTCATGTACATCAGTTTAGTGAGGCAGGATGGGTAGCGGTTATTAATAAACAACACTTGGACTCAGGAGATCTGCCACAGACTTTCAGTTTGACCTTAAGCAAGATATTTCAGCTCAGATCCTCAAAGGTATTCAGGTGCCTTGAAATCAGTGGAAGATAGGATACTAAATTTCGTTGAGGACATGGGTCTTAGTCTCTTCACTCCTTATTTTTCCCTCTTAAAAAACTGGGAACAGTAATGTTCCATTCTCCTCCTATTTGTCCATCCCTTGCCTATTTTGTTAGCTGTTGAACAAACCCACATGAGATGCCCTTCTGAATGCAAAGAGCTATTAGAATGGGACTCTGGTCTCATTTCAGGCCTGTAGATACTATTGTCATTCAAAATAACACCGCCGTCATCATCTGCAAGGCTGTGCTGGGAAACTTACGCTGCGCCTTTTCTATAACTGTATCCAGCTTGGCCTGTGAGTACATACCGGGAGATGCATCCAGCTTGTGCAAGCATAATGCCTCTGTCCACTGCTCCTCCGGGATTTGATTTTCTGGGTTTCCACCAGCCACACTCCCAAAAAGGGAGTTAACTAACCTTTCTCAACCTTCATGCCCCTGAACAGAAAAGAAAAAGCAAGCAAGAAAAGAGCACTGGTGTTAGAACTGAGCTAGGGATGATGGCTCAGATGGGTTCTTATTGTGTCTAAATTGGCCCGCTCATCCCTAGCACTTGCACAGCGGATTTTACGTCTGTGGCTGACTGATTAACACATTGCGGGCTTCCCATTCCTCAGGGCAGATGTCTGCTCAGAGGCACTTGCTCGAATGAAAGAGTGCTGTGTACTGTCTCCTGGAAAAAAAAATGCTCTGCCGCATTCACTGGACTGAGAACTTGTTATTATACTTCACAAAAATGACTAAGCCTTTCGATACACTCTTTCCACCTTCCAGATGTCGACCCTCGCCCAAACCACAGATCTCTTGTCTGGTAGCTAGTGGTGAATTTGCAAGAGTACAAATTTGCATGATAAACTATGTGAATTTTACTAGGAATCCAAGAGTTAATGAATGTGCTTGATCCAATGGTTGCCCTCTAAAGGTTGGACCTCCCTGGTCCGGCACCCTTGGGACATGACTGGTCCCGGATTTTACTGCACAAAGGGAGATTGTTTCTGGACCTCTGCTGCTGACCTCCCCTTTCACCCTCATAGGGAGGGAGCATGGGCTATAATGGCAGAGAGAACGGAGGGTCAGCGAAAAACTGGGAGGCAAGGTCAAATCAGTATCTTAGCTGCCTATATACAAATGCGAGAAGTATGGGTAATAAGCAGGAAGAACTGGAAGTGCTAATAAATAAGTACAATTATGACATTGTTGGCATCACAGAAACTTGGTGGGATAATACACACGATTGGAATGTTTATATGGAAGGGTACAGCTTGCTCAGGAAGGATAGACAAGGAAAAAAGAGAGGAGGTGTTGTCATATGTTAAAAATGAACACACTTGGAGTGAGGTGGAGATGGACATAGGAGACGGAAGTGTTGAGAGTCTCTGGGTTAGGCTAAAAGGGGTTAAAAACAAGGGTGATGTCATGCTAGGAGTCTACTACGGGCCACCTCCCCAGGTGGAAGAAGTGGATGAGGCTTTTTTTAAAAAACTAACAATATCATCCAAAGCCCAAGATTTGGTGGTGATGGGGGACTTCAACTATCCAGAGATATGTTGGGAAAATAACACAGCAGGGCACAGACTATCCAATAAGTTCTTGGACTGCATTAGAGACAACTTTTTATTTCAGAAGGTTGAAAAAGCTACGAGGGGGGAAGCTGTTCTAGATTTGATCCTAACAAATAGGGAGGAACTGGTTGAGAATTTGAAAGTGGAAGGCAGCTTGGGTGAAAGTGATCATGAAATCATAGAGTTCACAATTCTAAGGAAGGGTAGAAGGGAGAACAGCAAAATAGAGACAATGGATTTCAGGAAGGCGGATTTTGGTAAGCTCAGAGAGCTGATAGGTAAGGTCCCATGGGAATCAAGACTGAGGGGAAAAACAACTGAGGAGAGTTGGCAGTTTTTCAAAGGGACATTGTTAAGGGCCCAAAAGCAAGCTATTCTGCTGCATCAGAAAGATAGAAAATATGGCAAAAGACAGCCTTGGCTTGACCACGAGATCTTGTATGATCTAAAAATAAGAAAGGAGTCATATCAAAAATGTAAAGTACGACAAATTACAAAGAATGAATATAGGCAAACAACACAGGAATGCACGGGCAAGATTAGAAAGGCAAAGGCACAAAATGAGCTCAAGCAAGCTATGAGAATAAAGGGAAACAAGAAGACTTTTTATAAATACATTAGAAACAAGAGGAAGACCAAGGACAGAGTAGGCCCACTGGTCAGTGAGGAGAGAGAAACAGTAACAGGAAACTTGGAAATGGCAGAGATGCTTAATGACTTCTTTGTTTCGGTCTTCACCGAGAAGTCTGAAGGAACGCCTAACATAGTGAATGCTAGTGGGAAGGGGGGAGGTTTAGAAGATAAAATAAAAAAAAGAACAAGTTAAAAATCACCTAGAAAAGTTAGATGCCTGCAAGTCACCAGGGCCTGATGAAATGCATCCTAGAATACTCAAGAAGCTGATAGAGGAGGCCTCCAGCTATCATCTTCGGAAAATCATGGGAGACAGAAGAGATTCCAGAAGACTGGAAAAGGGCAAATATAGTGCCCATTTATAAAAAGGGAAATAACAACAACACCGGAAACTATAGATAAGTTAGTTTAACTTTTGTGCCAGGGAAGATAATAGAGCAAGTAATTAAGGAAATTATCTGTAAACACTTGGAAGGTGGCAAGGTGATAGGAAACAGCCAGCTATCATGTCAAACCAATCTGATAGCTTTCTTTGATAGGATAACAAGTCTTGTGGATAAGGGAGAAGCAGTGGATGTGGTATACCTAGACTTTAGTAAGGCGTTTGATACAGTCTCACATGATATTCTTATCAATAAACTAGGCAAATTCAACTTAGATGGGGCTACTATAAGGTGGGTGCATAACTGGCTGGATAACTGTACTCAGGGTATGTCTACACTACCCTCCTATTTCGAAATAGGAGGGTAATGTAGGCATACCGCACTTGCAAATGAAGCCCGGGATTTGAATTTCCCGGGCTTCATTTGCATAAGCGGGGAGCCGCCATTTTTAAAACCCCGCTGGTTCGAACCCCGTGCAGCGCAGCTACACGGGGCACGAACTAGGTAGTTTGAACTAGGCTTCCTAGTTCGACCTACCGTTACTCCTCATTTCACGAGGAGTAATGGTAGTTCGAACTAGGAAGCCTAGTTCAAACTACCTAGTTCGTGCCCCGTGTAGCCGCGCTGCACGGGGTTCGAACAAGCGGGGTTTTAAAAATGGCGGCTCCCCGCTTATGCAAATGAAGCCCGGGAAATTCAAATCCTGGGCTTCATTTGCAAGTGCGGTATGCCTACATTACCCCGCTAGTTCGAACTAGCGGGGTAGTGTAGACATACCCTCAGAGAGTAGTTATTAATGGTTCACAATCCTGCTGGAAAGGTATAACTAATGGGGTTCCGCAGGGATCTGTTTTGGGATCAATGATTTAGATATTGGCATAGAAAATACACTTATTAAGTTTGCAGACTGCTTTGGAAGATAGGGTCATAATTCAAAATGATCTGGACCAATTGGAGAAATGGTCTGAGGTAAACAGGATGAAGTTTAATAAAGACAAATGTAAAGTGTTTCACTTAGGAAAGAACAATCAGTTTCACACATAGGGCTCGTCTACACTGGCCCCTTTTCCGGAAGGGGCATGTTAATTTCACCTATCGTAGTAGGGAAATCCGCGGGGGATTTAAATATCCCCCGCGGCATTTAAATAAAAATGTCCGCCGCTTTTTTCCGGCTTTTAAAAAAGCTGGAAAAGAGCATCTACACTGGCCCCGATCCTCCGGAAAAAGCGCCCTTTTCCGGAGGCTCTTATTCCTACTTCAAAGGGCGCTTTTTCCGGAGGATCGGGGCCAGTGTAGATGCTCTTTTCCGGCTTTTTTAAAAGCCGGAAAAAAGCGGCGGACATTTTTATTTAAATGCCACGGGGGATATTTAAATCCCCCGCGGATTTCCCTACTACGATAGGTGAAATTAACATGCCCCTTCCGGAAAAGGGGCCAGTGTAGACGTAGCCACACAGAATGGGAAGCGACTGTCTAGGAAGGAGTACGGCAGAAAGGGATTATAGTGGACCACAAGCTGAATATGAGTCAGCAGTGTGATGCTGTTGCAAAAAAAGCAAACATGATTCTGGGATGCATTAACAGGTGTGTTGTGAGCAAGACATGAGAAGTCATTCTTCAGCTCTATTCTGCCCTGGTTAAGCCTCAGTTGGAGTATTGTGTCTAGTTCTGGGCACCGCATTTCAAGAAAGATGAGGAGAAATTGAAGAGGGTCCAGAGAAGAGCAACAAGAATGATTAAGGGTCTAGAGAACATGACCTGTGAAGGAAGGCTGAAGGAATTGGGTTTGTTTAGTTTAGAAAAGAGAAGACTGAGGGGGGACATGATAGCCGTTTTCAGGTATCTATAAGGGTGCCTCAAGGGGGAGAGAGAAAACTTTTTCATCTTGGCCTCTGAGGATAGAACAAGAAGCAATGGGCTTAAACTGCAGCAAGGGAGGTTTAGGTTGGACATTAAGAAAAAGTTGCTAACTGTCAGGGTAGTTAAACACTGGAATAAATTGCCCAGGGACGTTGTGGAATCCCCATCTCAGGAGATATTTAAGAGTAGGTTAGATAAATGTCTATCAGGGATGATCTAGACAGTATTTGGTCCTGCCATGGGAGCAGGGGACTGGACTCGATGACCTCTCGAGGTCCCTTCCAGTCTTAGTATTCTATGATTCTAAGATTCACTGCTTCCCCTACCAGGCTTCCTGGCTCCCCTTGCAGCCCAGCTGAGCCACACGCCAGCCCAGGCCCTTCCTCTCTTCCCGCAGCCCAGCTGAGCCATGCGTGGGCTCCTGCCTCTCCCCACAGCCCAGATGAGCTGTGCACCGGCATCCTGGCTCTCACCCCCCTCCCCAGCTCAGCTGGGCTGCATGTCGCCCCCTTCCACATTGTGCCAGGCTCCTGGCTCCCCCATCCCCCACAGCGAGCCATGACACTCTGATCCTGTAACGGCTGTGGTCCTTCTGGTCCATGGATGTTGCCAGACCAGAGAGCTCTTGTTTATAGAAGTGCAACCTATATAACCACATTGACGTTTAGGTGGCCATAGCATGGCAGAATTAATTTACCCAGGGAACAGTTTACATTACACTAACTTTTACATCTGAACAGCATTCCTACTTCAGTCTGGATGCTCAATGGACCTGATTCTGGGCTTCTTTGGGCACTTTGAACTGTTAAACTGTCAGAAAGCAACACATCAAGTGGAACCAGCTCTGACAGGATTTCCATATTGTAAAGATATAAGCAGAAGGCACATGCTAAAGCAACCTGCCAGCTACTCTAACCGGGAGCCAGTTTACTGCAAAACAGCCTCAAAGCAGGAGAGTACAAAAACACCTTTGCACCTGCCCTATTGCTGTTTTCCCTGCACTTTCCTCATCCACCGCTCAGCAGCTGGCCTTGACTGTGTGAGCAGGAGAATGCTGCTCCAGTACAGAAAGTATTTGAAATCTCTTTGCAATCGCTGAGACCAGCTGCCCTTAGCAGAAAACCTCACTCAATTATGTTTCTCTGGGAAGCTAAGCCAAATAATAAAACTGTGACATACCAGGTTCTCCTCCGACTTTGTCAATGCCAAAATAAATGAGCAAGAGAGAGAATAGAAAATAGTAGATAGCAGGGAAACTTTTCCCCCTTTGCTGCTGACTTGCAAAGCTAGCGTCCAGGCACCCTGAGGGCAAATCTACATGTGAACTATGATGCCCTAGCCCTGGGACCGAAGGCTGTCAAAAAAAGGATCTATATTATGGCCCATATTCATTCCACTTGTAACTCTGCTTATGGAAATGCAGGCTGGCCTGTCTTTGGTGAGCTGAGATTTTGAGGTGATTAGCCAGGGGGAGATGGTTGCTCCACCTGGAGAGAGAGAGCGAGAGCTGGAAGTAATTTAGCCTCTACATCCAAGTCCAGTTTTCCTTTGCCTAGCAACATGACCAACACTTCCACTGCTTACTGGGCTCTTACAAGACATCTGGGGGTAGATCAGAGCTAAATAACAGCACAGAACACCGAGAGCCAGGACTGGTGGCTGTAAACAAATTTTATGGAACTGCAGGAAACTTGTCCATACCCATGATAAATGGACCTCCGGAGAACTGAAATCATGTGAGACCAGACTTGCCGGACTAGAGAGATTCAACCTGTGGCATAAAAACATGGCTGGTGTGGGGTATGAATAAAAATACTGACTAGTGTTCACTTTTGTCCTGTGGGCCAGCTTTCTAATAGGTCAGAACGTGTTCATAAAAAAAGTTTGGTTGCCCATAATTTTCTTCCACACCGTCCATAAAAATCACTTGGGAACCCTTCCCTGAATCAACAGGGTACATCCACTGACTACTCCTGAGGCCTATTTCCTAGACCCCACTGCTTTTATGTGGACTCCAGCTGTAAACGCAGAAGGTAGAGACTCATGTTTTCCTGTGTTTTTCCTGCCTTGATTGCTTTGCACTGTGCTGAATACAGCTGTGCTTGTAGGCCCTGATCCAGCAAAGCAGGGATTACTCAAGTACTTAGTGTTAAGTGCTTTGCTGGACTGAAGCCATAGCTTTTGAAGGCAGAAATCCTGCTCTTTATTAGGTACCTTCTGCTTATACAAACGTTCCATGCATACATGCATACAATGTGGTACAATGTAGGTAACAATAACTTGCCCTGAGCGGCTTTGGTGACAAACACCATACTCGATTTAATTTCAGTTCTTTCTTTATATCCGTGATTTTCAAACTAGGGCTTGTGAGCCAGTACTGGGTCGTGGGACGTCAGTCACTGGGTCTCATTGCTGCAGGGGGCTTAGTGGTGTTTCTAAGGCAGTTTCCTGATACCACACACTGTGTTGCACCCCTGAAGTGTCCAGCAGCAGGCCGGACTCCGGGAAGGGAAGAGCGCACAGGGCTCTGCACGCTGCCCCTGCCCTGAGCACTAGCTCCGCACTCCCATTGGCTGGAACCTGCTGATTCTGGGGCACAGCATGAGCTGGGTTCCAGGAAAGGAAGGGAGCTACCTTAGCAACCCTGCTACACTGCTGACTGGGAGTCTTTCAAGATCAGTCCCTCCTGTCCCAGCCCTACCCCCCCCCCCCCCCACCGAAACCAGAGTTCCCTCCTTCAGCCCAAAGCGCTCATCCTCAGCCCCACCTTGGAGCCCAAACTCTAGTCAAATTAGGTTAGGTTGTGGCATCAACAATTTCCTTCATGAGAAAAAAAGTGTGAAAAGCACTCTTGTACATCAACCCTTCCTGCCACTGCACAACTAGCCCTTGTACCCTGGTGAAACTAGTACATGAGCACACGAAATTCAAAAAGGCAGAAGATTCATTGATTTGTTCATGTGCCCATGGTATCTTTGCACAGACCAGAAGACCAGGACTTTGGGGTCAACGAAGAGAGAGGGACAGAAATGGTGACTAATTTTACATTTTGCTTATTTTAGGTGAATGTAATGCTTTCGAAAAGTTCATGCATGGACAATGGTGCCGACTGAAATCCTCGGCTCTGTCACAAGACAAACACAGCTCAGGAAGTAATAGTGCAAATTTCTACACTCTGTCCCACCACAGCAATCTCACTATTGGCCTGAGAAGGTAATCAACCCTTCATGCCCATGACGTCCCAGATGTCTTTGCACTGGCATCTCTGCCAACAAGGGTGACAATTACTGTCACTTATCGCTGATAGCTGTCCAGATGTACACCCGTTATGCACCATAGCCTTCCATTACAGCCAGCTGGTGACACTCATGATTTGGTCACCTGAGATTAATTTAAACTATTGCGCATAGAGCGTAACAGTCTCATTAGTTCATTAGCCATCCCCAAAGCTATCCACTGTGAGATCATAATCACGTTCAGCATTAACATTTTAAATAATTTTGGTTTTATGCCATCCAAATTTTTGGCTTGCCCCATGCATGATGATGGATAATCAACTAAACAAGCTCTCATTGTGACTCTGTGGCCAAAAGTGGATCCCAGTAGAATCTTTGGGGATCCCAAAGGAATTCTGAAGCACAGAGAAATTATCTTACCTCTCTTTTTTGTGACAGCAGGTGGGATACTGTGTTCAGTTTCAGTGCCACTATTCAATAAGGATGTTGGCAAATTGGAGAGGGTTCAGAGGAATTTAAGAATTAGAAAACATGATTCTCTGTCATTTAAAAAAATAGTAAGTAATAAGGAGATAATTATTAACATGCATCAGAGTAGTATTTGGCTTTGCAATGAGGTGGAAGAAGTCTCCTGTTGCCAAACCCTGTTTGAAAGTATTGGAATCCAGCAGGAAGCTATCAGGGAATTACTGCTGATTCTCTAATAAATAATAATACTACTACCCCGGTCTTATACTGTGCTTCTTCTCAACAGCACTTTACAAAAGAGGTTAGTGTCTTCATCTCCATTTTAGATGTGGGGAAAGAAGACACATGTCAGGAATGTGATTTGCCCATGACCACCCTTTTGGGGAAGTGGGAATAGAACACAGTGCTCCTGAGTTGCAGGCCAGTGCTTCAGGGTCATTAGCTTGCTCCCTGACTGGAAAGAAAAGAGGCAACAGTTCTTTACCAGTGGAGGGTAGGACCTGAGAACAGGGATCTTGTAAGCAGGAACCTTAGGAGCAACCAAACTTGATGAGAAGCTTCGGCTGAGGTTCAATTAGTGTTACCTTTTTGTTGATTAAACCAGACCCAAGGAAAGGTGACTTGCTGACTCCATGAGTGCGTATCTGGTGGATTCTCCTGAGGCTACATCTAGACAGCAGTGCTGTTTCGGGATACCAGAAGTATCTCAAAATAGCTATTCTGCATCTTTAAACACGCCCATTATTTCAAAATATATTTCAAAATAATGATCATGCTATTCCGACATCCCTGAAACCCTCGTTCCATGAGGGTTAAGGGACTTGTCGGAATATTGCTTTATTTTGAAATTAGATCAAAATAAGATACACATTTTGCATAGCTCAAATTGCGTATCTTATTTCAACCTATGGGTGCAGTGTAGATGCACCCTGAGATATTTTCATTTGACCTGTCTGGGCTGATTACAATACATACGATCTATTTTCATCACCCTAATGTGTACCCAAAGTTGTTTCTACCCAGTTGTCCCTTGTAAAATGCTTTCCAAGTTAGAGTGAGATTACTGGCATTGGCTGTGGGGTATATGGCAGTTGGGAAACATACTATAATAGCCTTGAAATGGGAGTGTGTTATATTTTAGCTCGGTGATCTGTTTTATGGTTTCTATTTTATGCTAAAAGGAACAAACACAAATGTGCTTTTTATCATATTAGAGCTATATCGTGGACCTTTCTCAGATCCCTCAGGCTATATCTAGACTGCATTGCTTTTTAGGGATACTGGAGGTATCCCAAAAAAGCAACACTGCATCCAAGGAAGGTGTCTGCTTTTTTGATTTTTTTTTCAAAAGAATGGATGTGCTCTTTCACCATCCCTGTAAACCTCATTCTATGAGGCATAAGAGATGGCTCAAAAGAGAACTTTTTTCTGAAGTGTGGTGCCGGGTAGAGACGTCAATTTTAGAAAAAGCTCCTTTCAAAAGTAAATCAAAAAAGGTACATGATTTGCATATCTTTTTCTGATTTGACAGTGCAGCCTAGATGTAGCCTCAGGCTGTGTCTAGACTGGCAAGTTTTTCCGCAAAAGCAATTGCTTTTGCGGAAAAACTTGCCAGCTGTCTACACTGGCCACTTGATTTTGCGCAAAAGCACTGACATTCTACTGTCTGAAATCAGTGTGTCTTGCGTAAATACTATGCTGTTCCCGTTCGGGCAAAAGCCCTTTTCCGGAAATGCTTTTGTGCAAGAGAGCCAATGTAGACAGCTGAAAACTGTTTTGTGCAAAAAAGCCCCGATGGCGAAAATGGCGATCGGGGCTTTCTTGCGCAAAACCGCATCTAGCTTGGCACAGACGCTTTTCCGCAAAAAGTGCTTTTGCGGAAAAGCGTCCGTGCCAATCTAGACGCTTTTTTCCGCAAATGCTTTTAACAGAAACCTTTTCCGTTAAAAGCATTTGCAGAAAATCATGCCAGTCTAGACGTAGCCTCAGTGTAACTTGTTCCATTTAGGCATATCTGAGCAATTACACTTTTTACAAGTGGTTTTAGAAATGGCCTTGTTAGGGGGGTAAAAACAAGCAAGTAATGAGCTTTATCACCTTTAGGCCATCTTCCCAAGGCAATTTCTCTTTTTCTCTGTCTCCTCCAGCTCCTGACATACACCAAGTAAAGCTTAGAATTGAATTTTAACAGCAGGTCAGAACAATAGCTGCTACAAGGAATCATGACATTCCAGATGTGTGATGTGTTGTGCACCACAGGGAGCTGAAATCTCACTTTGCAAACCTTCTGGCAAACAGTAAACTCCTAATTTTAGGTGTTGCTGTAAAAACCTGCTTAACAAACCCATTGGTGTAGACGGCTTGGATCAATGTTACAACAATCACACAGAATCCCAAAGGAACACCTTGATTCAAAGACATACACTAATTTAGCATGCTGACAACAGCACATGCCTAAATGAAAGAATTCCTGCTCACATTGGTAGAGATTGAACATTTGGACAGTGTTTGTTACTGCCAGAACTACCTGCTGTAGTTGAATTGGACTCATTGGAAGACATCTACACACCACACAAATTTTAATAGTATCAAACACATTTAGTATGCCGATAGTGAAATATAAAAGAACATAATGCTCAGTACATCTAACACTGGGGAGGGTACTGACAGGGTATTTTTTTAAGGAAGTGGCCTTCATCACTGTTCTTGGATGCTCACCAAAACAAAAGAGAGCACACAGATAAATGATCTTCATATTTTCAAAGACCTAGTAAGTGAGCATCATCCTGAATTGTTATTAGGCACCATGCTAGCATTTTCCTGTTGCATGGTAGATGAAATGTCTGAAAACAATAATTTTACATTGCTCCTAGAGGTATATGCAGCAAGATATGTACTAGAAGCAGCTTTGGCTCTAACAAGGTGGAAGAGTAGGGATACAGCACTAGTAGATGTGATGAATACCTGCTTGTAATGTATAAATATGTTATGATCTTTCAACCTGGTGAGAGTATCGTTAAGATGTTGTTTCAGTACAGTCTAGAATTATCTGTTCTCGTTCCATAAATGTTTCAATTGCCTACTGCATACCAGCTTGAAATGACAGTTAAAAATCAAAAGCAATCAAGGACGTTGCAAGAGTCATCAGCTCGGAGATGCAGAGAATTCATTATTCCTCAGTCAACAAACAGCTGGCAGGAAAGTGTAGCTTTCATAGGAAGGATCACTAGTGCTCTGTAAGATTAGCCTCTTATTAAAGTGATTGCAGAAAGAAAGCAGTAGTTACAGGACAATCCCAGCAGCATTTCATTTTCAGATGCGCTACATATATATTCCTCTTTGCATTTTCTGCAGTGAGAAAAGGAGGATCTTTATCAGAATGCTCAACATTTCTCAGCTGAGAAAAATCTTGAAAGCCTGGGATTTATGCTGGATTTAGTTCTCAGGGAAGAGGCTCTGCGAGACCTTTCATCTTTGTCACAAATCCTACAAAGACATGACCTTGCCATTTATAAAGCTATGGAGCACATTAGAAATAGAACTAACATTCTTGTGCTGGAAGCTATGAACATCTAATGGCACCAGTTTTATGAAGGCTAAAGTGCAAAGAGGTGAAAATGTTTTCTAAGGAAAAAAATAAGCATGACCCAAACAATCCAAAATTAACAAGCAAGAGTTTTTCCCAGTTTTTGTTTTAATAGAAATGTGAAAAATCACAGCTAAATTTCTCAGCTTGGGAGCACAGACACAATATTTCAAATAATGGTAGAAATGTAGCCGTGTTAGTCTGGTGTAGCTGAAACAAAAAACAGGACTATGTAGCACTTTAAAGACTAACTATATACTATTGGTATATATGGTTGTGCCAATTTTCTTCCACTATTTGATCTGAGGAAATGGGTCTGTCCCACGAAAGCTCATCACCTAATAAACCATCTTGTTAGTCTTTAGAGTGCTACGTAGTCCTATTTTTTATTTCAAATAAGTTACCTTAAGATCAAATTGCAGCTACTGCCTTAAGGTGATTTATCTAGCGAAGGAAAAACAAGTTAATTGTCTGAAATGTCATTTAGGTCATGATATATGATTTCTGGTAATATCGAGATTCAATATAGACATTAACATTGATTCAAGTGATGACTGACTTGATGTCGAGTGGTTAACACAGCATTTTGCTGTTGCTCCTAAAGGTCTATCAAACAAAACGATCTAACCTATGTCACTTTGCTAGTCTTTTGTATGGCACATTGTCAGAACCTGAGCATGCAGGCCAGTTCCTTTGTCTGCCTGAAGTCATCAGGATACTGTCAAATTGTGTAACTGCATCATGGGAACCAAAACTTGCCAATTGTCACTTCTCAAACACTTTTACTGACACAGGGATTTGAAATGACGTCGTGCCAGACCAATACAGCATATTGATCTGTATATGCTGTATCTATATACACCAGTCCAGAAACCCATTTCCAGTGGGCCTGCTTCAAAGGCAAAAGATAGATACCACCAGCTCCTCTGCTCTGCAATAAGAAAGTCTTCAGGTGCATCTTTCTAAATGACACTTGCCACACAGCCTACAATGGATAGGCTGACTGCAGATGCTTTTGTTTTGTGTTCATTAATTTATTCCTGTTCCCTTTGTTACACAATTTGTTCAGCATGAACAATTCACAGTAATATATGGCATTTCTTTTGTGCTACATAAATCTTTTATGGGTGTGTGTGTGTGTTTGTGTGTCTATATATAATTAAAATTTCATTAAATTTTAAACAGTAAATTACAGAATAAAGGCTTACATTTTTCAAGCTCAAGGATGCAGATCTACAAATAAATAATATATAAGTAATGTTCATATATCAACAGAGATCAATTTGCTATAAAATAAATGACTTGCTCCCCAGAGAAAGAAGTTTAGTCCTAGTTATCACTCATGGGGAAAAATAATAAAACATAATAACAAACAAGCCAAGTATTTTGCCTCTTTTCCAGACTGAAAAACTACATTCCAGCAAATATTTGGATAATTACTATGGATCAAATTCTGATAGCTTTAGTCATAGCGATTAATAACTTGAATGTTCAATATACAGGTTGAATCTCTCTAGTCCAGCACTCTTTGGTCTGGCAATATCTGTGGTCCGACTCAATTTTAGTTAGCTGGATGTTTACTTATCATGGGTGTTGCCAAGTTTCCCACAATCCCATAAAGTTTGTTTACAGCCACCTGTCCTGGCTCTCTGGTTCTGTGCTCTTATTTAGCTCTAATTTATCCCTAAATGTCTTCTAAGAGCCTAGTAAGCAGTGGAAGTGTTGGTCATGCTGCTAAACAATATTGACCTCCCATGGTCAGGCAAATTCTCTAGTTCAGCACCGGACAGGTCCCAGGAGTGCCGGATTACAGAAGTTCAACCCATACTTACCTGTAGTGGATCAATTAACACTTCCAGTGCAGCAAGAGCAACTTTCTATAGCAGCCCTCAGAAGCTAACCCCATCTGCCAGTGGTTCAAAAAATGTGAAAAACCTCTCCTCTTGTATTATCCTTAAGAATAATAGATAGAACAACTTCTATTGACATTGCAAATGCTCGCACCTGCCTTCTCAGGCTGGTCTTCCAGATAGTCAAAATTATTTGGCAATCCCATGTCACATCCAAGACAATGACCTTGTCTATTCAAAGGTAGCATCTGGGCTCATTGGCCACTTGTCCTGCCATACAATGGATATAATTTCCTGCGAGTGTTCCCAATGCCACATAGTGGAGCAGATGAACCCTTAGTCTTGAAGGGAAACAGGCAGGAGATGTTTAAAGACTCCTCCCCCAATAGAGCAATACATATTTATATGCATATTAAATCTGCCCTGGTAACAGATTTTTCAATCCCAGGCAATATCTTTGAGGACCACTCTATTAAACTTGTGACTGGAAGGATTTCCACAGCTTCTCCAGGAACTGAAAACAGTGGGGTGTCATTGAGCTGAGTCACTGAGACTAAACAACTCTGAAGAGGTTTGTAAGGACTTATACTGGATCAAACTGGGTTTTCCAGAGACTCACACAAAGAAAAGGCTTTTGATTGTAAATGGCTGAGTTTGAACTTCCGCTGGGCCTTCTCTTGATTCGTTGAACTGAGAGGAAGAGTTGGAAAGGCTTTGGCTAGCTAAGACTCTCTAGAATTGATGAGTGACCTCCAGTAAGGTTTTAGCACTCATAGGCTACGTCTAGACTGGCATGATGTTCCAGAAAAAAGTTTTCCGTTAAAAGTATTTTCAGAACAGAGTGTCTAGAGTGGCACGGATGCTTTTCCACAAAAGCACTTTTTGCGGAAAAGCATCCGTGCCAATCTAGACGCCATTTTCGCGATCGGGGCTTTTTTGCGGAAAACAAATCTGAGCTGTCGACACTGGCCATTTTGCACAAAAGGGACTTTTGCCCGAACGGGAGCAGAATAGTATTTCCGCAAGAAGCATTGATTTCTTACAGTAGGAAGTTAGTGCTTTTGCGGAAATTCAAGCGGCCAGTGTAGACAGCTGGCAAGTTTTTCCGGAAAAGTGGCTGATTTTCCAGAAAAACTGGCCAGTCTAGACACAGCCATAGAGTAGCTTCAGTTGTTTTTTATATGTGTTCTCTGTAATGCTTTTACCCTGAGAATAAATGTATTTTGTTCCATGGAGACTGGTTGTACCTCTGGAGAAAAACTACTCACAGGTGCTGGACTCAGGTTAGACTGACTGGGGAAATCATAATAGAGAGGGACTTCAGGCCCATACCATCTGATCTGGAGAGTGAGATGTGGGTGCCCATTCAAGGGAAGGAATGGCTGGAAACCTGAATTCTTATTTGGGTGTTCTTTAGGAAGACCCGAAGCCAGGTGAAAGATGTAGCTAATCCCGAAACTGTGACACCCGTCAGCTGCACAAAGAGAGGAATTCACCACTTTGTCCTCTCTGACTACGTGGGAAGTGCACCAACGGGGAGTCATCCCTGGAGACAGGTAGAGGTGACAGGCCTGCTACTTTTCTCTTCTCTTGGTCTACCAGTGTAGGAGGAGAGCTGTAAATTCTTACTGGATCTTGGAGGAGCCCCAGATGCCCTGGTTGCCCAGAAGATGCTGTGAGTCCGTGCAATGGTGTATACAAGTTGGCAGAGGCTGATCTCCTTTGGGGCTACTCACATTGGTCAACCCTACTCACATTGGTCAATTCTGGCCACTTTGGCCCCCAGAAGAACAGCTGCTGTTGGTGGCTTTCAGCACTTCTGGCCACCACGGAGTAACTCCAGTGCCTGACAGATTTTGATTGCCTCGGTGGTTTGTAATAGATCTTTATTCAAAGAGATAGACATGGACGGCACTGCCTGTCACCGAAAAAGAGAAAATTAGCAGTTTCTTAGCACCAGTGCCAGCTCCATAATGAATGTACACAGATGTTAGCAAAGTAAACTTCAGAAAAACATGATAAAGGCTCAACAAATCAGCCATCCCCCATTGGGGGGAAATATTTGGAGTAACTGGTGGCGTTGGAACATGTGCAAAACGAATGACTCATAGACAGACCCCAGATGCACGGCAACAACATCTGTGATTATGAGGTTGGCATTGAGAGCTACTTGCATATTCATGTCATCGTTATTCTCCTCGCTTCTGTACACTTTCTTATTGTGCACAAGGGCTACAGCTTTCCTCGTTTTTGGCTTCTAGTGCACTGGGGTCTCCGGCTAGAAGCAGAGAATTCTCATTTTCAGTTAGAGCAAAGCCAATGAAGAAGTGCAAATAGGTATCTTGCTATATCATGCCAAGATCACAACCTAGCAAACTGAGAGAACCTTCTGTATGTGGCCACCTGATATTCTTGGCTCATAGACTCATAGACTTTAAGGTCAGAAGGGACCATTATGATCATCTAGTCTGACCCCCTGCACAGTGCAGGCCACAGAATCTCACCCACCCCTCTTAGAATAATCCTCTCACCTATGTCTCAGATATTGAAGCCTTCAAATACTTTGAAGACCCCAAGATGCAGAGAATCCTCCTGCTGTGATCTGTGCCCCATGCTACAGAGGAAGGCAAAAAACCTCCAGGGTCTCTGCCAATCTACCCTGGAGGAAAATTCCTTTCCGACCCCAAATATGGCGATCAGCTAAACCCTGAGCATGTGGGCAAGACTCACCAGCCAGACACCCAGAAAGTTCTCTATAGTAACTCCATTGACCTATTTCCCACTGATAATGAATGGTCAATTAGTTACCAAGATGGCTATCCCATGTAATTGCCCCTCATCCAAAATATGATGGATACATTTTTTTGGAATTCTACATTAGTCTGTGTAGCTTGTAAGGCCTATCTCTTGGGCACTATAAAGGAGCTTTAAGGGCAGTGTACTTTTAATGAGTTGTACAAGGTAATTTGTATAGAGTTCAAGATGCCGTTGCATTGCCAAAATAATGGCAAGGGATGAGGATCAAGCCCTTCATTTCTGAAGTTAGTGTGAAATTCTACTAGAGGTAGAGGTAGAGTGTTGATATCAATAAGAGTTGAAGGTCCTCAGCACATCACAGAATCAAGCCCTTAGACTGTAAGCGCAATGCTGATGGGAATTTTGTTCACAGATGTCTCTAAAAATCCACAAACATCATTGGTGCTACATACACTCCATGAACAAAATGAATAACATCAACAAAAATGACTTGCTCGCCCATCATCATCAGAAAAAGTTTCTGTCCCCCATGGAACGTGCACAAATTTGCTGTCATGTTTGGGGTGTGCCTGTTTTTAATCATCTTCCTCATTGTTTTTCATCCGCAACCTAGTTATACTCCCAAGGTTTTTTGATTGAAGATATTTATTCAGAAAAAATCATTGTAGGATGCATGCTGCTCTTGTTAATTGTATCAGTCCCATCATTTGGCTATCCTAATACAAGCAGGTTGCCATATGGTGAATCAGTAAAATGTTCAAAAGCTTCAGAGGGGTAGCGAGTTTGTTGTTTTTTAAGTTTTTCCTGTTACAGACTAATAGACAAGTAGCACCTTAAAGACTAACAAAACATATAAATGGTATCGTGAGCTTTCGTAGGTGCAACCAAATGTTGTCTATGCAATCCAGAGGTCTCATTCTTCCTTCCGTTACTCAATCAGGTAAAAAAAGAATCCTATGGCTAGCTTTCTTTAATTGTGGCCATGTCCAAAAGATCTCTACCAGCATGACTGCCCTTGATGTCTCTGTCTGACTCAGTACACTTAATTACTTTGTCTTAGACTCATAGACTTTAAGGTCAGAAGGGACCATTATGATCATCTAGTCTGACCCCCTGCACAGTGCAGGCCACAAAATCTCACCCACCCCTCCTAGAATAATCCTCTCACCTATATCTCAGATATTGAAGCCTTCAAATACTTTGAAGACCCCAAGATGCAGAGAATCCTCCTGCTGTGATCTGTGCCCCATGCTACAGAGGAAGGCAAAAAACCTCCAGGGTCTCTGCCAATCTACCCTGGAGGAAAATTCCTTTCCGACCCCAAATATGGCGATCAGCTAAACCCTGAGCATGTGGGCAAGACTCATCAGCCAGACACCCAGAAAGTTCTTTATAGTAACTCCTATCATCCCTCCATTGACCTATTTCCCACTGATAATGAATGATCAATTAGCTACCAAGATCATGTTATCTCATCAAACCATCCCCTTCATAAACCCATCTAGTTTAATCTTGAAACCAGATAGATCTTTTGCCCCCACTACTTCCCTTGGAAGGCCGCTCCAGAACCTCACTCCCCTAATGGTTAGAAACCTTCGTCTAATCTCAAGTCTAAACTTCCTACTAGCCAGCTTATATCCATTTGTTCTTGTGTCCACATTGGTATTAAACTTAAATAATTCCTCTCCCTCCCTGGTATTTATCTCTCTAATATATTTTAAAAGTGCAATCATGTCCCCCCCTCAGCCTTCTTTTGGTTAAAGTAAACAAGCCAAGCTCCTTGAGTCTCCTTTCATAAGACAGGTTTTCCATTCCTCGGATCATCCTAGCGGCCCTTCTTTGTACCTTTTCCAGTTTGAATTCATGCTTCTTATACATGGGAGACCAGAACTGCACACAGTATTCCAAATGGGGTCTCACCAATGCCTTGTATAATGGCACTAACACCTCCTTATCCCTACTGGAAATACCTTGCCTAATACATCCCAAGATCGTATTAGCCTTTTTCACGGCCATGTCACAATGGCGGCTCATAGTCATTCTATAATCAACCAGGACTCCGAGGTCCTTCTCCTCCTCCGTTACTTCCAACTGATGTGTCCCCAGCTTATAACTAAAATTCTTGTTATTAATCCCTAAATGCATAACTTTACACTTCTCACTATTAAATTTCATCCTATTGCTATCACTCCAATTTACAAGATCATCCAGATCTTCCTGTATGATATCCTGATCCTTTTCTGAATTGGCAATAGCTCCCAACTTTGTGTCATCTGCAAATTTTATTAGAACACTTCCGCTTTTGATGCCAAGATCAGCAATAAAAAGATTAAATAAAATTGGCCCCAAAACTGATCCCTGAGGAACTCTGCTAGTAACCTTCCTCCAACCTGACAGTTCACCTTTCAATATGACCCGCTGTAGTCTCCCCTTTAACCAGTTGCTTATCCACCTCTCAACTTTCATATTAATCCCTATCTTTTCCAATTTAACCAATAATTCCCCATGTGGTACTGTATCAAATGCCTTACTAAAGTCGAGGTAGATTAGATCCACTGCATTTCCTTTATCTAAAAAATCTGTTACTTTCTCGAAAAAGGAGATCAGGTTGGTTTGGCACGATCTACCTTTTGTAAAACCATGTTGTAATTTGTCCCAATTGCCATTAGCCTCAATGTCTCTAACTACTTTCTCCTTCAAAATTTTTTCCAGGATCTTACATACTACAGATGTCAAACTAACAGGCCTATAGTTACCCGGGTCACTTTTTTTCCCTTTCTTAAAAATCGGAACTATATTAGCAATTCTCCAGTCAAATAGTACAACCCCTGAGTTTAGAGATTTATTAAAAAATTTTGCTAATGGACTTGCAAGTTCATGTGCCAGTTCCTTTAATATTCTTGGATGAAGATTATCTGGGCCCCCCGATTTACTCCCATTAAGCTGTTCAAGTTTGGCTTTTACCTCGGATATGGTAATATCCACCTCCTTATATTTAGTCCCATTTGTTAACTTACCATTATCCCTAAGCTCTTCATTAGCCTCATTAAAGACTGAAGCAAAGTATTTGTTCAAATATTGAGCCATTCCTAGATGATCCTTAACCTCCACTCCATCCTTAGTAATTAGCGGTCCTACTTCTTCTTTTTTTGTTTTTTTCCTATTTATATGGCTATAAAACCTTTTACTATTGGTTTTAATTCCCTTTGCAAGGTCCAACTCTACCTGACTTTTAGCCTCTCTCACTTTATCCCTACATGCTCTAACCTCAATAAGGTAGCTTTTGACATGCTTTCCTCTTAGGGTGTGTCTAGGCTACATGGCTCCGTCGACGGAGGCATTTAAATTAGTGTATTTGGCATAGTCAAAGAATCAGGGATTTAAATAATCTCCACTTCATTAAAATAAACATGGCTGCCGCACTGTGCCGACGATCAGCTGATCCGGCACAGCGGGGCAGTCTAGACATGGTGCGGTCGACAAGGGAAGCCTTCCACGAGGTGTAAGAGTTAACTCGAACTAAGGGCTTAGTTCGAGTCAACGTCTGACTGCCGCTTGTAGCCGCGGGCAGTTAGTTCAGACTAGGGGGATTTAAAAATGGCGCCCAGATGGGAAGATGCAAATAAAGCCTGGGATATTTAAATCCCAGGCTTCATTTGCAACTTCAAGTGCCTAAATTAGCCTCCCTAGATTGAACTAGGGGGCTAGTGTAGACATACCCTTATAGTTTGAATAACAGTGCTAAGTGTTTTACTTCTGCCCTGCCTGAAGAGATCTTTGGGCCACAGTATTTACTGCACTTTCTTCACAGACAGCCAGGAGAAAAAAAAGTGCAACATCTTGGCACCTATGATGCAGTCAAGAAGACTTGCTAATGCACTCAGGTGGTATCTCAGAATTGAACATTTCTTTTATAAATGTATACTACAGGTTAAACCCTCCCTGTTCCGGCACTCTCAGAACCTGACCGGTCCCAGATGAGGGTTTTTGCTGAACGAGTTATTTCTGGTCCACCTTCATCACCTCCTCCAGCCCTGGCTCCCATCTACTCCTATCCCCATTGCCCTGCCGACCCCATTTTCAACCCCACTGGGCAGCTGCATGTCAGGGCTCCTGGCCCCACTGGGCAGCCACTCGCCAGGCCACCTAGTCCCACCGAGCAGCCACACAACGGGGCTCCTGATCCCACTAGTCATCTGTATCTGCTCTGGCTCCCAGCTCCACCAGCCAGCCACTTGCTGAGGCTCCTGACCCTGCTAGGCATCCACCTCTGCTGCAGCTCCAGTGGGTACACCCGGGGGACAGGTTCATGTCCCCCAGCTGGGGTGGGTCCATCTTTGTCTGCCTCTCCCTCCCCCCATGTTCCCCAGCTAGAATGACGAATGCTGCAAAGTGCACTTTCCACTCGCTCCCTGATGAAGGGGAATAGCCAGCAATGTTCCCAAATGAATCAATGTAGGGGTGGGAGGGAGCTTCCACCTAAAGGCTATGGCAGTCCCAAACAGGGAGGTGCTCACCCCCAGCCAGCCCCTTTCATCTGCCTGGTGATTCTGTTTCTTTTCTGTTAGGTTTCATGAATAGCAATCCCATTCCAGGCCCATTCAATTTTCCTGACCCAACGAAACCCTTACATTGATAAGGGGAAGCTGAATACCAAATGTGGTGGTCCTATCTCTTACCATTTAGGAGGAGGTCTTGAACAAAAAGACAGATGGACAGATAGACACACTCACTCACTCGCAGACAAATGCTGTAAATTGCACCACAGTGGTTTGGGAATCCTCCCTCTTTGGATACAGAGCGGTGAGCAATCTACAGCAGCTGTGAGCCGCAGGGTGGGTGGGGAAAGAAACATTTCAATAACAATTTTTTTTAAAATCAAGCACATAGCACCCATCTCCAGTGCCATGCCAAGAGTAATTTGCAGGACTTCCATGAAATGCAGCTGGGTAGGTTGATTTCAGTTACACTGACAAATCTGAAACAGTTCCGCTGCTGGAAGGAAAAAATTGTAGGCGCAAAGGGAATTACTTTGGGTTGATGTGGAGAATGTTGCTCCGGCTTTACACTGATGGCACTAGACAGAATCTGCCTCTTCATCTGTTAAAGACGTACAGACAGACAGATGGATATCAATAATGTTACCATCAATATTATTGTCCACTCTTAAAAACTTTCCTTTGTTGTGACACACACACAAAAAATTCTTGATAACAGGGTAGACAGCTGGTATGGTGAGATCGCTGTCTATCATGCGGACAGATACGCTCTTACGGTATGTCTACACATCTAAGTTAATTCTAAATAACAGCCGTTATTCTGAATTAACTTTAATTGTGTCTACACAGGCAGACCGCTATTTCGAATTAAATTCAAAATAGCAGGGCACTTAATTTGAATTTGGTAAACCTCATTCTATGAGGAATAATGCCAAACTCAAATTAGCTAATTCGAAATAAGTTCTGTGTAGACACTTATTTAGAAAAAAGGGGCCTCCAGCCTTCTCAGGGTGCCCTGGTGGCCACTCCAGCCTCAGGCAAGAACAATCCTCTCCCTCCTCTGCCCTCCCCGGAGCCCTTAAAGGGGTTGACTCTGGCCACAGTGCCTGTGCCAAACCTGCCAGCCCAGAGCCAGAAGTCACTGCCTCTGACCCAGTGGCCCCAAAACATGAGCCAGCAAGCCACTGGCAGCCAGCCCTCCACTGCTCCTCAGAAGCAGTCTGCCAGCTCCTAGGAGCCTGCCAGGGCCCGGAGAAGGCAAGCATCTTCATGGTCCAGGGAGGAGATCAGGGTGGACCTTACTCAGGTTTGGAGGGGGGGATGCCCCCAACGTCCATGATCTCCGTACTAGATGGAGGAAAGTGGTCGTCTATGGCAGGATACCAGCCAGCTTGGCCAACAAAGGCCACATGCAATCCCAGGAGCAGGTTCACGTGAAAATCAAGGTGGTCTGGCGAGACCCCCAACCCTGAGCCCTGAGCTTCCCCTCTCCCTTCTTCCCCTTGCTTCCCCCTTCCAGCTCTCTCCTCCCAGGTTTCCTCTACCCCTTTCCCACCCTCTCTTCTCCCCTCTCCCGCTTCCTTTCCCCAGTCTTACCAGAGTTTCATTCTCCTCCTCCCCCGCCAGTTTTGTTAAATAAAGAGAGTTTGTGTTCATGAAAATATGTGTATTTTATTTGACATCAGAAAGCGGGGCTGGGGGAAGAGGTAAGTGGAAGGACGTGAGGGAGGAATGGGACACAAGCCTCCAGTGGGGCAGACCAGGGAGGCTCTGAGTGCTCCTCAGGGTGGAAGCTCTTCTGCAGGGCCTCCTGGATACTGACAGCCCCCTGATGGACCTCCCAGATCGCAGCCTGGAGAAAGTGCTGCCAGGCTCGCATCATCATGTTCACGAGAAGCGCCAGAGTGCCCAGGGACAGCTCTGGCTCCATGTTGCAGAGTGCTGTGGTGTCCCGAGTGAGGGCAACCATAGTACTCAGAGACACAAATGCTTTGCTGTCCCTCAGTGAAGCAGGCAAGCAAGCAGGGATACCTGGGAACCGGCTGCCCGTGTGTGTGTGTGTCCCTTTAAGCACAAGCTTCAGATAGCCTCAGGCAACAGCCACACAAAGACATTCCTGACCTGATGCCCTACCTGTGACCTGGTTCTGGCCAGCCTTAAATCCGAATCAGTGTCCACTCAGTGTGGATGCGGTATTTCGAATTAGCAAAATGCTAATTAGACCTGCATTTTTGTGTGTAGATGTGTTAATTCGAATTAGCTTAATTCGTATTAACTATTTCGAATTAAGATATCTTGAATTAATGCTGTAGTGTAGACATACCCTTATTGTTTCTTTATGCGCCACCATTTGTCTGTATCCACCTGTTGTCTCTTGTCTTATAGTTAGATTGTTTACTTTGGGAGACCCTAACTTTTTGGTTCTGTGCTACTAAACATTAGCACAGGAGAAATAAATAAATAAATAAATAAATACCTTAGGGTATGTCTACACTACAAAGTTAATTCGAACTAACAGATGTTAGTTTGAATTAATTTTGATAGGCACTACACATACAAACCGCTAGTTCGAACTTAATTCAAACTAGCGGATCGTTTAATTCGAACTAGGTAAACCTCATTCTATGAGGACTAACTCCTAGTTCAAATTAAGCAGTGGCTGTGTGGCCACTTAATTCGAACTATTGGAAGGCTAGCCCTCCCCAGCTTGCCCTGGTGGCCACTCTGGGCACCACCGGGGAAACTCGTCTGCCCCCCTCCCGGACCCGGAGCCTTTAAAGGGGCACGGTCTGGCTACGGTGCCCGTGCCAGGTGCAAGCCTGCTAGTACCCAGCCAGCAGACCCTGCACCTGGCATGGCACGAACCAGCCACCCGCTGCCACCCAGCCCTCCGCCTCTTCCCGGGACCAGGCTGGCGGCTCCCGGGAGCCTGCCCAGGTCCGCAAGAGGCGGGCGCCCGCCTGGTCTAGTGCAGACATTGTGGACCTCATCCATGAGGTCCGCACTAGGCATAGGAAAGTGGCCGTCTAGGACAGGATAGCTGCCGGCCTGGCCACCCAGGAGCAGGTTTGCATGAAAATCAGGGTGGTCCAGTGAGACCCCCGACCCTGAGCCCTCAGCTTAGAATGGCCGCACTGGGTCAGACCAAAGGTCCATCTAGCCCAGTAGCCTGTCTGCCGACAGCGGCCAACTCTAGGGACCCTGGAAGGGCTGGACCGAAACAATGACCAAGCCATTTGTCTCGTGCCATCCATCTCCAGCCTTCCACAAACAGAGGCCAGGGACACCATTTCTACCACCTGGCTAATACCACTCCATGGACCCAACCTCCATGACTTGATCTCACTTCTCTTTAAACTCTGTTCTAGTTCTAGCCTTCACAGCCTCCTGCAGCAAGGAGTTCCACAGGTTGATTATTTGCTTTGTAAAGAAGAACTTTCTGTTTTTAGTTTGAAGCCTGCTACCCATTAATTTCATTTGGTGTCCTCTAGTCCTTCTATTATGGGAACTAATGAAGAACTTTTCTTTATGCACCCTCTCCACACCCTCAGTCTCCTCTTTTCTAAGCTGAAAAGTCCCAGTCTCTTTAGCCTCTCTTCATATGGGACCTGTTCCAAACCCCTGATCATTTTAGTTGCCCTCCCCTCTCCCACCCTCTCTCTTCCCCTCTCCCACCTCCTTTTCCCAGTCTCCCCCAGTTTTGTTCAATAAAGAGAGTTTCTATTTTTGAACACACGTGTCCTTTATTTTGTACATCAGGAAGGGGGGCTAGGGAGGGGTAAGTGGAAGGAGATGAGGGAGGAATGGGGTCCGAGCCCCCGATGGGGAGGACTGGGGTGGCTCTGCGGGCTTCTCGGGGTGGAAGCTCTCCTGCAGCCCCCCGATTGACCCTGCCCCCTGGATGGCAGCCTGCGGCAAGTGCAGCCAGGCTGATGGCCGAGTGCTGTGATGTGCCAAGTGTGGGCACTCAGGGCACTCCAATCCAGGACTGCTTTGCAGGCGGGGAACCCCTAAGAACTGTCTGTCCGGGGTGGGGGTTGGGACCCTTTAAGCACAGCCCTCAGCTAGCCTGAGACAGCAGCTCCACGCTCTAAGTCCTTAGCTTATGCCCTGCCGGCACTGTTTCCGGCCATCCTTAACCTCGGTTCAGGGTCCATTCAATGTGGACATGCTAGTTCGAATTAGCAAAATGCTAATTCAAACTAGTTTTTAGGTCTAGATGCACTAATTCGAATTAGCTTAGTTCAAATTAACTAATTCGAATTAAGTTAGTTTGAATTAGTTATGTAGTGTAGACATACCCTTACATAGCGCTGATTTTCAAAATTGCATTTTTAAACATGTGACTATGCAGCAACATTCCAGGCCTAGGTCTTGTGCCTTAAATCATTTCCCTGAATTTTTACTCTCTTATCCACTGATGTGAATTACAGAATGTGGATGCTTTCTGTGGCTTATGAAAACTGAGCTGCTGGATTAGGGGAGGTTATTTTTTATGGGGAACGTTTTCACCTCTTCTGATCCCTGTGGTTTTCTCTTATTATTAGCCTTTGGAACAAATCTCTGTAGTTAATGCGGAAATATTATACACAAAGCAGCCAGTCCCAAGTTATCTGGAGCAAATGTCAGAGCTGATCGATGCACAAATAATAAATTGAGGGAGAAATCCTGCTCTTGCTGAAGTGAATGGAAAAACTCTAATTGGCTTCAGTGGTGCAGGATTGGACCTTTTGACCTTTGACACAGGACCTGAACTCAGGTGATCAGGCAAACAATCATTTATAACTTAGAAAGAGTGCCAAGGCCTACTTAAATAGTGCAAATGAAACCAGCGCTATAAGGCAAGTAGAAAGAAATAAAGAGATATAAATATGATTTTAAAATGGGCTTTGCAGTGAGCCAGAAGCCTCACATTTAGCTTGAGGCCTATTAATAGTAATACTTAGCATAAGGTCACATCAGGTCTAATAAAAGTTAGCATTAGTAAGTAACCTGGGGTTGGACGAATTAGTAATATATGTCTTGTGATAAACTCTCTACGCTGTAAAGGCTTGATTTAGCCAGACTTCCTTAAACACATTGTATAAAGAATGTTCTCTCTGCACCAATGCTTATGACATTTGCTGTAGCAGGAATAACAAGCATAAACAAGAGATCAAAACTTAATCAAAGATGGTCTCAGAAACAGGAAGGTGTAAGGAGTAGCTGCTTTTAAAAGTGAATCAGAAACCACCCTCACCAGGACCTCAGGACAGTTGAGGTGTGAAAACCATAATACTTAATTTTACTTTCAGGGCCCCCTCCCTAAGGCCCATGGATTTGTAAGCACGCATGATGTGAACTCTGCTGCTATTCTTGTCTTGTTTTTCTAGTTATGTGATTTTTGCTTACCTTCCTCATGATATAAATAAAACTCACAGTCTCTCTGTGTCTCACCAATCGTCATCTTAATTAGTCTTTAAATAGTCACCAAAGCACAAACCTGTTATTAGTGACAAGAGCATTTTGCATCCCAAATTAATTATAAGGCTACAGAGCCTAAATTTCTAAATGAAAACACATCAGCCTGTATGTCACAATTATGGACCATAGAGGGAAAACACAGGGCTGCTATTTCTCAGGAGACTTTAAAGATGCTTGAGAAATGAGACGGTCCTGGTGACTTTCTCCAACCTTTCTGTCCTAGTCTTCAAGCTGACCAGCAGGCAAACTCAGGGCTGCTCTACTGAGTCACACTATAAAACAGTCCTCAAGGGACTGCTTTACTGGGCAGGATCTACACCAGGGACAGGCAATTATTCAGCAATGGTTCACCAGGGTTAGCCCCTGGTGGGCCACCGCTGCTATAGCTACCTGCACAGCTGCTGGTACCAGCGATTGCAGCTCCTGTTGGCTGCAGATCACTGTCCCCACCTAATGGGAGTGGTGAGAAATGGCGCGAACCAGAACACCACTTTCTGCAGCTCCCATTGGCTGGGAATAGCGATCCACAGCCAATGGGAGCTGTGATCACCGGTACCTGCAGCTGTGCAGGTAAATATAGTGCTGGGGGCCTGCCAAGAGCTTACCTGGTGGACCAGATATGGTGCTCACCACTCAACTATACAGATCTACTGTACTCCAGCGCTGCTTCATGATACGTCCCACCCCCAGGCCATATGCCGGATAGAAGGGGTCTGAGGGAGACCAGCACAAAACTGGCTCTGGGAACCCTATGCTAGCTCAGAATTCCCCAGCACTAGAATAAATTTCAGCTATTACCCCAAATCAACGTAATGTCCCCGTCCCACCAGACAACACAGGAGGGATTTCAGGGAAGCCAAGGATCTGCTATGCATTTGCAGGGATCTAAAAAAATTAATCCAAATTATTTTTCATCCATCCCACCTGCTCCCAGTGAATCTCTCTTCTCCCGGCTATTCATGCTTTCAAACTTGCCTCTTGCTAGCTCCATTTCCCCCAATGCTGACACTGGATCTTCAGGTTCACACCTCCCCCCAGTACAGGCTCTAGATCCCAGGTGCAAGCTGCCATGATGAGCCAACGCTAACTGACCCCTTTTCCAGCTTGCTAATTCCTTTGTGATGGCCCTTGCCAGGAACTGGCCAACGTTCTATATATTGTGTTTCATTTGCTATTGGATGGGTTATATGTGGGAAGGCAGTGCAGCCTAGTGAGTAGACAAGCATAGTCCTAGTGGCACTCGGGAGACCTGGATTTGACTCCTGGTTTTTCTATGGTCCTGCTGGGTAAACAGGGGAAGGCACCTCACTGTTTTGTGCCTCAGTTTCCCAATCTGTAAAAGGCAGATAATAATACGGACCTCCCTTGTGAGATCTCCTGCCAGAAAGGGATATATAAAAGCTAAGAATAATACACGACATATCCATATGCACAGGGGCATACGTGTACATGTGCTTGAATTGGCTGTATACAGTCTCTGTATGTGGTTTGCAATCATGCAAACTCTGCAGAGCAGAGAGTTAAAAACTACCCAAGTGATAGAGTTCACTACCCAATCAAACTAACCTACTACTAATTTGTTTTAATAAATCTCTAAAGCTGCAGCTTGTCAGCACCGTCTGAATAATTCTGTACTAATGCTGATTCATATTTCTACCTAAAAAATTTGAAACATTTTTAGCATGCAATTAATATAGCGGGTGGTGATAGAGATCATCCATCTACCTCTTGCACCAGATGAGGCCTACTCTCATATATGCCTGGTGGGCTCACAAGAATTTAGAGCCCTTATTCGCTTTCAAGTCTGCCTCTTGCAAGCAACAGTTTTCATTAGTTTTTCCCCAATAAATTAAAAGAGGGTGTGTGTGTGTGTGTGTGTGTGTGTGAGAGAGAGAGAGAGAGAGAGAGAGAGATTCTAAAGATGCCTTCTCATAAAAAGAAGTTGTATTGTGCAGTCATTCTGAAGTATCAAATGTTGATAACTCTTTAATCACTTCAGTTTAATGAGATCGAGGCAGCAGGTGAGAAGGAAATCCATCATGTCAGTTCAAGTGCCTGGCTCTCTTCCTGCTGTGAACATTTAACATGACACAGAATTCTGAAGCCCTCCTTTTGCTACTGCAAACGGGAGAAAGGATTTTGTATTCTTTCAGGAATGTTTGATTTCCCAGCAGAACCCTCTCACCGATGCTGTTTATGTGATCTAAAGTCATCCTTCGCTTCCCCTGGAAAAAAAATGCTAAAAAAGTGCAGCAAAAGTACCTGGTTTTAATGTAAATGAATGTTTTATTTTGTAATTTGAAAATTGCTTAGGAAAGATTGTTTTATTCCATAACACCGTATTTTTTATGACTGTCATTTCAGACTACTTTGTCTTCTCTGGCAGCATATTTCTTATGGCTGTCACTGCAGATTATTTTGTTTTCTCCAGATTTAATGGGCTTTTGTTAACAATCAGATGCAGGTTTCAGATGATGCTTATAATTGAGCATGGATTATTGGAATTACTAACATCTTATATTTCACACACATGCCCCAGAAGCCAACAGTTTTTTCTGCAAATACAACAAATCACTTCACCAGAGCTGAAATTGCAGCTGCTGCTAGAGCAGAATGAGATTGCTTATTAAGAGCATACAGTGACACTACACACCATGGCCCTGGTCATGAAGGGTGCATCTATACCACACCGTTATTTCGAGATAACTAGCATTATTTCAAAATAACAATGCGAGCGTCTACACAGCCATTCCATTATTTCAAAATAATTTCAAAATAACAGATGGCTTATTCTGAAATCTATAAACCTCACTCTATGAGGAATAACACCTATTCCAAAATAGCTATAGTGAAATAAAGCATGTGTGAAATAGCTCCACTGCTGCTATTTTGAAATAGCCCCTCACCGGGGCCATTCTAAGTTATTCCTCCCCAGTGCCTCCTGGGGCTCTATATCAAGATAGCACGTCTACATTTGGGAAGCCTGCCTTGGACTAATTTTGAGGCTTCCCTGAAGTGTGGATGCTCTATTTTTAAGCAAGCCATTTCAGAATAACGATTTATTATTAGTTAATAATATTTTGAAATAAGTGTGCAGTGTAGATGTACCCAAAAATACTTACAACATACTTTACTCATATGTGTGGTCTCATTGACCAGATGCATATAGTTGTGTGTTTGTCATATTGGGGCTCAGCTTAAGGCAAGTAACACAGAAGAGTGCCATATCCAGTGGAAACTGCATAAGGGATTTGGGTAGGCAGGATCTCTTTACCCAAAGTAAAAGTTGTGCCAGATATCAGTGTGAATTCACCTATTTTTTCAGAATGTCCCATGCACTCACTTGGCACGTCGATGCCTCTATATAGCTGATAAGGTAGACAGAACTTCTTTCTATTTAGCTAAATAACATAATGAAGTTTTGGGCCTCATGGTTTATGCCAATGGGCATCTGGCCTATCCAGGTTCTATGTGTGGCCCATGAGACATTGTGTTTATCGTTGCCCAAATGCAGAGTTGCCAGTTTCCACTAGTTTCAACCCACATAGTTTTCTCCCTGCCAGTATTCATAGAATCATAGGGCTGGAAGGACCACAGGAGGCCATTGAGTCCAGCCCCCTGCCCAAAGCAGGACCAACCCCAACTAAATCATCCCAGACAGGGCTTTGTGAAGCCAGGACTTGAAAACCTCTAGAGATGGAGATTTCATCTGTTCCCTAGATAACCCATTTCAGTGCATCACCACCTTCCTTGGGAAATAGTTTTTCCTAATATCCAACTTAGACTTTCTCCAATGAGTCCACATCCTTTCTGTAGTGTGGGGCTCAGAACTGGACATAGTAGTCCTGGGGTACGTCTAGACGACAGGCTTTTGTCGACAGAAGTTTTGTCAACATATAGGGTATGTCTAGACTACATGGCTCTGTCACCAGAGCCATGTAGATTAGTTTACTAGACATACCCAAATGAAGTGGCAATTTAAATAATCGCCGTTTCATTTAAATTTAAATGGCTGCCGCGCTGTGCCGATCAGCTGTTTGGTGGCACAGCGCTGTAGTCTGTATGCTCCGCAGTTGACATCAAAGGCATTTGTTGTCCTCCCCAGTAAACCTCATCCCACGACGGTTGGGGAAAGTCTAGGTTGGATAGTACATGTAGTCTAGACATACCCATACTGTCAACAAAGCTTCTGTCAACAAAGAGCGTCTAGACTACATCTAGTTCTGTCAACAAAGCAAGCCGCTTTGTTGACATGAGAGTGTTGATGCAAAGGACAGTGTAGGTGCAATAATGTGGTCTGTTGACAGAACTCTGTCGACAAAAGGCGTTATTCCTCGTAGAATGAGGTTTACAGCCATCGACAAAACTGCTGAGTTCTGTCGACGTTATGTCAATAGAACTCAGCGGCAGTGTAGACGCAGGTATAGTTTTGTCAACAAAAGTCCACTTTTGTTGACAAAACCTTGCAGTCTAGACACACTCCAAATTTGTTCCCACAAATGCCGAATAAAGGGGAATAATAACTTCTCTAGATTTGTTGGAAATGCGCCTCCTAATGCAACCTAATATCCCATTAGCCTTCTTGGCTACAAGGGTACACTGTTGACTCATATCCAGCTTTTCATCCACTGTAATCCCTAGGTCTTTTTCTGATGAACTGCTACTTAGCCAGTCGGTCCCCAGCCTGTAATAGTGCTTGGGATTCTTCTGTCCCAAGTGCAGGACTCTGTATTTATCCTCGTTGAATCTCATCAGATTTCTTTTGGCCCCATCCTCCAATTTGTCTAGGTCACTCTGGACCCTATCCTTACCCTCCAGTGTCTCTACCTCTCCTCCTGCAAACTTGCTGAGGGTGCAATCCATCCCCTTATGCAGATTAAAGATGTTGAACAAAACCAGCCCTAGAACTGATCTTTCAGGCACTCTGCTTGAAACCGACCACCAACCAGACATTGAGTCTTGATCACTACCTATTGAGCCCGACAATCGGGCCAGCTTTCTATCCAGCTTACAGTCCATTTATCCAATCTATACTTCCTTAACTTGCTGGCAAGAATATTGTAGGAGACCATATCAAAAGCTTTGCTAAAGTCCAGGTACATCTCATCCACCAACTTCCCCATGTCAACAGAGCCAGTTACCTCATCCTAGAAGCTAATCAGGTTTGTCAGGCACAACTTGCCCTTGGTGAATCCATGTTGATTATTCCTGATCACTTTCCCCTCTTCCAAGGGCCTCAAAATGGATTCTTTGAGGATTCCCTCCATGATTTTACCAGGGACTGAGGTGAGGTTAGCAAAACTACCTTATCCCACTCTCGTGACCCTCTGAGATGAAGAAGGGCCACTCACTGTCTTAGATTGCTCATCACTGGTTTATAGCTACTAAAAATAGTAGGCTTTAATATCCATTCTTAATGTAACCTTTGAGAAGTGGATACACACTTGCTAGAACAACGCAGAAAAACATTATGTCCATTTGACTGTAATTTTAGACGTAATGCCATTGAGATATCAACTTGTGGTGAGAAAATTATGATGCTGAACAATTTTTCTTCATGAGAATGCCTTTGTAGTTTCCTGACATGTGCTGGAGTTATTTCGACTGACATCAGAACTCTGATTTCCTAGCAACACTAAAGAACGCTTTAATCACCTCCTTTTTCTCTTTGATCTGCTCACATTTTCATATGCACCTGTTTAGTGAGGGCAAAAATCACAGTTTGAGCCACCGCGAGGTTATGAGGTGGGAAAACAGTTCCCAGAAGGCGGCTTGTTAGGATTGTTACCACAGACCTCTGCAGAGCATGAGGCTTAATTTTAATTGGCTGTAGTCAACTGCCAGGGCTAGGTCTCACCCTTTTTTCCTTTTTTGCCCCTCATCCTGCAGGATGCTCAGCCATGCCACATGGCCAGTTGACCCTCACAGACCCACATACCGAGAAAGGAACCAGTTGTAGAGCTTGAGCATATGCAGGGCTCGGCAAACCGCTGATTCTACTCGCCCATGGCGAGTAGATTTCAGCCGGTTGCTCTATGCGCCCCATTCACCAGCGCTGCGCGCATGCGTAGTACCGGTCTGGCGCATACTCGGTGTGGGGCTGGCGAGTAGCTCTTGCCAGGGCTTGTCAAGCCCTAAGGATATGAATAAAGAGCAAAAGCTCTGCACCAGCTTTCTACCGGAGCAACCTTGAATCCAGCTAATGTGAGCAACAGCAGCTGAGGTGATTGAGGAGCATGAAGTTTCATACAGGGATAGTGAGCTACCCGTGGCTTGCGCCAGGCAAGATTCCCTCTAAACTGCATTGCAGCACGGCCCTGCAGCTGTTTAATCAGCACTCAGGGCTGATGTGCATGGAGCTGCCTGGCTGGGGGAGGTGCACTCCCTCAGCTACAGCAGAAGCTCCCTGCTGAGGACAGAACAGCAAGTTTCTCCTAGCCTGTGTGGACTTGTCACCTCCCTATTGGCTGGGAGAGACTCTCTGCTCTGTTCTCAGCAGGGAGCTCCTGCTGTTGCTGAGGGAGAAGTGCCCCTCCCTCAGCCAGGAGTCTCCCTGGGCAGAGTCCTGAGTCGCTGGCTGGGCGGGGCTCTTTAAGTACCTGACAGGTTGTGCTGCCTCACAGCTTAGAGGGAACCATGGTGCCGGGTGTATCCGACCCTCACTGTATCCTGAAGTGCGCTGTTTTCACTGCCTGTTCCTCATGCTGGCTGGCTTCAAACTAGGCCGTGCACAGGTTTTGCTGTATAGACATAATCAGAGACAGAAAGTTTGACCTAGGTTTGATTATTAAAGCACCAGAGCTGTGTTTATTTTACCTGATCCTACAAATGGATCTGCCCAGTAGACCCTCTGTGTCAGTATAGATAGATCTCCAGGACCGGGCCCTACATTATATACTGTTGGGCTTAGTCTACGCTAACCTCCGGCTGTTGGCCTACTTCAGCTACACAAATAGCGTGGCTGAAGTCGATGCCCTTACTATAGTGTTTTGTGTATGGTAGGATGGTGGGGGCTGCTCTCCCATCAATGCTGACCACTCTTCCACCCTAGTGGGGTACCAGCATCGATAGGAGAACACTCAGAGAACAATGTATCATGTCTGTGAAGATGGCCTATAGCTCAATCACTGCAGCATTGATCCCCAGCATAGTGGAGAAAAGCCCTTAGTTAAGTAAATACATTGCTTTAAAAATCCCTACATCTGTCCTGAAATAATGACTGAAATAAGTGGCTCGTCTCTTGTCATGACTGTTCCATATGCCCCCACCTTATATTATTACAAATGCACCTGGTCACTCTTGATCTTTCATACTATCCCACAATCATTTTTTTCCTCTTCACTCATTCTCATTACAAAGTTAATAAGCTGCTAATATGCATCCAGAAGGATGAGAGGAGGAAAAGCGAGACAATGAGTACGGTGAAGTTTTACTACACTATCTATTATTCGACTGATTTCTCTTCACTGACCTTCAGCATGGTCATCTCATCTCTCTCCGAGCACTCTGAACTCAATATGTGCATGCTGCTAACTGCCTGGACAGAATTTAACTCAAGAATTCATTAGAGTAGATGCAGTTATAACTTCTTGACCTTCAGCCTTTCCTTGGTGGTAACTCACATTTTAATTTCTTGAAGCCGAACGCCTTTCACTTGTATCCCAGTTGCCAAAAACGATTTCTTCATCTATGGCCAAATTTGTGAAAAGGATAATGGGGACAGCGTTGATTTCTTTCTTTCTTTTTAAAATTTATTTTATTGCATGGAACCAGCCACATTTGGCTTCCTTTGCTTTCCATGTAAAACTTTGTGCACACAGTTCTAAAACCAATTAAAAAACCGGCTTGTCATCTGCAATCCATAGACTGCAAAAACACAGTAACAACTCCTATTTTAACACTGATGATTTCTTCGGAGTGAGGCTGAAATGCCATTTAGAATACATATACTTGCTTGCCTTTATTTTGCCCTGAATTGGTTTTAAAATGGATAAAATCTCTTGGGTTCTGAGGGGGGGAAAATATTTTTTCTTCTTCTTCTTGTTAATAGTAGACAGTTCAGTATTGTTTTTCCATGAAGTAAATTCTGCTTAATAACAACAATCCTTTTATATATCCTGTTCTTAAGGCTGCCCTTTTATTTATTTTATGTATGTCTCAGAATTATTGGTCCCATACACAATCTCTCACCTTTATACCCTTCTCCAAATTAAATCCCAAGCTTTCTAAAGCCTTTCCAACTCTTGCTTTTAAGATTTAGATTAAAAAAATAGCAATAGTAGACAGGTACACCTATATTCTACCACCTACAATTGTGACCCATCGAAGGAACATGAGAGACTTCCCTTATCTTCATCCCACAAAAACAACTCCAGACAGTGCTTAAATTAAATACATTATAGAGCAAAGTCAACCCAATTTATGCAACTCCTGATATGTGAATACCATGGCTGAAGGTCAATTTACTTCAGTGTATCCACTGTGGGGAGGTCCACAGGAAAAACTCTCCCTCAAATTCCATGAGACTTCTCATTCCAGTGGATTACTGGAGTTGATGAGAGAGCAATCAGCAGTTGATTTATCAGGTCTTCACTAGACACACTAAATCAACTCCTGGTGGATCGATCGCCACAGCACTAAGTATAGAGAAGCCCTGAGACAGCATCTCCAATGTTCTGTGGTTTGACCAAATCTCTACATCTTGCCCCCAAAGCTATTTGTTAAAGAACTTATAAAATAGTCAAGCTTTCTGATATATATAATGGACATTTCTATGGAGGTGACAATCTTTGTATGATAATTACAGTCTGAAAGACAGTTCCCCAAGGGAAAATAAGAATTTTAAGCTAGGTTAAAGTCTTGGTTTCTAATGACTTTATAGAAGATTACACAGTTGTATAATATGGTTACCAAAACAGCACTGTAGAGGAGGAATGTGAGTAGATTTTCAGGAGCAATAGTCTTATATGTTTAAAACATCTCCACCATTACTCCACCTGCTCTCTCTTTCTCTCTTCATGTTGTTTACTTGGAGATATCAGGATTTAAAGTCATCGGCCCCTGGTTCTTATCAGAATCATATGTTTGGCATAGATAGCTTTTAAGAGAAATTATTATGCAATTATCATCTCTTATCACTTTCCACTCCAGAAACCTTATCGCTCCATTCAGAAAATGTATGATAATTGGATCTTTCCAATTACAGGTATAACGAGCATAAAAGTATAATTAGGCAAGCCCAAAAAGAATTTGAAGAGAAACTAGTAAAAGACAGAAAAACTAACAACAATAAAAATTCTAGGGCATTAGAAGCAAGAAGGCTGCCAAAAAAGCAGTGGGGATATTTGATGATCAAGGTGCTAAAGGAACACTCAAAGAAGATAAAATGGCTGTGGAAATGCTAAGTGAATTTTTTTGTGGATGATATGAGGGATATTCCCATACCTGAAAATTCTTTATACATGAGATATTTGGGCAAATGACTCAGATTGAGGTGCTAATAAATTAAACAGCAAGAAGTTACCCAAACCAAATGGTATTCGGCCAGGCTGCTGAAGAAACTTGAATAGGAGATTACAGAACTGCTAACTGTGGTGGTATATAAGCTGTCACTTGAACTACCCTCTGTACCAGATGACTAGCAGATAGCTAACGTATCACTAATTTAAAAAAAAAAAGAAAGATTCCAAAGGTTACCCTGGCAATTACAAGCCAGTAAGCCTTACTTCAGTACCAGGAAACAGGTTGAAATTATAGTAAAGAACAGAATTATCTGTTATAGTAAAGAACACACGTAGATTAACATGATATATTGGAGAAGAGTCAACACGGCAATTGTAAAGGAAAATTATGTCATGCCAATTTTTGAAGGGGTCAAAAACATTTGAACAAAGGTAATGGACAGAGTGGTTATAGTCCACATAGATTTTCAGAAAGCTCTTGACAAGGTCCCCCTCACCAAAGATTCTTAAGCAAAATAAGAAATCCTGGGATAAGAGGGAATGCTCTCTCATGCTTTAGTACAGGTGGAACCTTTCTCATCTGGCACCCTGAGGACCAGACCGGTTCCAAACAAGAGAGTTTTCTGGACCACAAGGGGTCAGTGTTTTCTAGAAGAATTACTTCCACTTCCACTGCTTACTGTGCTTTTAGAGGACATTAGGGGTAAATTAGAGCTAAACAACAGCACAGAACACTGAGATTTAGGTCTGGTGGCTGTAAACAAACTTTAGGGGGCCGCAAAAAGCTTGGCCACATCCATGAGAAGTGGACATATGGCTAACTAAAATCATTCTGGACAATGGATGTTTCTGGATAAGAGAGTTCTAGACAAGAGAGGTTCAACCTGTAATGAAACAAAGGGTAGAGTTAAAGGGCCAGTTTTCACAGTGGAAAGAGGTAAATAGTGGAATCCCCCAAGGATCTGTGCTGGACCAGAGATGAATGACATATTCATTAGTGATCTGCAAAAGGGGATAAACAGGGAGGTCTCAAAGGTTGCAGCCGATAAAAACTTATTCTAGATAAGCAAGTCCAAAGCTGAGTGTGAAGAGTTACAAAGAGATCTCACAAAATAAGTGCTGTGACCATCTTGTCTGTCTTGGGCAAGAAAATGGCAGGTGACATTCAATGTTAATAAATGCACATTAATGCACATTTGAAAACTATATATACAAAATATTGGGGTCTAAATTATCTTTTACTACTTAGGACATGGAACTTCGAATCGTGAATAATTGACAGAAATCATCTGCTCACTCTACAGTGACAGTCAAAAAAACTAACAATGTTAGTAACCACTAGAAAAGGGAAAGACAATATGACAGAAAATATAATTATACTATATAAATCCATGGCACCCACACACCTTAAATACTGCATGCTGTTCTGGTCACCCCGGGCACTTCTACACAGCAAGGCTAAAGCCAAAATAAGCTATGCAACTTGAGCTATGTCAAATGCGTAGCTTAAGTTGAAATATCTTATTTCAGCTTTTGGCGCTGTCTACACAGCAGGAAGTACAAGAAAGAGTGTACTTACTCCAACTTCCCTTACTCCTCATAAAATTAGGGTTATGGGAGTCGGACGGAGTAAGAAGTCCTCCAGATCAACGTTATTTTGACACATCAAAATAATTGCTTGTGTGTAGTCATGGACTATGTTATTTTGAAATAACTTCAGTTATTCCAAAATAACACTGCTGTGTAGACAGACTACCCCTGAAAAAAGATATCAGAATTTTGGAATAGTACAGTGATGGAAAAGAGGGTATGTCTACACTACCCTCCTAGTTCGAACTAGAGCTATGTCTAGACTGCAAGCCTCTTTCGAAAGAGGCTCTTTCGAAAGATACTTTCGAAAGAGCCTTTCGAAAGAGAGCGTCTAGACTGCACGTTGAACTTTCGAAAAAGCGGCTTGCTTTTTCGAAAGAAAGCATCCAGTGAGTCTGGATGCTCTCTTTTGAAGAAGCCCTATTTATATTGAAGAATGCCTTCTTTCGAAAGAGGAACTTTCGAAAGAAGGCGTTCTTCCTCGTGAAATGAGGTTTACCGCCATCGAAAGAAAAGCCGCGTTCTTTCGATTTAATTTCGAAAGAACGCGGCTTGAGTCTGGACGCAGGGGAAGTTTTTTCGGAAAAAGGCTACTTTTCCCGAAAAAAACCCTGAGTCTGGACACAGCCTAGGAGGGTAATGTAGGCATACCGCACTTGCAAATGAAGCCCGGGATTTGAATTTCCCGGGCTTCATTTACATAAGCGGGGCGCCGCCATTTTTAAAACCCCGCTGGTTCGAGCCCCGTGCAGCGCGGCTACACGGGGCACGAACTAGGTAGTTCGAATTAGGCTTCCTAGTTCGAACTACTGTTACTCCTCGCGGGGTTTTAAAAATGGCGGCGCCCCGCTTATGCAAATGAAGCCCGGGAAATTCAAATCCTGGGCTTCATTTGCAAGTGTGGTATGCCTACATTACCCCGCTAGTTCGAACTAGCGGGGTAGTGTAGACATACCCAGACAGACTGTTCAGGTTAGAAAAGAGAAGACTAAAGAGGGATATAATAGAGAGCTATAAAATTCTGAATGATGTGGAGGGAGTTTTATTTACCCCTTCATATAACACAAGAACTCTGACTCAATCAATGCAATTAAAAGGCAATAGATTTAAAACAAAACAAGCAAACAAATAAAAGGAATTACCTTTTAACCCAACTCACAGCCTGCCTGTGGAACTTTTTGCCATGGGATGTTATGAAGACCAAAAGTATAACCAAATTAGGTAAATTCAGGAAGGATAGGTTCATTAATGGCAAGAGGATTCAGGGATACAACTTCATGTTCTCGGTGTCCATACACCTCTGACTGCTAGAAGTTGGAGTGGAAAACAAAGGATGGATCATTTGATAAATTGTCTTGCTCTATTCATTCCTTCTGAAGCATCTCACACCGTCCACTGTCTAAGGACAGGATACTGGGTTAGATTGCCAATTGGTCTGATCTAGTTTTGCTACTCTTATGTTTATGTTGTTCACACAGAGAAATTTAAGGAGCCAATTAGACATGCTAATAAATTATCTTTCCCTTATCTATTAAGATATTAATCATGCTTCTTAGAAGTTGTAGTTGTGAATAACTAGAATCATAATTACAGTAGACCTGCCAGTGCAGATCTTGTTATGGGATTGGGACACCTTAGATCTGATTTGAACAGGTGCACCCAAAGGCTACGTCTACACTGCAATGCTATTTCAGGATACCTGAGTATTCCTAAATAGCTATCCTGCGTCTTCACAGCAAACCCTTTATTTCAGGCTTGCTATTCCAATGTCCCTGTAAACCTCATACCTCAAGAAGTAAGGGACGTTTCAGAATAGACAGCACCAAATGACGAAATAAACTATTTCAAAATAGCATCAAAATAACATACACAATTTGCATAGCTCAAATTGCAAATCTCATTTCGAGTTACAGTGCTGTGTGGATGCACCCAAAGCCTTTACTCAAAACCAGAACAAAATTCTATAGACAATTAAGAAAACATTAGGACAGTCAGTGATGATAAGATGGACCCATAAAAATCAATCAACTTGTTCAGGAGGCTTTTTTAAAAGAAGGTTTAAACAGAACAGCAGTGGGGAGCTTGTGGGTACTCTAACATTATTGCTCAGAGCAGGGTTGGTGCACTGTGCCAACAACTTATCATTCTGTTATAATCATCTCCCTGGTACCTTTTGTGTTTGTGTATCCACCTGTTGTCCGCCATCTTAGGGTGTGTCCATACTATAGTCAGTGTGTGTGATTGAAGCTTGAGCCAACATAACCTAGATAGCTTTAGTCTCATCAGCTTGGGCCAGAACAGTGTCATCACAGCAGCATGAATGTCAGCCCATGCTGCACAAACCCACTCAGAACTGTAGACAGTTACTCCAGGAGCTATCCTGTACTGCCATAGCTTCACTGGGTCAGGCCCTGAGTCAGCTAGATTGGGTATGTCTACTAATCCTGCAGTTACACCCACTGTTTGCAATATACATATGTGTATATGCAATACATGTCTGTAAATCTGTTTGTTCAAGAACTCCTAAATGGTAAAAACGAAGGCCACCGAATTTGGTATGCAACTTCCATTTTGCCTAACTTAAAACAAGATCATGGTTTGGTTATGCTAGGACAATTGGAAGCCCCAAGAAAAGGACTGTTTTCCATAACGTGCAAACAGAGGGGCTTATGTTTGGAGGGACATGATCTAAGACTGGCCACTGGGGGAGACTGTCTTAGAGAGGAGAGCTATCTTGCAGAGTGCCTGCTGGGGGCAGCTGTACCACCAAGGGAGTGGCCAGCAGGACTGGTGCTTCACCATCTTGCCAGCCAGCATACTGGTTAAATAGCCCTCCTGCTCCATACCCTATTCCCCCCAACCCCCGACCCTTGCCACAGGCCAAGGAGGTGGAAGCCCAGGCTGCTTGGAGTTTGGGGAGAGAGGATGTGGCTTGTAAGCTCTGAGGCAAGCATTGTCCTGTTATTATAGGCCTTGATTCTTGATTGGCTACCAAAACACTAGCCAATAATGAGAATAGTGGCTTTGTAGTGCCTTCCTCTGTAGCCCATGGCAGCAGAATCCGATTGTGGAGTGGCTGGATGCAGGGGAGCTAAGCAAGGGGAATACATCTTCTGTGCAGTGCTTGGTGTAGCACAGTTCCCACACCTGAGAAGGCTTGGAAAATATTTCTGTTTATTAGACAGAACAATCCCAAGCATATTCACCATGAAGGTCTTCTGCAAAATGGAAACTCACTGCTCTGTACCCTGAAATATATCAGCATTAGCTCTCTTGTCCATCCTTAAGGCATCAAGGGGTTGCCCTAGAGAATGTGGGCCCTTCTGTGTTCTATATTGAGCACGAGCTGGTACATCAGTGGGTGAGTGTCCATGCTTGTGTCACTGATTATGGCTGTGAGGGTCTCTGTGCTATGGTGTGCAATGTGTTGTGTGTCTCTACATCATTGTGGGGGGAGTGAGACAGAGAGCGTGAAGAGTAAAACTAATGGCGTGTCTACGTGTTGTGTTAGTCTACACAGTGTCTTGCACACTAATTGGCCCATATGGATCCTTTCGGCACACCCTAAAAGTTGCCTATGGTGAGGGTAATGTAGACTTGTTTCAAACAGTACTACAATAAAGAACACTAGGGAACTCTTAGCAGGTTCTGGCAGAATCCACATAGGCTAGTCACTGCACAACAATAGTGCAAATTAGACTGTACACCGCTGCTGGTGCATTCAGAAGGCATCATGTAACCACACCCTAAGGTTTGTCATTCTCTGTGTAATAGGAGCAGTTGTTGATCCTGACCCTGTGAAATGGTTGTTCAATACTTTCTCTGTCAAGGTCAGCAACCAAAGGAATATAACAAAAAGAAAAGAAAGTCTCTGCAAGAAAATGCTTTGATTTTTTATTTTCCTCTTCAAAGTTTAGCATTGTTGCACAACTGGAAAATACTCCCTTACTGGTAGCTGGAAACATTAGGCCTGCTTTCCTCAAGAGGCTAAAAATAAAACCAATTTACACACAAGAACTTTGCATTCCTTAATACGATCTTTTGGTTCTCAGAGGAGGTTGGCTCAGTAAAGTTAAGCTATAATACATTTTGGAGAATTGCAAAGTCAAGAAGGCTAAACATGCCAATATTGCTGCACAGGTATAGAGATACTCAGAATATTTTACTTTTTAAATGACTTTTTATTGTTTTTTTGTTATTGTGAAAGAGCATTTTTTTTATAAAAGGGGAGAGAATACAGAATGGCTAGCAACCAAGCAACGTAATACAAGAAAGCATGTTTGATGGGAATGATTAATTCATAAACTCTTCTAATGAGGCCCTGAATATGATGGAAGACAGCCTTGTTGCAGCAACCACACCCTCTTTTCTCCTACATTTACTTTTTTTTTTTTTTTTTTTTTGCCTGGCTAGGACCTTGCATTAATGTGATTTTTTCTCTAGCCCAGGACGGTCACGTTCCTTTGTAGCAGGTTTTGAAGATGAACATTCAAAAGCAGTGGGAGGTGAGCTGAGCCAAGGAACTGAGCTTGCTGACTCACAGCACTCTTCATCATAATGGTCTGGAGACCAAGGCAGCCTTGCCCTCACTTACCCCCAAAGGACAGACCTCTGGAGTAGAGGCAGACTTAGACACTCAAAGCTCTACCATTTCTAATTGCAGTGCATCACATGTGTACGCTTATTAAGTTTGCAGATGTACCAAGCTGGGAGGGGTTGCTTGCAAGTGCTTTGGAGGATAGAGTCATAATTCAAAATGATCTGGACAAACTAGAGAAATGGTTTGAAGTAAATAGAATGAAGGTTAATAAGGACGAATGCAAAGTACTCCACTTAAGAAGGAACAATCAGTTTCACATAGAATGGGTGTCCCCCCCCCCCCCCGCAGCCCTCAGCACTACCTAGAGCTTACCATGCAGCACTCCTGGCTCCCCAGGCAACCCAAAAGCGATCTGGAGGGCTCCATGTGGTACCCTCCAGTGGTGATTGAAAGGGCCTGGGGCTCTGGGTGCCGTAGCAACCGCGGCAGCCAGGAACCCCAGGCCCTTTTGAATTGCCAGACTCCAGGTTAATTGTCCCTCCCACCCCCTGCATTGGGGGGGCTGGTTATTAGGGCTTTAAAAGGAATCGTTGAACATCTTTGTCTCTTTCACTAGCAAAGCCTCAGTTAGACTTTGGTAAAGACACATACAATTCCTGTGCAGCTGCACATTATTATCCTAAAAGAAAATGACTCACACCTAACAGAAAGAAGGATTTGAAATGTTTATACAAGCTGAACACAATAAGTAAGACAGACCAAAACAGGTGCCTACAGTCGTTTTTTTAGGGACATTGTTAATTTCCCTGGGCAGGACTCTCTCACGCCTTTCTTGGCAATGCGCTCCCTAATCTTGATGTGCTCTGACCCCCTTTTGCACTGGGCATCTCTGACTCTCCAGCAATCTTCTCCCTTTAGGTATGTCTACACAACTAGACAACCATGGCTGGCCTGGGCCAGATGACTTGGTCTTGCAGGGCTTGGGCTGTGGGCTTTTTCATTGCTGTGTGGGTGTCTGGGTTCCATCTGGAGCTCAGATTCTAGGTCCCTGCAAGGTGGGAGAATACAGGTATTGGGGCTCCACTTGGAGCCCAGAAATCAACACAGCAATAAACCATCCCCTCAGCCCAAGTCCCGCAAGCCTAAGACAACAGACATGGGCCAGGCATTTTTCTTTGTTGTATAGACATTCCTTTTGTCTCACATCTTATCCCCACATGCACTCTGATACTTCTCAATGTGGTGGCATTGGTCTTTAAAATGGCTGCCCCCCCATCTGTCCCATTTAGAACTATTCCTCCCAATTCCCTTTGGGAAAAAATACTCCGTTTAGCATGGTTTTAAACACACTTCTAGGCTATGGACGTCACTGTGTTATACATAAATGACCACCAATGACAGAAAGATGGCCTCATTCTTCATGGTCCTTCATATTGAAAGCAGCAAACTGTCACAGTCTTAGGAGTACCTTTAGCACATGGGTGTTTCCTGCTAACATTCATTCAAATACTATAGTAGAGTTTGTTGGTTGACTTTGATTATAACTCAGTGAGAAATTTTAGTTCATTTTTTGTATTAATTAATTTTGTATTAATTTTCCTTATCTGATATTCAACTGAAAGGTGGGCAAAGTTCAGAGGTGACTCAGGTTTTTAATGGTAAGTGGTATATTCAACTGACCACCTAATTTTGCACCAAGTTTATGCCCATTAAACTCTTGAAAATTTACACCAAGGTAGCACCACAGAATTAGATCACATCATTTCTAACTGAAGTTACTTCCGCTGTGAATTTTTCCTCAAAGGGTTATTGTTAATTCAGTTCACAATTAATTCACCCACATTTTACAAGTGTAGTATTTTTACTCTGGGATTTTGAAAGTAGCTGGAAGAAGTTACAGGCACATCTCTTTTTGCAATTCAGCATCTCAGTAGGAGATACTTGAGGAAGTTAATGTTGCAATGAAGCCCTTCTTTTTTTCATGTTTTTTACTTTTGTGGGGTTAAATTTGCATCTTTTTTTCAGGCTTTTGCACTTATCAAAGTGATAGAGCTCTCTTCCTCTTTCCCCTTTATTACGGGCATGAAAAGGGAAAAAAGAAATCGCAGCAACATATTTCTTGAGTAGTGACAACAGTTCCTCTCTGATATTTCTAAAGCCCTTTTTTTTTAAGTCACAATCAAATCCATGCTCTGACTGTGGCTCTGGGCTGAAGCACTGAGTTTGTGTGAAGTAAATTTCCCCAAAAAGCGTTGATTTCTCTCTTCCGTTTGAAGATGAAATTTGTACACAGTGCATGTGAGGCACAACCCACTCTAGGGGAAGTAGGATGAGCAAGTGAGCGAAAATAGAATTCACTCTGCAATGAAGATTCTTCTGATGCATCATCAAAGGAGAAATCAGTTGGTAGCTGGGTTGTTTTCTTTTTTTTTTCTTTTTTTTTTTTTGCTGCCCAAAAGCCCTGTCTTAAAATGAAAACTGCCTTACTAGAAGCTACAGAGATAGTAAGTGCTGTTCCAGCACAGCAACGAGTGATACAAAACACAGAAAGAGCAGACAGGAAAGGTTTCCATTAAACAACAAACAACCCAGCCAAGCTACCTGTTGATTGCCTGTTCACTGGCAATATAGTGGGACTGACTGTGTGCCCCTGATTTTTTTTAGATTCCTAAACTTCATCTTACTTCCTTAGGTGATTGCAAGAGAAATGACAGCAGTGATAGCATGACAGGGATGGTTCTGACACGGAGATGAGGCAGGCGCCTGTGGCAGAATAAAAGGAGGACAAGAAAGAAGCAACTGAATAGAAATTAAATGTGTGTAGTGTGGAGGATGCTACCATTATCCCCTGCAGATATTAATTATGTCCCTGGTGAGGAAGCAAGTTCTTTGGCCGGAAGCCATAGCAAAGGTAGGGGAGTTTATCCCTGTGCAACCATGTATAACAAATACATATGCCTGGGATAAAGAACTTCTCTGCTGACCACTTCTTTGGGGATAAAATTTCCACAGCCTTAACCCAAATCATCTTTTGTCACGTACTAGCTAGAATTTGTAAAACAAGTGCTGACAAAAACACTCTGGGGCCTCCACTAATGGGTATTTCAACGAAAGCAAGTCCAGTCTGTGCATTGAAAATTAATGGTTAGAATTTTGATTTGAAAAGAATAAGGACCATATGTATACTTGAAGTGTTTTTTTTTTAAAAAGGTGCTGTTTCCAGTATAGTAGATCAGCTCTCGGAACAAAATTGACAATCTATCTTTGATCATAAAAATCCATCCATATTAAAGCAGAAACCTGAAACCAGTTTTAAAATCCAGTGCTTGGGTTTTGTGTTCAAAAAGATTTTGGGAATAAGAATTTTCATTCTGTTAAAAAAAATCCAACATCTCTAATATTGTTTTCTTTTTCTTCCCTTTGAAGTGAATAGAAATGACAAAATTTCTGATGAAATTTAATTTTCCAAAGAATTCCATTTTGGCTCAGTTTGTTTTAATAAAAAAAAATCAAACATTTCATTTTGATTTCAATGTGTTATAGAATATACAATAAAATAAATGTTGAAAAGAAAAAGAAATATTTCTAAAACAAACCAAGGACACATTCCATTTTGAAAATGTGGATACCTATTATTATAACAATGTCAAAGTTCTTTGTTTAGATCTTTTTAATTACATGTTCCTTAGGAAACTTCTAATTTTGACCAAATTGCATTTTCCAATGGGAAAACATTCCAGTAAAAAAATGTTTGACCAGTACTAGATTTTACAAAAGGTGAGGGACAGATTTTTTTAATGATCAGCATCCAGATCTTGCAACTATATTTTTCTAGAGTCCAGCTCCAATTTAGGTACCCAGTGTGGGTTACTCTAAATTGTGCAGGGTGAAAAATGGCCCCAGGATCACGGGTAGATCAGAAATATCATTTCCTCCCCTCTCCTCTGGTCCTACATAAAGCAGGCCCCAAGATCCAATGCTAGGATTTTAATATTACAATTTGGTCCTAATATTAAAGGAAGAATTCACTAAACCAGTGTGAACAAAGGAAATATATTCCCACTGCAATTTCACAAGAAGATCTGCATGCATTAACTATGCTCACCTGTCTGTCTAGCAGGTAATACCTATTTTGAGTGCCACTCTCCTCAATGTCAAGATTACAACTTGTCCATTGTTGCTCTACTGACCTCTCTAATTGCCACCAATGTATCAAAACCAGCCCTACAAGCAGCACTGCTAAGAGTAACCAAGTGTAACTAACGTCATCCTACTGCACACTAGTTAAGCAAGGCACCAAGATGAATAATAACTTTGGACTGATGTCTCCTCTCTTTCATGGTATCACTTGATTTCAGTAAGCAGAGTGGCACTGTTTGAGTTCCAAACAACATCATCAAAATATTTTGGCATAAACAAGAATATGTGACTAAATTCATCAATGTGTAGACTAGGCACCAGGCCATGAAGTTAACGGCAGGACCACAGATAATGTATGTTTACAAGCAGATGATCAAACAGTAATGCACAACTACGGTCCACTAGCCTCATTTTCTCTTTTTCTTCGGCTCTGTTCCTTGCTTAGCATCAACTGCCCTCTGTGTCATATTTTGTTTTGACAAGCCTCACGGTGACTTGACCCTCTTAAAAGAAGGAAAGAAATTATTTTGCCAAATGGCATAGCTGTTTTTGTCTTTCCTCTCTTTTCCGTGATTTATGACTTAGACACAGTTCATGCTGTAAAGGTTGGAGGGGCTCATGCACTTATTCTTTTCAGTGGAATTGTCCTACTTGCATGGGACTTCCTTTAAAGTGGCAAGGAATGGGTAACATGAGTTGTACTTCTCTTGTAAGGTGCGCCCTACAACATGACTGATCTTGTTCAGTAGTGTAGAAAATTCAGAAGGTGAATAATCCTTTCGGCAACTCAATTGTTATCAGTTTCAGATGGCAAACAGACTTAATGGAAAGCTACACTTGTTTTCTGCTGTCCACCATCACCAGAGTTTAGAGAATAAGAAACACTTGTCAATCTGGCTAAAAGCCGGAAATGTGATTTAAAGACTTTAAGCTCAATTGGCATTTCCAAACTTGTCCTATAGCGGCCGTCTTGACACTTGCAAGGCAAGACTGACCAAAGGGCAACTGTAAATAAGTTGCAGACTGATTCACTAGTCACCATTAATAGCAATCAGTTATCATCACCAAAAAGACTCTATTTAAACAGTATGGGCGGGAAAGCATGGCTCAGGGTTCAAGGCATTATCCAGGACTTGGGACACCAGCATTCAAGTCTCTGCTTCATCACAGCCTTCCCAGGTGGCAATAGGCAAGTAAGTTAGCCTCTCTGCACTTCATCTGTACAATGGAAATGATGCTAAATGGACATGACTTCTCAGGGGTATTGTGAGGATAAATAGAATCGTAGAATCCTAGGGCTGGAAGAGACCTCAGGAGGTCATCAAATCCAGCCCCCTGCCCAACGCAGGACCAATCCCAACTAAATCAACCCAGCCAGGGCTTTGTCAAGCCAGGACTTGAAAACCTGCTCCACCAGCTTCCACCAGCTCCCTAGGTAACACATTCCAGTGCTTCACCACTCTCCTAGGGAAATAGTTTTTTCCTAATATCCAACCTAGATTTCTCCCACTGTAACTTGAGACCATTGCTCCTTGTTCTGCCATTCGTCACTACTGAGAACAGCCTCTCTCCATCCTCTTTGGAACCTCCCTTCAGGAAGTTAAATACATTAAAGACTGTGGAGCATTTGAAAACTGATGAAAAGTGCTCCTGAAGAGTTAGGTATTATTAACATTGTACATTAAAGCATTCTGCAAAGAGCTCTTGCTCAGAGCTCCCTTTGCTCACCTGTGTGTCTTTGCACATGCAGGTTTCATCTGCAGTGTGGTCATACCAGCACTGGAATTTGAGACCAGGATGAAACTACCTAGAAGACTTGGATCCTGATCACAGTCTGCATGCTCAAATCCCATTTGGGCGTTCTTTGCATGTACAGAATAGGCTTATGTGCATGGGAATCTCATCATGAGTGCACAAGTGATACCATGAATAAAACAGACATGTACATCAATGGTGAACCCAGTTTCAAAACAGAGCTCAAAACGTTGCCTTCTCTTTATTTTCATCCCGCTTTAGTAATGGTTATGCTGCTTTCGGGTACCATCCTGAGAGCAAACAAATGACATCCCTGTCTAGCAAGCTCTAGATTCAAATGGATACAAGACTCATGAAACTGTTGTATAGAATAGCAGGCCTTGAACATCAAATGATCTAAAACTGATATTACTGATATTGAGAATGTGTGTGTATGTTTGTCTTGAACTTCTTCACTTTAGCACTATCTAAGGTTCTTATATACCCCTCATGATTATAGTACCTGAACACCTCACAATCTTCAATGCATGTAACCTCACAGCATCCCAGAGTGATTATCTCCATTTTATAACTGAGAATCAGAGATATTAAGTAAATTCCCCAAGGTCATACAGGCAGGAATCAGATTCTGCTGCCGTGAATTCCAGGCTTGCTTCCTAACCAATGGACTACTACTGGGACTTCTCTTCCATTTAATTTTTTCCTTATTTCTGACTCTCATAGATTCATAGCTTCTTAAGGCCAGAAGGGATGACAATGAACATCTACTCTGTCTTCCTGCCTAACACAGACCAAAACTCTCACCTAATAACTTCTGCACCAAGCCCATAACTTTTGCTGGAGCTACCAACTATCTTTTAGACAGACATCTAATTTTGACTTAGTCCTGATCTACACTAAAGGGGAAAGCTGACGTAAGATACGCAACTCCAGCTATGTTAGTCGAAGTATCTTAAATTGCATTTTGGCATCCTCCACATAGTGGAAGGTCAACGGAAGCACATGCTCCTGTCGACTTCCCCTACTCTTCGTGAGGAGCAGGAGAGTGCCCTTTCAGATTGAATTAGTAGGTCTTCACTAAACCCACTAATTCAAACCTCGGAAGATCAACTGTAGCAGCTTCGATCTTCTCTATAGTGTAGAAAAGCCCTTAGAGTCTGCATGCAATAGAGACCTCATATTCCTAAGTTGTTCCAATGATTCCCAACCTGCACTCTTAAAAATTAGAATCAGCATTTCTCTAGCAACAGTTTCCAGTCTTTGGATGTTGTTCGTTTTTTTTCTTTCTTTCTTTTTTTTTCTGTGCAATTAAAGGGCTGTCTGCTATCAGAACTCTCATCTGCTCTGAAGGTACTTGTAGATTGTGATCAGGTCACCTCTTAACTTTCTTTTCCATTAACTAAATAGACTTGTCAGCTTTGGGCAGGTTTTCCAGACCTCAGATAATTTTTGTAGCTCTTCTCCAATTTTTCCATTCTTTCTTTCTTTCTTTCTTTCTTTCTCTGGTGTTGTATTTCCCCCTTACTCCACCTTGCTTGGAGGGAAATCCCCCCCCTTTTTTTTTAATTATGTCACAGTTCACCTGTGAAGACAAAAGCTTCTTACTTTAGCAATCTTTAAACTGTGACAAAAATGGCTGTATGTTCTTTTTAACCAGAACATGTTGCTAACCTGCTGCTTATTAATATTTTGCTAGCTAAGATTTCCTGAACAATTTAAAGTCATACACACAGCAGCGACTTGTTCAACAAAGGAATAAGATGTAATTTGTAGCTCCGGGCAGAGTTTGCTAAAGGTACAAATCTAATGGGTCCTAAAGCCATTGGAGGGAACCTGTAACAAAATGAAAGTAGACAGGGCCAGTTCACAGGGCTGTGATCATGTCAAGCCTGGAACATCAAGAATTCACCAGAAATAGATCTCTTTGAATAACAAGATTGTATTCATTCTAGTACAGGCTTTTAAAAGATTGGCATTTATTATGAAAAACTGCATTTGGAAAGATATGGTAATCAGGATATTTTTGTTTTGTTTTAATCTAGTTCAGATTTTTAAAAGGATGTGTATCTCTTTTCTGCCTGCATCGCTCACAAATAAGATGGCATTGGGGCTTCTAATGAATGGATCTGATGCAGTTAGAATGAGAAATGCAAAGCAATTTGAACTTGTTCTCTCTCCCTCCAGAGTACATGTGGCAAATAAACAAAATGCTGTGAAAAGCTGCTGACAGCAAATGAAACATCGCTATGGCTTGGCCTCTTCGAATTTTTCACGAGGAATGGGGAAGTTATACTCTGTATGAAATTCTAGGAACAGATGATTCAGAGAGGAGAGAAGACCATTCTCTGAAGTGTGGACAGCCGTCAACTATATGTGAACTCAAAAGAAGTTGAGGGTTTTTATCATCTAGCAGGCAAAGGTTGTGTATATGTGAACATGCCAGAAAAAAAAGCCATCCAATCTAATCCACTTCTGTTGTTCTGAGCTATCTTAATTTCCTCTCTTCCTGCTTTTTCCTCCTATATGGGGCAACCCTTTCCTTCTAAAGAAATATACCTTGACATCTTTCATTACACTCTCATTTCCTGGGTACCATTTCTCTGTACACCCCATTGGCCAACCTGTATTCAGATCTTATACTTGGATTGTAAGTTCTTTAGAGCAGATGTGAAGCTGACAGGCAGAACTGAACCTGGGACCTCTGGATCTTAGTGCATAGACCTCTGCAGCTTGAGCTAAAAACCAGCGGGCTCTCAGCTAAGGCTATAGTGCAAACTCATTATTTCTCTCTGTAGGAGATCTCCGTGCCACTAGGTGGGACAGTGAACCACACCCAGCAGGTGTGTGGGCTACACAGAGACCATTTTTTTTCTTCTGCAGTTGTACAGACCCTAGAACAAGGCAATCCTTGTCCACAAGGAAGGCTCCTACTGCTATGCCAATACAAATAAATAACAACAGCAATTTATTTCATTATTCATACATGTTTGGAACCTACAGCTAGAAGGGAACAAATACTCTGAAATAGTCTGAACACAAAACATTAAGGGCTACGTCTAGACTAGCATGATTTTCGGGAAATGCTTTTAATGCAAAAGTTTTCCGTTAAAAGCATTTTCGGAAAAGCGCATCCAGATTGGCAGGACGCTTTTCCGCAAAAGCACTTTTTGCGGAAAAGCGTCCATGGCCAATCTAGACGTGTTTTTCCGCAAAAAAGCCCCGATCGCCATTTTCGCGATCGGGACTTTTTTGCGGAAAACAAATCTCTGCTGTCTACACTGGCCCTTTTGCGCAAAAGTTTTTCGGAAAAAGACTTTTGCCCGAACGGGAGTAACATAGTATTTCAGCAAAAACACTGACAATCTTACATGAGATCGTCAGTGCTTTTCCAGAAAAAGTGGCCAGTCTAGACACAGCCTAAGGACTTTTGACCATGAAGAGACTTCTTATCTGAAGAAGTCAGATATTATTCCATTAGGCCACCTGCCCACTTATTATTTTGACGATATTGTGCTAAGCACTTTCCAGACAGTCAAGAAGAGACCATTTCTTCCCTGAGCAGCTAACAGACTAATGACAGACAAGAAGACAGATCAGAGAGGGAAAACTAACGTGATTTTCTTTATAAATCATATTTACTATTGTCCGCATGGCAGAAATTGAAACAGATATAATAGTAAAATTTTGTGTGTTAAGTCCTAGTCAGAAATCATTATTTCTTTTCTGGGAGAAATTCTGACATTTTAACATGTATTGTCATTCCAAATCAAAAGTCAAAATTTCACTCTTCCAGGGAAAACATTCCAATACATTTCACTTTGGAAACACTGAAATGGGTCATTTCAGTAATGTTTTGATGTTAGAAATAATTAAACGTTAAATATAATTATGTCTAGTTAGGGAGGTTTATTCATTTCATTTTTCCAGAGTTTATTTTTAGCAATTTTTTAATGTTATGGAATTGTCAAGAAATGAGGGGTGTTTAGATGTTGTATATAGTACAATGAGTGATGTATATTACTGCAATGATTAATCTCTTTGCATGTGTCTACACAGCACCCTAAACTCGAATTGCACATCTTATTTCGATTCTATTTCAAAATAGCTTATTTTGAAATTTGGCACGTCTCCACAGTGCCAAATTTTGAAATACAGGCAGTCCCCGGGTTGCATGGATCCGACTTACATCAGATCCCTACTTATAAACGGGGTGAGGCAACCCCGCACTAGCTGCTTCCCCCCAGCAGACCAGGGAGACGCGGAGCAGCACCTCAGCTTGAGAATAAAGGACTGTGGGAAGTGAGGTGTGGGAGAATAAAACTGAGCTCTGGAGAAATGTTTGGCTAGAGTTTCCCCTACAATATGTACCAGTTCCAACTTACATACAAATTCAACTTAAGAACAAACCTACAGTCCCTATCTTGTACGTAACCCGGGGACTGCCTGTAACGCGCTATTTCAAGCCATTGCTTGTTTCTCCTACAACGAGGTTTACCAGCATGGCGAAATAGTGCACCCGTTATTTCAAAAAATATTTTGAAATAATGGTTGGCTTCTGAAGACACGGGGTAACTATTTCGGTATCCCGAAATAGCCATGCAGTTTAGACATATCCTTTGTTATGCTCCCTAGTGCACTTTAACTCAGTACTGTTTCAAACAATATTAATGCACACTAGGGCAACTTTAGTGAGCACCAGCAAGGTCTACGTGGACTTACTGATGTGAATTTGCAAGTGGGTTTTAGAAGTAACACACCTATAGTCTCTATTAATTTACTGCTTAGACCAGCTTTGAGAGAAAAGTAACTATTTCTAATATTTCTCTAGTGTTCACTGGATAAATACCTATTTCATTTTGGGGAGAGGGAGATTGGGAGTGTTTTATTAGGGGTTAGTAGTTAAAACAGAGTGTCAGAAGCCCTACTCAATGTGTGTGTGTGTGTGTGTGTGTGTGTGTGTGTGTGTGTGTGTGTGTGTGTGTGTAAAAGAGTGTCATAAGGAGGAGGGAGAAAACTTGTTCATCTTGGCCTCTAAGGATAGAACAAAAAGCAATGGGCTTAAACTGCAGCAAGGGAGGTTTAGGTTGGACATTAGGAAAAAGCTGCTAACTGTCAGGGTAGTCAAACACTAGAATAAATTGCCCAGGGAGGTTGTGGAATCCCCATCTCTAGAGATATTTAAGAGTAGGTTAGATAAATGTCTATCAGGGATGGTCTAGACAGTATTTGGTCCTGCCGTGAGGGCAGGGGACTAGACTCGATGACCTCTCGAGGTCTCTTCCAGTCCTAAGTATTCTATAATTCTATGATTCTATATATACAAACACACACACATATATGTATACATATATATATATACATATACATACATATATATACATACATACACACACACACATCTCTATACATATATACATATCCATAAGCTGAAAAGAAATAAGTCAAAACAATAGAATCAAAACAAAATAATTTTAACCTTGTGGAATGAGGTCAAAACAGTTACATTTTCTCCCATCAAAAATGTATTGAAACTGACACAGTCTTGAAAAATGTTTTGATTTGATGAAATTACATTTTCTGATGGAAAACTGCTCTGTCAAATGTTTTGATCAGGCACATTTCTTACCCTCTCCTCCACCTAGCCAGTTCCTTCCTTTAATAAATTATAACTGGGAGGCAAAAGAGAGGCACACAGGAGGAATCCAAATGGATTTATTTCACAGAGAACACAGTTCACAGTATACTCCTGGGGGGAAACATTTTGTGAACAATATTTAAAAATTCTGCAAAATTCTACACATCTTATTTGTCAATAAATAAAGGTGGCATGGCAGTGGGAAGTACAGGTCACTGGCTACAGTCTCCTCCCATCTCTTCCCTTCCCATCCAGGGCATGGATTCCATGATGAGGCTGCAGCTGACCTGACACAATGCAACAGTTGTGCCTGCTCCAGAAACACACCAGAGCCCTGCCCCTCTATTCCAGGAGCACGAGGTGTGGGCAGACAAGCTCAGCCTGGCAGGATCCAAGTATGGGGAGTTCCAGGTTGAGTAAGGGGGCTCTGGGTAGGTCAGTCCAGGTATGGTCAGCTCAGGAGAGGGATGTGGGTGTGGGAGCAGAGGGATCCAGGTAAGGGAGATTGGGGCTCAGAAGGGGGAGTTGGTGAGGGCTGAGTAGGGGGTCAGTACTGGAAGAGTGGGGTTTGGTGGAATGAGTGTGGGGGGGAGAGGGGCTTCAGTCGCATCTGGTTGCAGCTCAGTGGAATGTGGATTTGGTGGGGGGGGGGGGAGCATTCATCATGCTGGTCCAGGTGCTTGGGCATGGGGCTGTTCAGGGTGGGGTTTCAAATGCAGGTGGTTCATGGGGGGTCTGGTTGCAAGGATGGGGAAGATGGGGTTTAGTGGAGAGAATTGGATGCATGAAGGTGGGGCAAATAGGAATATCTGGGAATGGAGGGGGCCAGATGCATGGGGCTTGAGTGAACGGGGAAGCAGCTCCCACATAGGGCAGGAAGGGAGGCAAGGGCGGGGGAAGGGCGAGCTGTGGAGCCAGGAGAATTTTCTGGGGGTGGTTTGTCCCCACTCTGGCTGCTCTGGGCTAGTAGCAGCTGAGCCTGGCACAGGGTAGAAGCACCAATCAGGTGCAGGAGGAAGGGCTCAGCAGGAAGGGTCCAGGTGCGGGTGGCTCCATGAATGGGTCTGGGTATTGGAGCATCCAGATGCATGGGAATGGGCAAATGGGGGGATGGGTTTGACCGAGCACTGGCCAAGGCATCCTCAGCCCTGCTCCCTTGCAGAGTTGCATTTCTCCACTGGCTGCTCCAAGCACTCGACACCACACACCCATGCTGCTGGCTTCCCTCTGCTTCCCCATCCACAAGTTATTTTGCTGTGTGTCTCTATAGCCCTCCTGGAACAGGTCTGAAATTCAGGCCAGTCAGAGCCAGCAGACCTTCATTAGGAAAAGCTTCCCCTGGCTTGAGGGCGGTTTGCTTGGGCAAGAGACAGCAGGACGAATTCACCACTTCCATAACCTGGCCAAAAAACCAGCACCAGCTCAAGGCAAGTCTATCAAAGCCACAGTGGTCCAGATACAAGCAGCCACAACATTTAGCAAGTCACCTCAGATCTCAGTGTAGTCTCTTTGGGTATGTTTACACTATAGCACTAATTTGAACTAACTTGATTCAAACTAAGCTAATTTGAACTAGTGCATCTAGAGCTAAAAACTAATTCGAATTAGAGTTTTGCTAATCCAAAATAGCATGTCCACATTGAGTGGACCCTGAACCGAAATTAAGGCTGGCCGGAAGCAGTGCCGGCAGAGCATCAGGTTAGGACTTAGAGTGTGGAGCTGCTGCCTCAGGCTCGCCAAGAGCTGTGCTTAAAGGGACCTGACCCCCACCCAAGACAGACAGTTCTCAGGGTTCCCCGCTTGCTTGTTTAACTCGATGAGGGACAGCAAAGCAGTCCTGTCTTGGAGTGTCCTGAGTGCCCGCACTCGGCACATCACAGCACTCTGCCATCAGCCCGGCTGCACTTGCCGCAGGCTGCCATCCAGGGGGGTTAATCAGGGGGCTGTCAGGATGCAGGAGGCCCTGCAGGAGCTCTTCCACCCCAACGAGCCCGCAGAGCCACCCCAGTCCTCCCCACTGGGGGCTCGTGCCCCATTCCTCCCTCACCTCCTTCCACTTACCCTTCCCTAGCCCCCCCTTCCTGATGTGAAAAATAAAGGACACGTGTGTTCAAAAATAGAAACTCTCTGAATTTAACAAAACTGGGGGGGGGGATTAACCTCTGGGGAGACTGGGAAAAGGAGGTGGGAGAGGGGAAGAGAGATGGTGGAAGAGGGGAGGGGAAAACCTGGGAGGAGGGAGCTGGAAAGGGGAAGCCAGGGGAAGAAGGAGGAGGGGAAGTATAAAACTATGGTACACCATATCTTCAGTACTGTGTACAGATATGGTCTCCTCACTTCAAAAAAGATATTTTGGCCTTGGAAAGGGTTCAGAAAAGGGCAACTAAAATGATTAGGGGTTTAGAACAGGTCCCATATGAAGAGAGGCTAAAGAGACTGGGACTTTTCAGCTTAGAAAAGAGGAGACTGAGGGGGGATATGATAGAGGTCTATAAAATCATGAGTGAGTAGTGCAGAGAGGGTGAACAAAGAAAAATTCTTCATTAGTTCCCACAATAGAAGGACTAGAGGACACCAAATGAAATTAATGGGTAGCAGGCTTAAAACGAATAGAAGAAAGTTCTTCTTCACACAGTGAATAGTCAACTTGTGGAACTCCTTGCCACAGGAGGCTGTGAAGACTAGAACGATAACATAGTTTAAAGAGAAGTTAGATAAATTCATGGAGGTTGGGTCCATGGAGTGCTATTAGCCAGGGGGTAGGAATGGTGTCCCTGGCCTCTGTTTGTGGAAGGCTGGAGATGGATGGCACGAGACAAATCACTTGATCATTGTCTTTGGTCCATCCCCTCCGGGATACCTGGTGTTGGCTGCTGTCGGCAGACAGGCTACTGGGCTAGATGGACCTTTGGTCTGACCCAGTATGGCCATTCTTATGTTCTTATGTTCTAAGCTCAGGGTCGGGGGTCTCACTGGACCAACTTGATTTTCATGCAAACTTGCTCCTGGGTTCGCATATGACCTTTGGTGGCCAGGCTGGCAGCTATCCTGCCCTAGATGGACACTTTCCTGTGCCTAGTGCGGAGATTGTGGACGTTGGAGGTCTCCCCCCAAACCTTGATGAGGTCCATGATCTCCGCACTAGACCAGGCGGGTGCCTGCCTCTTGCAGCCCCAGGCAGGTTCCTGTGAGCTGCCAGTCTGGTCCTGGGAAGAGGTGGAGGGCTGGGTGGCAGCGGGTGGCTGGCTCATGCTATGCCAGGTGCAGGGTCTGCAGGGCAGAAGAATTTCCCTGGTTTGGCCCAGAGTGGCCACCAGGGTAACCTGGGAAGGGCTAGCTTCCAACTAGTTTGAATTAAGTGGCTATACAGCCCTTAATTCAAACTACTTAATTCGAACTAGGCTTTACTCCTCGTAGAATGAGGTTTACCTAGTTCGAATTAAGCCCTCTGCTAGTTCGATTTAAATTCGAACTAGTGGTTTGTATGTGTAGCCCCTATTAAAGTTAATTCGAACTAACAATTGTTAGTTCAAATTAACTTTGTAGTGTAGACATACCCTTTGTTTTTAATTCGCATCCCTTGGCAAACCTGACGGTTCCATCCCATACATGGGAGTTTACAAATCCAGGCCAAGAACATTACACAGGGAAAAAACTAAGGTAGATCTTTAGAGCCTGAGCTTTGTGTAGAAAGACATTGTTTCATTTTTGGATGTGTTTACATCTAGACTCATGTACAAAGCATGGTCCCACAGCTAATCAGGCTTCTGCGTGGTGCAAGGTGCATTAGCTGTCAAAATATAGAGAGGAAAGATTAAACCCTCCCCCTGCTATAATAAATTAAATGCTGAATAGCTTTTTCCCCATCCTCAAACCCCAGCAATCATGCAAATAGTATAAGTGACATCAAGTACAACTACATGCGCATAGCTGATGGACTGCCATGGATTTCTCACACCTTATGATGATAGCAAAATTTCAGGCATGCATATAATCTGTGGCTACTTTATCAAGGCTAACATGGTATGAATATGCTTCAGTCAGCCACCTGCCAAAACAGTAGCTGAATCAAGCTGTTCCAGATCATTGAAACTCTAATTATTATATGCACAAGTGGCTCTTGGACAAAAGAACACACTACATGAGTGTGCTGGCAAGCTGTCCATGGATAAACGAACTAAGCTCTACTTGCTGATGCCAGTGAGTAGCTCTTCCACTATTTTCTGGTTCAGGTTCATGTGGACTGGATGGAATTAATGCTGCAGCCATGTAGTCATGTATGATATGAAGTCAACTCTCTACATAATCTAAACCATATAAATACATAAAGGGTGTTCCAGTGACTACAGGTTGAACCTCTCTTGTTTGGCATTCTCTGGTCTGGCAACAATTGTGCTCCAGCTTGATTTTAATTAGCTGGATTCCCACTTACCATGGGTGTAGTCAAGTTTCCCAGGTCCTATAAAGTTTGTTTATAGCCATTAGTCCTGGCTTTCCTGGCTCTCGGTGTTCTATGCTGTTACAGTAAACTTCCGATAATCCAGCACCTTTGGGACCCAGGGGGTGCCGGATTATTGGATATGCTGAGTATCAGGAGGTACTCTGGAAGGGGGGCTATGAAGGGTCTGGAGGGGGAGGTGGAACAGAGCATCTGGGGTGCTGCCGGGCACCGAGCAGGGGGGTGAGGGGCGGCGCTGCAGCATCAACCAGGCAACACCCCAGCTGCTCTGCTCTGCTCCTCTTCCCCAAGTCCACCACTGGTCAGTTTTAGCAGCGGCAGCAGAGGACTTGGGGAAGCAGCACAGAGCAGCTCCAATTGTCCGGCTGGCCGGAGCACTTCTAGGTTCCAGTTGGTGCTGGACTATCAGGAATGCCGGACCACTGGATGCCGGACGATTGGAGTTTTACTGTATATAGCTCTAGCTTACCCCCAAATATCTTCTAAGGGCATGTCTACACTAGGAAATTATTTCAAAATAATTAAATTCAATTTAATAACGCCTGATTTTACAAAACTGAAACAGCATGTATGCACTACAAGGAAACCACAAAATTAGTCTGGGGCAGGCTCCATTAATGTGGATGTGCTACCTTGACTTAGAGCCCGAGGAAGCACTGGAGAGTAATTAGTTCAAATTACTCTGGGGAATAATTATTTTGAAATAGATGCACTGGAGCATCCACTCCACTGCTAGTTCAAAATAATTATTTCGAAATTAGTGTTATTCCCTGAGAAAAGCAGGAGTACAGATTTTGAAATAAGTGTCCAATTATTTCAAATAACAGACTTGGTAGTGTGGCTATTCTGCTTATAAATTCAACTTAAGAGGGTGTTATTCAAAATAATGCCCTAGTGTAGACCAGGACGAAGAACCCATTAAGCAGTGGAAGTATGGGTAATGCAGCAAGACAACATTGACCTCCCGTTGTTCAGCAAATTCTCTGGTTTGGCATTGGTCAAATCCTAAGATTGCCAGACTAGAGAGGTTTGACCAGTACCAGAAACTGTGCATCAGCCATTATTCACAATGGAGAAAGGGTAGTGCAAATGCCAAGAACAATCATTGGCAAACCCAAACCCTGCTTTACATTAAAGAAAAAGGTGAAGTCATATTCTATGTCATGTCACTCAAAACTGCAGAGACAACCATGACATCAGGAGTTGTGAAAAGGGATTGGGATTGGGGTAGGTAGCAGAGCATTACCATGAGAGGAGTAGAACAGGAAGAAGGCAGAATTGAGATCTTCCAAAGTTTTGTTCAAGCGAGGCAGCATTGGGGTGTCATTTGAGCTCCCACCTCAGGTGCCAAAATGTTGTGGGCCGGCCCTGATCTGATCAGATTCTTTCAGGATAACAGGAAGCAAGATAGAGACTAAAACTTTGCATCTCAGTTCCCAGCATCAGCAACAGTTGTTCTACGTCTGAATTTCAACCAAGCAGCCCCTTCCATTTAAGATACAGTAAATCTAGTGGTTTTCTTCCAGCTGTTCTTTACGCATTTCTACTGTTGCAGCAGTATAGTAATTCCACACGCCTTACGACATCAGGTAAACATGGGCTACCAAAACACTATTCCTCTTAGCGATGCTCATCCTTTGAACTTTCATTAGGCTGACGTAGGAATACCAAACAAGATGACAGAGGATCTCACTCTGCAAATATTTTAACAGAATTGCCTTTTAGGCCCACCAGTTGATCACATTAATTCCACCTCTTCTATTCACATTGGCAATGTTTAGACTACAGAGTTTTTCTGGGATACCCCCAGTATCCCGGATAAGCTCTGCCACATCCACGGAATGCATCCACTTTTCTGAAAGTGGACGTTTTTTGTTGGCATCCCTGTAAACCTCATTTTACGAGGAAGAAGGGATGCTCCAAAAGAGGGTTTTTCTTCTGAAATTTGGCACCATGTAGACAGGCCAAACTTTGGAAAAGCCTCTTTCAGAAGTAAATCAGAAAAAGATACGCAATTTACATGGCACAAATTGAGTTTCTTTTTCCGATTTATCTTTGTAGTTTAGACATAGCCATTGAATGATACTTTATGAACAGTTCCTAAAACTATTGGAACTGCTTATGATAAATTACTACTTAATGTAGATAAAGGAGGCAAAAATCAGGCCCACAGACCAGTATTACATAAGTACAATCATTTCATGCAGGCATGATGCTTTAACTTTTTAAAATTTGTATTTATTTCCTTTTACTCTTGTCCTTTGATTTTGCAAGTCTCTGGAAGGCTACAGTTTCATGGCATGTTAAGCAATATGCAGAGAACACATATCACAAAGAGATCAAATTATTTTTCTTCTAAACCTTGTCCACCTGCTTCATATTTGAAGAACTTAGCTTTTAATACTCTCGCAGAAACAGATTCTACTTTTCCGTGTAGCTTTAAGTAGTATTGTGAGATAGCAGAGATGTCACAAACCTATTACAGGTTCAATTCTCTCTAGCAATATGCATGAGTTACTCTCTTCTTATCCCTATAATATAATAGTCAACAAAGAGACAGCTTCTCCTTCAAGATCAACAAGAAATGCTGGGGAAAAAAGTAGTTGTCTGACCTACACATGTTCTTTTCCAATACTAGAAGCCAACATCACTCTTGTCTTTTATTAGGAGATTCCATGAGATGGATGTCTCCCGACAACCATGCTAAATCCTGAAAATGAAATACGTTCACTGAGAGCCTGAAAAAAAGTAGAAGTAAAAATGTCTTCTGGGCTACGGGGTAGGGGGAAGAGTATTCAAGACCATCAGCATGTATATCTGGATGACAGAATCAGAGTGGGTGCCATTACCAATCCTAATTAGAGCTGTTAGAATATAGGAAACACCTACAGTAATATAGGAAACACCTGCAGTAATAATAATTACTCCTTAACTACTAATTAACAACTTTGTCATGGCAATCAGTGTTCTCTACTGTAAGGAGGCTTGTCAAGTGTTTATGTGAACTGCAGTATTATTGATTTAAGACAGTTTTCCTTTTCAAAAGTAGTGGGTCTGTGCTGTGCGTTTCTCTCACTCAGCCGACAGCCTCTGTGGGCCCCCTGGGCAAGGTGTGTGTGTGGGGGCGGGACCAGCACCTCCTGGAGCATGACACCCTTCCCAGCCCTCAGAGTTGCTCAGAGTGCATGGCATGGTGCTCCAGTGGCAAAGCAGTGGTGGCATCTGGGAGACCCGGGCCCCTTTGAATTGCTGGGGCAAACCGAACTGTTCCCCCTTCCCCTTGGTGGGCCTGCTCACTCACTCACACACTGTGCCCCGTCAACCTCCTGCTAGGAAGGTAAAAGAGTGCAGGGGTCAAGAAAGTGAATCAATAGGAGGGGAGCTATTAAGACTCGGTGGAGAGTGGGGGGAAGACAGCAGGTTCCAGGCTGGGCAGGAGCCACTTGGCAGTTGCTATATTGGTGACCAGTGCTCATTGCTCCCCCATGTTGGTGTCTGGAAGCCTGTCTTTGCCCCAGGTGTCAACTCCCCATCCCCCAGCTCAGAGCTAGAGCTCATGCTTTCTGCTCCGGGCCAGGTATCTTCTCTGGGACCCATGGTGTCTGGGAGAAGAGAGCTGTTCCTACTTGTTACCTGGCAACCACTCCCGAGCAGCAAAAGCTACTGCAGCCCATCCTCTGGGACCTGCTCCCCCCTCTGCTGGCAAGAATGGAAACATAATCGGGCCTCGATTGCAAGGGGGGTAGCTCCTCCACTCCCCGGGACACCTCTGCCTTTGGACTCAACTGGGAAGCTCCAGATCTCATGTCAGCCTCAGCCCATTAGGTGCTTGGCTGAGGTTAGTAGGCCACAAAAGATACCATTGATCAGAAGTGTCCAATGGTGAAGGCTTGGGAAGACTCTCATTTTGTGTCCTACTTCCCCACAACCGCCACTGATCTGCTGTGTGACCTGAAGCAGGCCAGTTGGTGCCTGTTTAGTGATGAAGGGTGGGAGGGGAAACAGACTGGAAGGTCTCCAGGGCAGGGGCTGTCTCTTGCTATGTGTAGGCATGGTGGCTCTTGATACTACTGGCTGAACCTCTCTTGTCCAGGACTCCCGGCAGGACCACAGATGTTGCTAGGCCAGAAAGCCCTGGCCACAGAGGTTGAGAGCGGCTGGAAGCAGAGCCAGTCCTGTCAGCAGCAGCCTGCAGGGGCTGTGACCTGTCCCCGTCCTGAGAACAGCTGCCACCACATGCAGACAAGGGGTGAGGAACCCTGGGAGCCGTTGACACCCCACCCGGGGCTGAAGGCAGGGAGCAGAACCCTGTGAACGGGCGGGGGGAAGCCGGTGGGCCAGAGGAGGTCAGGTCTCTTGGTTCTCCCAGTGCAGCAGTCAGGAGGAGAACCCCTGGAGAGCCAAGATGCCTGGTCATCTCTGGTCCAACAAATTCCCTTGTCCAGGACCACTCCAGTCTCAAAGGTATTGAACCAGGGAGGTTCAACCTGTACTTGTGACACATGACTGGAAAGGGGTAAGCATCCTGCAAGATAAATGATTCAAATGTAACCCTTAGGACACTCAGGTAGATAATGTGTGTGGTTTTGTGGGTTTACAATATATTTTGTTAGAGGCCAACAATGTAACCAAACAGCTCCTGTCTATAATGTATTCATCTCTCTTCGAAGTGAATAGTAATTCCCTGAAAATGGTGGGAAAGGGGCTCTTGTCTTATGCAAACCCATAGAGCTAATTACCGGCGATGCTTGGAAAATATGGAAATTTTGAAATAGAACTAATTGCTTATTGTCTGCCTGACAACTCTGATCTGTCAAAAGAAGGCCTGGAACTGTATAAAAACTGCTTGGGTCTGGATCCTTTTTTATCTCCCGTCTGCTTGATGCTTCATACAAGGAAAACTTAGTCGTAAGACTGAGATCTCCAGTTCCATCTGGATCACCCTGAAGATGAACATTGCACTTTAGCCTGTGGACTAAGTCTGTAAGAACTCTTTGCAGCTACAAAGCTCACCCTCTCTACTATGAATCTGATAACAGAACTGTACTCATGTCTGTATATATACTGATCTTCAACAAATATGCTCTCTTCTTTTTTTTAATGAATTTTAGTTTAGTTAGTAAGAACTGATTGACGGCATATATTTGGGTAAGATCCAAAATATTCACTAACCTGGAAGGTGATATGTTCAATTCTTAGGGATTGTTAGACATTTCTTAAATATGAATATGATTATCAGAGTTGTTGGCTTCTGGTTAACCAGTCAAGTACTACAGAAGCTAGTTTGTGTTGGCTTGGTGAATCTAAGTACTGGAATATCCACCAGCATTGGGGATTGTTTGACCCTTTCTTTGCAATTCACCGTAATTGATCCCTGGGACCCCAGTCACTCTAATATAAATAGTAGAGATAATTAGAACCCTGATTCTTCACTCATTGTGAATATTAGGACTTGGGACCAGGACTGTCCAAAGCTACCACAGAGCTAGCTTTCTTCAAAGAGACAATAACACCCCATTCTTACTACTCTGCATCTGTCGATCTCAAAGCATGGTACAAAACGGGAGAGAAATATTTTAAATGAGGGGAACAAGCAGAGAGAGAGGACAGCAACCTGCCAGCCAGCCAACAGCGGACCCAGGAGTACAACAGAGATCTCTTGAGCCATGATGCACTGCTCCAACCACTACACTCTTCTACCTCCTTACAGACTACTAGAGCAAGCAACACTTTTGTTCCAAACCATACATACAGCCTCAAACTCAATACATTCAGTTTACACTGTACGAAATTTATTACAGCACACACTGCACCAAAATTGCATCCTTTTGTCACAATCAGACAAAAATCTTCAGTCAAATTAGAAATTTTGGAGGAAGTTCCCTTTTGGTGTATATCCTTTCAGTGAGTTGTAAATCAAGACACAATTTTGCTCCCTGAGTATTTTGGGAGATTGAACAGACAGGGAAGCATTAACTAAAGTAGAAAAGTCATTAAGAGACATAGAATGCTCCCCGTACTAAAGTGACTCTGTTTCATATTGATTATTGTGTTGTATCAACTTTCTTCTTCAAAAACCAGAACACTGGGGAAGGAGGGTTGGTTTTTTTTATTGAACTCTGCTATCATGAACTTTCACTGCTTGAGGTTCTAACAATAGCCCAAACCTGGCACACACTTATATTTAGCAAAGCCCATCCCACAGCACGAAACATGATTTACATAAAGGTTCACACTGTGTGATTTAAATGCTGAGACACCATCTTTCACACCAGTATAATATGAAACTGCCAGACCAAGCTTTAAATAGTTTCTAATTTCTGCCACATATGGCTCATCCTAATTTAAAATAGGTTACAGAAGAGCAAAGTTTGAGGATATTTTCCATTGCATCACTAACCCACTCAGTACAGTTAAGTGATCATCTGAATGAGACCGAGCACTTTCTGAAAGATAATTACAGTATTCACGGTATATAGCTTGATTCTGCCTTTGGACCTATAGCAAGGAAAATACACCACTTTATTTTTCTGTTGCAGAACGCACTTGACTTGCAACAGTACTAACTGAATGTCAGCTTGCTCTTTCACTTGCCTTAGAGATATTGAACTGGTGATGCATGAGGAATCTGACTAGCAGAGCATATTTGTGTCTGGCAGAGCATATTCTTCTTTGCATTTTCTGTTTGCTACATTTCTACCTTCTTTCTTTGCATGCATTGACTCCAAATCTACAGATAGGCACACTCCTGCCTGTACTGAACCCAGCTACAGGGCAAATGTAATCGCAGTGAACTGGGCAAAATGCCACAAAGTGCCTTTGCCACAAAGTCTCAGAGGAGTGGCCATGTTAGTCTATAACTTTAAAAACAAGTAATCCAGTGGCACCTTAGGGACTAAGAAAAATATAAAGAATCATGAGCTTTCATGGGTAAAACACTCTTCATCAGATGAGTTGGAGTGGACATAATAGAAATATATAAAGGGCTCGACAAATAATGCAATCTACTCACTCATGGTGAGTAGATTGCAACCCGGAAGAGCCAGGTTCATGCGATCTGCGCATGTGCAGATCACCGGTCAGTGCAGCTGGTGAGCGGGGCTCGCCGTGGTTCGGCAAGCCCTGTATATATATATATATATATATATATATAAAACAGCAGAAGAAATGCCTATCAATTGTATCAATTAGCCCATGCTAATGAGGCTAATTAAGTGGGAGGGATGTGTCCCATTCATAGCTTTTGATGTGAACATGTGGATTTTAGAGGCAAGAGAAATTAGCTTTGTGCTACAACAATCTGTTAATGTCTTCATTCATTCAAGCCCAGAGTAACAGTGTTAAATTTAGACATGAATTCCAGGTCTGCAGATTCCCTGGTTAGTGAAATTCCTTTGCAGAAGAATGGTTACTTTTAAATCTATGATTGAGTGGCCAGCAAGTTAAAATGTTCCCTTACAGGTGTGTGTACGTGTGTGTGTTACCATTCCTGATGTCTGATTTGTGTCCAATTATCATTTGTCACAGAGACTATCTTGTTTGGCCAATATATATGGCAAAGGGGCATTGCTGGCTCTTGACAGCATATATCACCAAGGGCAGTAAGGATCGTAACCAACAAGCAACAAAACCAGTGGGAAAATTCACTGGGTCTGGGATTGAGCCATGAAGAAACACAGTTATACACAAGAATTCCTAGAAACATTTCTGAAGTAAGGTAGCAGGTAAGTGAGCAACTCTGCTTGTAGTTCTGAAGCAGAGAGGGCCACTCAGATGTTTCATCAGCAGAGATTTAGCTCGTCCTCCTGTCTTCCATTCTGTGCTCTGTGTCTCCTGTGTCAAACAGTCTGACATCCATCTGGTGAGTGATAGCCGGTGCAGCTTCCCTGCACTATAATAAAGTCCCACTGTACTAATCCCCTTGGAATGGAGCAATTATCTCCTAGCAGACAGGTGCTAAATGCTGCCTTCCAAGGAGATTATCCCGTTCCTTCCCTCTCCCGTCTGCCCTCGCTGAGCAGAGGACAATGGTAAGGAGAAATTGCTGCTCTTCCCAGGAGTAAAAGGGAACCATTAGGTCCTGAACTCCTAACATCTGCTCATAGCAGGGAGTTAGAAGAACCTGAGCTTGCTAGTCATTCAGTTTATCTTTTAGAGCTGGTTGAAGAGTGTCCCCATTCTATTTCATCAACATTTTTTTTTTTTACTTTTGCGAGGCTATTTTGTGGGGATGCTTTTTCATCAAAAACTGATTGTTTGTTTTGTTTTGTTTTTCCTCCTCTTTCCTCCTTTCCAAGTGAGGGCAGGAAAGAAAGGGAGGAGGAAAAGAGAAATAAAAACCAAAAGCTGAGAAAAATATGAAGGGATTACTGTATCTTATATTTCATCAAAAGAATGGAATGAAAATGTTTTACAGAAAGTCCTGGGACTAAAGGCTGCCATCCAAATAAAAGTGGTTTTGAATGGAAAAAACGGAGCAGTTTTTCTAAAATATGTTACCATTGTTAATTGCTATTATCTGTTATGTGCTCATCATGGCCCAAAAAAGCTCCCAACCCAGAGACCTTTCTAATGAGAAGACAGAATGCCTTTGTTTTCCTCTGTTCATAACACATTCATTATGGAGTTTCACCAGAACTATGAAAACTTCCATATTCCCCCCAGGTTGATTTCCCCTGTAGTCTTCTGATGCAGAGAGAAAGCTAAAATGGCTAGAAATATTTTAATCTTTGGGATGAATAATGAGAAGAGGGCTTATATTTTCAAAGGAAATGTTCTATGAAAATTATGCACCCAATTCTCATTCAACGTCACTGGGATTCAGACATCTAACGTCACGTGGCACCTTTAGAAATACCACCCAAAATGTGTATTGTATTTCAGACTGAAAATGGTTATTTGGAGACCTGAAAGTCTGCAGATCTGCTGCCAATATGCCCCGGTTCTACCCAGATACGGGTTCCTGGCAATGTCACTTTCAGTGTCGAAAGAGATGGTTCGATCACTGAGAAAGAGAGAGGGCCAATTTTTGAGGTAGGGTTTTGAGGATTCAAGGCCTTGAAGAACAAGGCCCGATCCATTACTGGACAGGGAGCCAGCAGAGCATATGGGGGCATCAAAAAAATACTTCTATCTTGTGTTCCTGAACAGCTAGCTCCATATTCCCTGGGGAAATTATACAAGAGATCCCCTTTATCTGGAGACTACCTGTCCTAAGAGGCCATACCCGAATGGATCTCTGAGCATCTTTTATAACAACTTACCTTTCAGAGGATGTCTCTCTTCTGTGACCAGCTCCCACAGCAAATAAGTCCCTTCTTTAGCCAGTCACTATCCTTCGAAAGGTAGAATGATGGCCACATAATTGTTAGCCTTGCTACCTGTCAGCCCAGTGAGTTAAGACCAACCTGTAAATCTCTGAATCAGCCATCAGCCTACCCTGTCTGAAGGACAGCCAAGGAGGTTGGACTCCTGATGCTCTTGAGTGAAAAGAGCCATTTAAGGGGACTGGAAAGTAGAAACTGACAGAATAATGGATACAGTGACTGTCAGTTTATCTTTAACAGATTTCCCTTTATAGTGGCTTTGCTCCAACTGGTAGCAATCTAAATGAAATGGAATAACACTTTTGGCTCTGAGCTTTTGCCCTGTTCAACAAGAGCAATAGTATTTACCTCTAACTAATGCTCTATCAGTCATCCAATTGTGCTTGTGTAATCAAGGGGTGCGATAATACACGTACAGCCACATGTTACCCCTGTTACATATTTTCCTTGTTTGCCTATCGTGTTTGAAAATGTTATCACCTGGGGAGAGAAACAACACAGACAATATTTTAAAAACAAATACAATAGGAGAAGATAGGAATGTGGGGGTTCATTCAAGTATCTTGACTACTCAAAAATATCAGCTCTCTAGGTTAAGGAAAGTGTTTGAATTGCCACATACTGAATTGGAGAATATTAGTCAGATATTAAATCATGAAGGCCAGGTTAAGTTATACATTAAGGCTGTGTCTGCACTGGGTCACTTATTCCAGAAAAGCAGCCACTTTGCCGGAATAAGCTGCGAGCTGTCTACACTGGCCCCTTGAATTTCCGGAAAAGCACTGACGAGCTACTGTGAGAAATCAGCTGTTTTTCCAGAAAAACTATGCTGCTCCTGCTCGGGCAAAAGTCCTTTTTCCGGAAAACTGTTCCGGAAAAGGGCCAGTGTAGACAGCACAGTAGTGTTTTCCGCAAAAAAGCCCCGATCGCGAAAATGACGATCGGGGCTTTTTTGCGGAAAAGCGCATCTACATTGGCCATGGACGCTTTTCCGGAAAAAGGGCTTTTCCGGAAAAGCATCCTGCCAATGTAAACGCTCTTTTTCCAGAAATACTTATAACAGAAAACTGTTCCGTTTTAAGCAATTCCGGAAATTCATGCCAGTGTAGACGTAGCCTAAGGGTTGTACACTAAAGGATACATTTGAATTACGATACGCAACTCCAGCTATGTAAAGTATCTCAAATTGCATTCTGGCAGCATCCACATGGCGGGAGATCAACAGGAGCATGTTGTACAAGCAGGACTACTGACATCTCAGTTTGAATTAGTGGGTCTTTACTAGACACACTAATTCAAACCCCAAAAGATCACGGAAGATGGGTGCTGCTACAGTCAATCTTCTACGTCGCACAGACATAGCCCAAGAGCAGAAAATGCTTTGAATGAATGGAGCATTTCAGGTCACCTGTGAGAAAGAGTGGCAACCCCATTGCTCCTGCTGGCCCCGCATGGCAGGACGGACATTTCCTGACTCAGCTTCACTCCCGGGGTGGGTCTCCAGAGCTCTCACACAAGCATGTGCTGGAGATGTGGCTTAGCCTTCCAGTAAAGTCACAAACAAACTTGCTATCCCAGAGGAAGTTAAAAGTCCAGTGAAAGAGGCCCCAGACAACAAGGATCCCCTGCCCTTCAAGGCTTCCCTTCAGTCCATGTTGTAGGCCCTATTCCTGTTGGCTGTGTCTTCACTGGGCCACTTATCCTGGAAAATCAGACTCTTTTCCGGAATAAGCTGCGAGCTGTCTACACTGGCCCTTGAATTTCCGGAAAAGCAACGATGCTCTACTGTACAAAATCAGCCGCTATTCCGGAAAAACTATTCTGCTCCCACTCGGGCATATGTCCTTATTCCAGAACACTGTTCCAGAAAAGGGCCAATGTAAACAGCCCAATAGTCTTTTCCGGAAAAGCGCGTCTACATTGGCCACGGACGCTTTTCCGGAAAAAGGGCTTTTCCGGAAAAGCAGCCTGCCAATGTAGATGCACCTTTTCCGGAAAAACTGAAAACGGAATAGTATTCCGTTTTAAGCATTTCCGGAAATTCATGCCAGTGTAGACACAGCCATCCTGAACTATCTTTCAGAGACTTAGAGGTTCTAAGACAGCACATTCAAATCTCAGGCCAGATCCACAGGGGCCTCGTTCTCAGCCCTTGCTGGGTTATTCCTTGAACCCTTCCCAGCTCTGGACTTTAGACTGGCTCCCCTAAAGCACCCAGCTTTCTACAGACCTGGGATCAAGGCATTCCACAAGAACCTACTGATCACCCTGAGATTCCCTCTCAGACTGGTCACACTCCACCCTTTAATTAGTCCCAGGTGTCCATTAACCTATCATCTGATTCTCATCAGTCTCATCTCCAGCAAGTGGGGACACGGCTAATTAATGATGGCCGGCCCCCTCTGCCTTTCAAGGGGCCAGTCACCCTGAGAGATCACCTATCAACCAATGATTGGGTTGATCTTTGTTCTGTACCTTAAGGGCGGCTGACAAAATTGCTTTTTTTTTTTTTTTTTTGCTCTTATTATGAAATTTCAATCCAGAAGCTCCCATTTCCCCTTTTAGGCACTCCTTTCTTTTTGCACGCCAACCGCACTCTCAGTCACATTCAGATGCATCCACTCATCTTCCTGGTTCCATTTACCGGAGCACACGCTGTTCCAGTTAAGCCAGGGCTCTGAAAAAGCTCACAGAAGAATTTATCTCGAAGGGTATTCACTCCTCTCTAGTGTCTGGTGTCACAAAAGGGAACAATTCAAGGTGAAAAGTAAAATTACTCCTAACTGCTACAATCCATAGGCTCAATCTGTATCTCTGCATGTTACAAAGCGCCCAAAAGCTATTGAGACAGCCAGCCTCCAGAGAGCACTACAACTTTCTTTCTAACAGTGTGGATCTGTTAATCAGAGTCTCTAGCTCTCGCATTCCCTAGCAGACAGACTATTAGTCAATTGCTGGTAGCTCAGGGTGACACAGGAGATGATTAAGGCAGAATCTTGGAATTTGAGCCAGTACCTGGAAGGAGTCCTGATGCTGAAATAACCCAGTCAGCAGGAGATGGCAAAGTGTTTAGCTCTTTGCTGATGGTTCAGGACCCGAGGAAGAAGAAGAACCCTGGATGCCTGAGGCCAGTGATGCCCCAAAGCTCGGCGCTAGGAACAGGGAGCAGATGATGGTGGTGAGGTTTCGGCCATGGGCTGTTGTGTGGCGTTCCAGTGGCCCTCTAGACTTGATTCATCTATGATAGCTGCCTGTAGTGTCCTTAGCTACCGAGTCAGAATGTTCCTAGTGCAGAGTCATGCCTGCCTGTAGCACAATCTCGGGAGTTGAGATGTTGCCCAGCCTCCTAACCTCCTACCTGACTTCCCAGGGAATGCTACAGCAATCTGGGGAAGAGAAACAAAATGGAGAGAACATGCAGCAGAGCATCCACTGCACCACACACACATCAAACCTGCTGTGGGTGAAATTGGCAGGCCGCTCCTATGACCAATACCAGTCAGGAAGCTCCCCATCATTACACTGGGGCCTAAGACCCAAACTGCCTTCCCTTCTGTGAAAAAGCCCTCACACCATTCTGCTGTCACAGACTTCTACAGCACTACAAAACCCCCTTCAGCTCTGGGAGGTCTTTTCTCCCCAGGCAATAGCACTGCAAAGGAGGCCTCTCCTTGTGCAATAACCCAGGCTCTCCTGTCCACTGCCCACTCCTGGAATATGACTAGAAAATCACATAACTAGCCTGGGGCTGTTTCACACCAAAACTGCTCCGTGTCCTTCATTAAAAAAAGAAAAAAAATGAATTGCTCCTGCCAGAGGCAAGTTCACTCTAAGAAATACTCAAAAGGGCAAAGTGAAAGGCTTCTGCCCTGCTTTCTTCAGTTTCCACAGGATGTGACGGGCATGCCAGTTTTGGCTGCAAATGAGAGAAGTGAAGCAGGCACTACACATTCAAGGCTCAAACCCCAACAGTGCGTAGAATCGCCCTTGGTGTGGCTGGAGGTGGGAGGATGGCATGGCAACTCTAAGATACCCTCCATCTCCTTCCCACTCCTGAGGGGGAGGGGTACTCAGAGTAGCTTTAAAACTCCTCTGGTAGAATGAGGCCCATCACACATGCTTACTGAGTGGATGCTGAAGAATAAATCATGACACGCACATTCTGTTCACAGCTTGGGGGTACGATCCCCGAACAAACCAGAGAAGGCAATGTAGGGGCAGTGAAGTATTTATGGCATTGGGCCAAATGCGGCTCTTTGATACACCTAAGTGCCTCTCTCCCCACCCCTCACCCCCCGTTTAAGGCACTGGGGTTGCCTGGAGACAGAAGAGAGAGGGATGTGGGCCAGTGACTCATAAAATCATTTTAAAAAGGTATAAGATAACAGCTTATGGCTGGTCGACACTAGAAAAAAAACCCACCCCTGAGAGACATTGTTAACCCGACCTAAGCTCCAGTGTAAACAGCATTAGGCCAACGGAAGAATTCTTCTGACCATCGAGCTACTGCCTCTCAGAGAGGTGGGTTTACGACAGTGACGGCGTCAAGGGCTGCTGATGTGACGGAGGAGGGGCAAAGAGAGCAGCTGGCCTGGGGCCTGGGAATTTAAAAGGGCCCAGGGTTCCCAGCAGCAACTGGAGCCCCAAACCCTTTAAATAGCTGCCAGAACCCTGGGAAATGTGGGCTAGGCTGAGGGCTGAGTGGGGTAACCCAACCCCCAGTCCTTCCCCTTTCATCCACGTTCCCACCCCTTAGGTGGAGTCCGAAGCCAAGGCCATGCTCCTTTGCCCAGGATCTGTCGCCAGCCCTGACAGAACCCTTTCCACACCCAGCGTGCTGCAGGGAGGGGGTAGGGAACCCGGCACATGGCCCAGCTGGGCTGTTGGTGGGAAGGGAAGGCCGAGGAAGCCCAGTGGTTTGTATACAAACCACTAGTGTGTGGCCCTGCTGGGCTGCCTGGGGAGCTGGAAAGCCAAATGGGGTGGCAGGGCTGCGGGGGGAGGGGACAGAAATGACCTCTCCGTGTCCAGCACAATCCCTCATCTGCGACCAGTCAGGTCCCAAAGGTGCCAGACCAAGGAGGTTCAGCCTGTAGCGTCTACACTGCCATGTTATGCTTCTTGATTTCAGATTTGGTTTCTGTCCAGTGAAGGTAAAGGGGAAGTTTGACTTTTATCTGAACCTTGTCAATCAACCCTCTTTCTCCCTCACTGCTGAACCAGAGCAAAGATTATTTAGCACTGCCTCCTGGCCCAGCAAGGTTCATTCCCAATGGCTACATTCTGCAGCCCTTATTCCCATTGCAAAGCACTTACTCACCCACCGACTCCAGCAGGACGAGTTACGTGAGTAAGTGTGTGGTTACATAAGACTGTCAGGACCTAACCCTCAGTCCGCTAACAACGCCTGCAGCTACTATTTCATTTTATCTACCCTGTCTGTAGAACATGGGTGGAAAATAATTTTCACGGGGGAAAGGTGGCAATTCATGAGTTTTGATACATGGTGATGGGCTAACTTCAAGCCCCCCCAGAAGGGACAGGGCCTCGGGCAGAAGGAGTGTGCTTGGGGGCTACAGAGAGAGAGAGAGAGAGAGAGAGAGTCTGTGAGTGTGAAAGAGAGACACTAGTGGCTATGTCTACACTGGCATGATTTTCCGGAAATGCTTTTAACGGAAAAGTTTTCCATTAAAAGCATTTTCGGAAAAGTGCGTCTAGATTGGCGACGGACGCTTTTCCGCAAAAAAGCCCCGATCGCCATTTTCACGATCGGGGCTTTTTTGCAGAAAACAAATCTCTGCTGTCTACACTGGCCCTTTTGCGCAAAAGTTTTTCGGAAAAAGACTTTTGCCCGAACGGGAGCAGCATAGTATTTCCGCAAAAGAACTGACAATCTTACAAGAGATCGTCAGTGCTTTTCCGGAAATTCAAGTGGCCAGTGTAGACAGCTGGCAAGTTTTTCCAGAAAAGCAGCTGCTTTTCCGGAAAAAGTGGCCAGTCTAGACACAGCCACTCTGTGTGGGAGAGACATGCTTTGTGAGACAGACTGAGTGTGTGTGGGTCAGTGACTGTGTGTATGTGTTACAGGGACAGGGTGGCACAGACAGGGTGTGTGTGTGTGTGCCAGTGACTCAGAGGGGGAGGGGTTTGCTGGTTGCGGCTGGGTACGTTTTTGAAAGAAAGCACATGCTGTCTCTTTAAGACAGGGAACGCTGATCTGCTCTGTTGCCTCTCCCCAATCCCTGCTCTGCAGAGATGGGGTACAGGGGCAGGGAAACACCCTGACTTCAGCACTTCCCTCTTCCCTCCACTCTCCCCACACTGGACACAGCTCACAGGAGAATCCTGGGAGCAGCTCGGCTGCAAAACGGAGGAAGATGAGGGAGGGGTAGCTGAACAAACACTGCTGGCTGTAAGCATGCACCTCTGCTAATCAGCTGGGAGGGCGGGAAATAAATGCTTGCCGGACCGGATCCAGCCCTCGGGCTGGATTTTGCCAACCCCTGCTGTAGACTATGCAAAGGAAAAGGGCCAGCTTGATATCGGTGCCCTATTCAATTTAACACTATCTTCCTTTCTACTAGCTCAGCATCACAATTTCTGCACACGCCTCGCCGTCGCGCCTAGTGTTTGTCTGTAATTCATGTGCTTTCCAAGCATGCCTTCCCACGGGATGTGTATTCAATCATCAGTATGTGTTTACTCTGTTTTGACCAGAACCTACTTTCAGATTTGTTGTGGCTATTTTTCCTGGCAATACAAGTTGCTGTTGCAAGGATTCTCTGTGGAAATATCCTACTCATCCCTGCTTTGCCTCCTGGTCCTAGATAGCATAATGCTAAGTCCTTTACCTACTTCACCTCCCCCCCACCCCCGTTTTCTCTCAAGCTGGTTAGTTCTTATAAAACTGAAATGTCTTTTGTCTGCCGTAAAAAGAAGGCACCATTGTCAATATCTTTAACCCTGCCCACCTTGCCATCTATATCCAGGCTGTTGCAAATGGCTGCCAGTGGGTGATGGCATAAAGGATGCTAGTATCTTTTTCCAGGACTCTTCTCTTACACAGATAATGTCAGTCAGCATTAAGGAGGGATGTGACGAAATGGGGATTGAATTCACCCTCTTCGTTTGTAATGTTGTATGTGATTTCTACTCTCCTGTAGTAATGCTGGGTGAGTGCCTCAGTTTCCCTGGGCACTGCACCAATACCTAGATGGAGCTAGGAATTTTGGTGTGACAACCTCCCCGCCCCACCCCCGTGCACACAGTGGCTGATGCTTTCTGTAACCAGAGCCTGGGAGGGGAAGCATGACCAGATGACACCTTCTGCTCATAGTTCCCGCTAAGGTGCACACCTGCGTGGCTGCACACACAAAAAATCTTCCCCTGTCCACCTTCTCTGGAAAGTCACAGCTCCAGCAGGCGGGGCTGGCTGAGATGGTGTGGTGAGGGAGCCGCTGGGGCGGGGGGGTGGGACCTGCTGCAGCCACGTGGTGGGGGAGGAGGCCGGCTCTGGAGGCTGGGGCCAGGACATTCTGCATGGCGGGGGGTGGGGGCATGTCTGCTCCAGCTGCCAGGAATGGAACATGCCACATAGCCAGGGGGAGGGGCGGACAGGGTCGGCTCCGGCAGCAGAGAACATGTGTGTATTAATAAATTGGGTGCCATAGTGTCACACATCCAAACCAGCGCACATGACCTCACTATTGGTGCAAAGCCAAAACTCACTCTGGAAAATCTAAGTGGGAACACACCTTTCTGCCTGGAAAGCCGGACGAAGGCTGGAGGTGGGGCTGGCTGCAAGGAGAAATGGACTGCTGTGTGTGTGAGTGAGTCTCGCTGACTTGGGGTGCATGGAGGGAGGTTGGGGCCCTTAAGTCTGGGCCTCCTCCCCTCAAGATGGATTGTACTGACTGCTTCTGGTTGCTGTGCTACGCTGTATCCCTGTGGACTAATACACCGTCTGCTTTTCCTGCTGGCTGAAAGTCACATCTGACTGCGGATGGGGATGGAGGGCCCGGTGACTCCCCGCTCTTTGGTGACAAGGGTCCAAGAGCAGAAATTTGGGGGGAGGGGAGCCATAGTCTTCCAAGTTCCACTCACAAAGTAAGCTCCATCTCTGTGGAGTATCAAAATGGAACTCCACTCGGTGCCAATAAGACTGCCAGTGCTCCCTGCACTCCCCAAAATTGTTTCCTGTCAGTGGGGTTTGAATATACCCAGAGGAACTATCACACTCCTTGGGTTGGTCCCTTGTAAGGGAAGGAGAGGGGAAGTAAAAATCACCCATTTGTGGCAGCAAAATGAGGTATCACGGGCTGTAAATTTTGCAACGCTACCATCTCCTTCTCTGTACACGAGGAATGCTAAGCTTATGCTGCTGAAATGTGTATACTCATCGGAAGTCATACCTCCCTGAGAGGAATGGGGGTTTCACATTTCGGAGGTTTCCTCACAACCACAACAGTAGGGACTTACTGTTATTAAAGAAAGGATCCTAGAACACTAGAACTGGAAGGAACCTTGAGAGATCATCGAGTCCAGTCCCCTGCCCTCACGGCAAGTCTGAAAGAAATGCTGAAATTCTGGAGAGCAGCTGCTCCTGAGAGGTGCTGTGATGCTGTCTCACTACAGTCTAAACCACAGCTTGGTCCCTGATTTGAACCAAACTTGAACGGTTGTTTAAATTGCTGCTCTCTCTCCACTCCTCTCAGTTCTACCTACATGTGTTGATAGTGTGACAGTTCATAGGACATATCTGATAGCCCCTATGTATTCCTGAGTGGTGGTCCTTCTAACACACAATGTACTCTGGAATGACAACAGATATGCTATGTCTAAACTACATGGCTCCATCGATGGAGCCATGTAGATTAGGCTGATTGGCAAAGGGAAATGAAGCCGCGATTTAAATAATCACAGCTTCATTTAAATTTAAATGGCTGCCGCGCTGAGCCGACAAACAGCTGATCAGCTGTTTGTCGGCTCAGCGCGCTAGTCTGGACGCTCCCGTGCCAACCTGAAAGCCCTTTATCGACCTCCCCATTATGCCTCGTAGGATGAGGTTTACCGAGGAGGTCGATAAAGGGCTTTCATGTCGGCAGGGGAGCGTCCAGACTAGCGTGCTGAGCCGACAAACAGCTGATCAGCTGTTTGTCGGCTCAGCGCAGCAGCCATTTAAATTTAAATGAAGCCATGATTATTTAAATCGCGGCTTCATTTCCCTTTGCCGAACAAACAAATCTACATGGCTCCGTCGATGGAGCCATGTAGTTTAGACGTACCCATAGAGCCCTTGGGACATGTGATATTTGACTTGAGATATCTTAGGACACCACACAGTCTTCCAGATGCATTGAACGTTCATCAATGAAGGTAAGGAGCATTAAGGTTCCAAGAAAATGCAGTGCTGACTAGGGCCTGTTTGTGGAGGAGATTGTGGGATGTGAGATGCTTGGAAGTGGTCAGGGAGAGAAAATGCTATACAAAATTTCTAAAGCACTAAACACTTCAGCGTCTATGTCTGTGGCTCTAGCCCACATGTTCCTTCAGGATCTGGGAACAAAGCAAGCTGTGCTTGGAACAGGCCTTTTGCTTCGCTCCCTCTGCATACTCTATATTTATTCCCAAATTAGAATGATTTATTGCTTTCTGGTTGCTCAGAAATGAGTGTCAATTACTCTTTCTTTAATAAAAAGGTTTCTTTAGAGGATGAATCCAAGCCTCATTTTTATTTAAGTAATATAATAATGACCTTTTAAAATGCTTATTACTGTATAGATTTTCTTTCTCTGCCATTGACTCTCTCCTTACCACACAATATATTTTAGTCCTTGGCAAAGACTAAAAATGTTCTAAGCTAGCAGTTTATGTCTATTTTATTGATGCACATACCAAGATCCAATATCCAAGTCAGCCAGCCAGGGGCCAGATTCTTTTACTCCTCTTTATGTAACCCCAGTGATTTCTGTTGGACTGTTCAAAGAATACGGCTCAGCTTATCATAAGTAAGAATGGCAGCAAGGAAGAGCAGTATGGAGACTAGATTGACAGATTATGTGACAGAGCGAAGAGGAAGTTCAGAGTTTGCTGAAAGGTGAGGACATCTGTAAGGGGGTTACTGTGTTTGCTGCCCTAGTACTTACTGAACTTGTGGGTAGTCAAATTTGTTACTCTGTTTCATCATTCTTTCCTCTACAGCAACACCCCAGCAATGAAAGATGGAACACCACCCGGGTCTGCTGGATGCTGTTCCAGGAGATGAAATCAGACACATGGCTATCTGCACTCTTTTTAGTTGTGACTGGCTTTCAGCTCATTGCAATAAGCTAGAGTGTGGCAACATCTCCCCACAAATAATAAGCTTCCATAACTGCCATGCCTCCAAACATATTGGAGGGCACCATCCCACATTCACTTTTATTGTGGTCAAATGTATGTCCTTGTTCTTAAACCCCTTCAAGACCTTGCCATCACTCATGAGGCTACGTCTACGCTGTGTGTTTTTTGCAGAAGAGGACATGTAAATGGAGTGCTTATTTGCATATTCCACACTCTTATTTGTATATCTTCTTCCGATCCTTTTTGTGGAAGAGGTTTTTGCAATAAAAAGCCCTGTGTAGATGGGGCCATTTGTCGGGAAAAAAAACCTTTTGCACAAGAGCCTGTAAACAACGGCTCTTGTGCAAAAAGGATCAGAAGATGATATGTAAATGAGAGCACGAGATATGCAAATGAGCATTCTATTTGCATTTCCTCTTCCACAAAAAACACACAGTGTAGATATAGCTTCAGGCTAGGTCTACACTACAGAGTTTTTGCACAAAACCTCCACAACTCAAGCACATTTTTGCACTAATAAAATGAAAGAACAGAGGGGTTTCTTCAGTGTAGGTATTCCTCCTTTTAAGAGGAATAACTCCTTTTTGCTCAAGAACTCTTGTGCAAAAAGGTGTGTGTGGACGGGGAAGAGGGGTTTTGTGCAAAAAGAGGCAACCGAAAAAGCACATGTGCCCTGGTGGCCATTCTGTAAATAGCAATCAGAGTTTCCTTTCGAGAGAGCATCTATGCAGTCTGGATGCTCTCTTGTGCAAAAGCTCATGGCTTTTTCGATGCACTTTCGCAATGTGGACACGCTCTTGCACAAGAAATGTTTGCAGAAGATCACTTCCAAAAAAGCTTCTTGTGCAAGAAGCCTGTAGCTTAGACATAGCCTCAAACATAGAATCACAGAGCTGGAAGAGACTTCAAGAGGTCATCAAGTCCAGCCCCCTGCCCAAGGCAGGACCAATTCCAACTAAATCAACCCAGCCAGGGCCCTGTCAAGCTGAGACTTAAAAACCTCCAGGGATGAAGATTCCACCACCTCCCTAGGTAACCCATTCCAGTGCTTCACCACCCTCTAAGTGAAATAGTTTTTCCTAATGTCCAACCTACACCTCTCCCACTGCAACTTGAGACCATTGCTCCTTGTTCTGCCATCTGTCACTACTGTGAACAGCCTCTCTCCATCCTCTTTGGAACCTCCCTTCAGGAAATTGAAGGCTGCTATCAAATCCCTCCTCACTCTTCTCTTCTGCGGACTAAACAAACCCAAATCCCTTAGTCTCTCCTCATAGGTCGTGTGCTTCAGCCCCCTAATCATTTTGGTCACCCTCCACTGGACTCTCTCCAGTGCATCCACATCCTTTCTATAGTGGGGGGCCCAGAACTAGACATAGTACTCCAGGTGTGGCCTCACCAGAGCCAAATAAAGGGGAATAATCACTTCTCTAGATCTGCTGGCAATGCACCTCCTAGTGCAACCTAATATGCCATTACCCTTCTTGGCTACAAGGGCACACTGTTGACTCATATCCAGCTTCTCATCCACTGTAATCCCCAGGTCCTTTTCTGCAGAACTGCTACTTAGCCATTCGGTCCCCAGTCTGTAACAGTGCTTGGGATTCTTCCATCCCAAGTGCAGGACTCTACACTTGTCGTTGTTGAACCTCATCAGATTTCTTTTGGCCCAATCCTCTAATCTGTCTAGGTCACTCTGGATCCTATCCCTGCCCTCCAGCGTATCTACCTCTTTCCCTAGCTTAGTGTCATCTGAAAACTTGCTGAGAGTGCAATCCATCCCCTCATCTAGGTCATTAATAAAAATATTGAACAAAACTGGTCCTAGAACCAATCCTTGGGGGACTCTGCTAGAAACCGATCGCCAATCTGACATCAAGCCATTGATCACTACCCGTTGGGTCTGACAGTCTAGCCAGCTTTCTATCCACCTTACAGTCCATTTATCCAATCCATACTCCCTTAACTTGCTGGCAAAAATATTGTGGAAGACTGTATCAAAAGCTTTGCTGAAGTCAAGGTATATCACATCCACTGACTTTCCCATATCTACAAAGCCAGTTACTTCATCATAGAAGCTAATCAGATTGGTTAGACATGATTTGCCCTTCGTGAATCCATGTTGATTATTCCTGATCACTTTCTCCTCTTCCAAGTGCCTCAAAATGGATTCCTTGAGGTTCCCCTCCAGGAACGTACTAGTCAAGGTTAATTTGAATGCCTCTGGAAGAGGAAACTCACTTGTACTCACTCTGAGATGCAGGAAGCATTATTCAAAGTTAGCTTTGCAAACCACTCTTTGATTTGTTAGATGACAACTTTAAAAATATTGTCATATGCGGAAACAAGAGCAACTTCTTCATAGTGATGGCAGTATACACAATTTTATTATCAAATGTGGCCTAGATTGTGCTTAGGGGAAACAAAAGGCAATAAACCCCACAAGCCTTCAATTGCAGCTGTGTTTTTTTCTGCCATATTTTGAGTGTGATTTTAGTGGCAACGGCTGGTGTTATTAAACTATTTTGAAGACGACGAGTGAATGATAAAATGAGGAGCAATTAAACCTCAAGCAGTGGGATGCTGTCAGTGATAAACTATTGTCTAGTGGCACATACCTGACTCAACATTACCTCAGCCTCCGTCTGCTTTTTCTGTCTTAGCAGGAATTGAAGCTATAAAAGTCAGCTGCTTTGACTAAACTTGACAAGAAAAGGCATTTTTACAGTCTATTTGGGGGTAAGGGCACAAATGTTTCATCTGTTATTTGCCTTCAGCCACTGTGCTAAAAAAATATGATTGTGATTCATTTTGACATATAGATAATCAATTTTCAATGCAAATGTGTCAGACAAAAGCAACTCATAATAATAATAAATACATAATTTTAAAGATATTTGTCCATTGCTGGTTTTAGAAACTGCTTTGGCACATTTTTCTTATTTTTCATATTATTTAGAGATTTTGTCAAACCTCTACTGAAAGTCTAAGGCAATCAAATACAGAAGTTCTTAAGATATATGAAAAACCTGAATTAAATACCTAACCGACTCTAGTGTGACCAGTTCCGGAGAACATCAAGTGATATATTATGAGGTAAAAAACCCAGGCACAATGGCATGAGTTAAGAGCAGTCTTAGGGAATGATAATCCATTTCAGATGAAATAAGAGCCTTCTTCAATTTTTACTCTCAACCTTTTTGTCCTTTTCATATTTGTTCATTTTTTTTAATTGTATCCTTTGGTATATATGGTTGTGACTACTTTCTTCCACTATTTGATCTGAGGAAGTGGGTCTGGTCCATGAAAGCTCATCATCTAATAAACCATCTTGTTAGTCTTTAAAGTGCTACATTGTCCTGCATTTTGCTACTCTCAACCTGAATCTCTTGGACTTTTTTCCCCCCCTTCCACTTTCTGGCCGGGGATGGAACTGTTGCAGCTGGATTGCCAAGCAAAAGAGTTTTCTAGCAACATTTTCATCTGGAGCTGCCTTGTAACTCGTGAGAAAACATGCATGTGTGATCCTTAGAGGATGGGGGTTGGAAACGCATTTTTTCGGTGTCTATGCAAATCAAACCCAAACTCAGGATATATTGAAATTCTTGTTCAAGTTGTTTAATAAATGCACTGCACACAGTAAGGTTCTTTGTGGAAATAAAAATAAATAAAATAAGAAATAAAAATCCTTATCCCTTGGGCTGAAGAGTTTATTTCTAAGATCCTAATCCTGATCAGGGATCTGCTAATCTGGTTTCGTGCCCAAACTCCATTCTAGCACATTCCAATGCATGTTAAAGGCTGAATGGTAATGCCGATGTAATGTGTGAAAGCAATAACCGATGTGAAGATGGTTAAATGCCATACAGATATGTTATATCCATGTTAGATAGCACAGCTATAGGTGGGATGTTCAAAAGCATTCCGTTCCCACTGAAATTGGTGGAAAAACACTCATTCACTGCTGAGAAATGTTTTTAAAATCCCATATCCTGGAGAAATCTTCATTGACTTCAGAGGAACCAAAATTTTGCCCTATGTTTTTTACAAATATGCAGATTTACCTATCCCTATGCAACTCTGAATTTCTTTGTTAGACCCTTAGAACTCTTTAACTTGTTTTTTTTGGTTTTTTAATTTATTTATTTAATTCTACCGTAGTTTTAAACACTGGCTGTTCAAGGGCTGTAATTTTATTCCAACAGATTGTGCCTGTTAGTACCCAGGTGTATTGAACTGTGATGATCATCATACTTTTGTGATCTTTGGATTGGCAGCTTAGATAAACCCTCCAATTAAATATAATTTGGGAACAAACCACCATTCAAAACAACTGTAGGCTAATTAAGAAATTAATTAGTTGATAGATATAAGTGAGATCCTACAGTAAGCTCAGATATGCAGTCTATTCAGAGATGCCACTGTGCCCCACCATATATAGTAATGCATGTTAAATGTAGATACTAAAATCTACTGGGAACAAAAACCTCACATATACGCAGTATTCTCTCTCTAGTAATTCTTTAGTACAAGTCTATTTAATGGGAAACACTGGTAGTAAAGAAAACTGAAATAGGATGAGAAAAAAATGTTCGTATATTCCCCGATGTCATCTTAACAACAGCTGATATATTACAATGGTATGCACTTTTTAACTGCAAGTAAAATAGCCATTACACTTGAAACATTTTATGTGAAATGTTATTGGCGAGAAAATAGCTTTGACAATATATATTTGAAAAATTGTTGCTCTTATTCAGAATTCACGAATGCAGTCTTCCTACCATATATCAAATCTATAGTAAGTCTTCCATCATATTGCCTTTTAGGTAACAGTTAAACTGATGTGCCATGGTTTATAAAATACTGAGAGCTGAAGAAGAATTTCCTACCCAAAAAAAAGCTTGCTTAGTTCAGTTTTTTTTAAATGGTCTTTTAAAACCAATATAAATCAAAAAAAATAAAAAAGCAGTCCTTTGTGGAATCTGCAAACTGATACAAACACAGTTATTATCACTATTTATGCAAATGGTCTAGAGAAGGAATGTGTATTAATTATAAAGAATTCACAACAAGTGAGCAGTGCCCAATTTAAATTTGATTCAGTTTTTTATTTCTCTTTCCATGTTGCAGAAAGAGATTTCACAGATATCTAATAGAAGAAAGTAACAATGGTCCCGCCCAAACAGGCAGAAGTAAGCAATTATCTTAATACCAATCATTCCCTGCACAAAACACCACCACCACTACCACATTGTTCTTGAAAATTTAAGTTTGAGACGTAAAATAAGAAGGTACTGAAGAAATCAGACATTAAGGAACTTTTTTTATTGGGGGGTGAGGGATTGGATAATGGAGAAAATCAATACTAGCCTAACAGAACCTTTCAGTACTATGGCATGGCATCAAATCCATCTCATAGTGTTTATCCTCTGATGTATGTTCATTAGTAAACGTGGTCTGTTTGGGTGGTGAAACTCCATTTCCTGATGGAGGTCAGCACATGGTATTGAAGGGGGACAGACCGATTCTTCACAACCTTAAAAGACACAAATATGGCAACTGATTGATGTGCGTAGCTTTGCTGTAGGAGTGGGCCAACTTCTAGCTGTAATTCACCTAGGGTTACCATAGTTGAACTTTCAAAAAGGAGGACACAGCTGAGAGGGAGCATATCTGTATCAGTATCTACCAACTCACATTGTATTAAGGTGTTATATGTAGCATAGGTGTTATATAGTATAGGTGTTAATACAACATGAGTTGGTAGTTAATGATACAGATTTATTCTTTTCAGGAGAATCCTCTTTTTTGAAAGTTCATATATGGTTACATAATACATATACAGGCAGTCCCCGGGTTACATGGATCCGACTTACATCAGATCCCTACTTACAAACGGGGTGAGACAACTCCGCACTAGCTGCTTTTCCCCTAGCAGACCAGGGAGACATGAAGCTAGTGCCCCACCCAGCAGACCAGGGAGATGCGGAGCGGCTTTTCTCAGCAGACACCTCAGCTTGAGAATAAAGGACTGAGGGAAGTGAGGTGAGAGAGAATAAAACTGAGCTCTGGAGAAATGTTTGGCTAGAGTTTCCTACAATATGTACCAGTTCCGACTTACATACAAATTCAACTTAAGAACAAACCTACAGCCCTATCTTGTACGTAACCCGGGGACTGCCTGTATATATATAACACATACATAGTACATATATAAATACATATATAGTATATATATAACACCTTAATACAACGAGCATTGGTAGATACTGATACAGATACGCTCCCTCTCAGCTGTATCCTCTTTTTTGAAAGTTCAAATATGGTAACTCTAATTCACCAAAAGAGGGTATTCAGCTGCTGTGACTCACTGGGGTGCGATAGGGTTAAACTAGCCTATCCTCAATGGCTGACTAAAGATGGAAGTCTTGAACTAAACTTCATTTGCCTGAGGAAATAGCAGAGTGCGATTTGAGAGTCCTATAAACACACACCCAAAAGATGACCCTAGAGTGATCTGTTTATAGAATGCTAGTAGCCACACATCTTGCAGAAACAAATCTAAGACAGACTAGTTATCTTTTTCATCAATAAATGTTAGTTTTGAAGAGTTTTATTCCTGTGTGTATAACACTGTTATTTTCCTCTGTGGGAATGTGCACATTATTTTATAATAATTCAACTTCTATATTAAAATTCCCTGTTTTCCTCAGACAACCAGGGATTTCTATGTTAGACTTTAAAATAAATGTGTTTTATCTTGTTCCCTCACCTGCTAAAGGTAAATGCATTATCATTTTGCTGTGATAATGCAGCACTAACTCAAAATGTGTAGTGAACCCAGAGACCTCTGTTATCGGATTGGGAAGTTGCTCTGCTCATTTTATTGACAACATATATGCCAATGTCTCTGAACTACAACAGTAAGGCTACACTATTGCTTTTTTTCCAAAAAAGCTACGCAAATCGCACTCCACAATTTGCGTAGCTTTTTCCGATTGCTTTTCTGGAAGAGGCTTTTCCACCATTTGGCCCCATCTGGATGGGGCCAAATGGCAGAAAAGCCTCCTCTTTCGGAGGATCCCTTATTCCTCGTAGAATAAGGTATACAGGGCTTCCCAAAAGAACATATTTGCTTTTCCATAAAAAAAAGTAGAAGAGCAAAGGCGTTCCCAGGATGCGGTGCCGGAAAAGCCCACCAGTCTAGACATACCCTCAGGCTACATCAACATTGCATATTCTTGTGCAAGAAAATATGCAAATGAGGCACAGCAATATTCATCGCCATGCCTCATATGCATACCTAATGAGCTGCCATTTTGTGCAAGGGGCTTTTGCTCAAGAAGGAGCAGTCTACACTGCTCCTTCTTGCGCAAAAACCCCCTCTTGCACAAGAGCCGTTCTGCCGCTTATTTTCAGGCAGAACGGCTCTTGTGCAAGAGGGGGTTTTGTGCAAGAAGGAGCAGTGTAGACCGCTCCTTCTTCCGCAAAAGCCCCTTGTGCAAAAATGGCAGCTCATTAGGTATGCAAATGAGAAGATGGCCACGCCTCATTTGCATATCTTCTTGCACAAGAATGCGCAATGTAGCCGTAGCCTCAGTGTAACTTGTCAGAGCCCAGTGCTAGAACCAGGGCAGAATTATATTGTTGGGATGTGGACATGGAATTGACAGACCTCTACATTTGGAGTCAGTCAGCAGCGGGGTTTTGGTTGTACTCTATCCCTGCTCCATAGACTGTATTTTGACAAATACATATAAACAGGCACATATGCACAAAGGCCAGATTCTCATTTGCACTAAGTCTATTTTACACTCCCCGGTAGTGTAAACGTGGCTGTAAATTACAAATATACTACCAGAGCAGTGTAAAGAGATTTTAGTTTTACTAAGAAGAAGAGCCACAGATTTATATATGTCATTGCACCTACATCTGCACACCATCCCCAGTAGACACAAAAATGTGCATGCACCTAAATGCACACAAACACACTCCATTGCCTGTTGTTCTGGCTGCAGGAAAGAAAAGTATAAAATTGGACAGGTATAAATCAAGCATGGTGGCTGCACCACAATTCTTAAAAACAACCGAGGGGAAAAAAGTTTCAAAATATGTGCACCATAAATAAAATATACAAGGGGTTGCTGCCAGTGCTGTATTGATCCCCGCTGTAAGCTGGGATGTAGAGAACTGCAGTGCTGGCATTCCTGGATTTGTGAATTGACAGTAAGTCCCCAGTTTGCCAGTATCCAAATTACTATTCTGTACATGGACAGTTGGAGGGTAGTCGTTAATTAGGCTGATTCCTTTACTCAGGAGTGATAGGTAGAATTATCCCACGATGCCCCATGGTGTGCTCTTTACATAGGCTCAGAGGGGCACCATGTTAGTCTATAACTTTAAAAACAACGAGAAATCCTGTGGCACCTTAGAGACTAACAAAAATATATTATAGTATCATGAGCTTTCGTGGGCAAAGATCACTTCCTCAGATAATCAGCCAGGGTATGTCTACACTACAATGTTAGTTCGAACTAACGGACGTTAGTTCGAACTAACATTCATAGCCGCTACACTAGCGCTCCGCTAGTTCGAATTTGAATCGAACTAGCGGAGCTCTTAGTTCGAACTAGGAAAACCTCATTTTACGAGGATTAAGCCTAGTTCGAACTTACTAGTTCGAATTAAGGGGTGTATAGCCCCTTAATTCGAACTAGTGGGAGGCTAGCTCTCCCCAGGTTTCCCTGGTGGCCACTCTGGCCAACACCAGGGAAACTCTATGCCCCCCTCCCGGCCCCGGACCCCTTAAAGGGGCACGGGCTGGCTACGGTGCCCATGCCAGGTGCAAGCCTGCAAGCACCCAGCCAGCAGACCCTGCACCTGGCACAGCACAGAGCCACCCACCCGATGTCCCCCAGCCCACCCCCTCTTCCCGGGACCAGGCTGGCGGCTCCCGGGAGCTTGCCCTGGACGGCAAGAGGCGGGCACCTTCCTGGGCTAGTGCAGACATCGTGGACCTCGTCCACGATCTCCGCACTAGGCACAGGAAAGTGGCCGTCTAGGGCAGGAGAGCTGCCAGCCTGGCCACCCAGGAGCAGGTGTGCATGAAAATCAAGGGGGTCCACTGAGACCCCCGACCCTGAGCCCTGAGCTTACAATGGCCGTCCTGGGTCAGACCAAAGGTCCATCTAGCCCAGTAGCCTGTCTGCGGACAGCGGCCAACCCTAGGGACCCTGGAGGGGATGGACCGAAGACAGTGACCAAGCCATTTGTCTCGGCCCATCCCTCTCCAGCCTTCCACAAACTTTGGGCAGGGACACCACTCCTACCCCCTGGCTAAGACTACTCCATGGACCCAACGTCCATGACTTGATCTCACTTCCCTTTCAACTCTGTTCTAGTTGTAGCCTTCACAGCCTCCTGCAGCAAGGAGTTCCACAGGTTAACTATTTGCTTTGTCAAGAACAACAACTTTCTCTTACTAGTTTCAAGCCTGCTACCCATTCCTTTCCTTTGGTGTCCTCTAGTCCTTCTTTATGGGAACTAATGAAGAACTTTTCTGTATGCACCCTCTCCACCCAACTCCTGCTTTTAGAGACCTCTATCCTGTCCCCCCTCCGTCTCCTCTTTTCTAAGCTGAAAAGTCCCAGTTTCTTTAGCCTCTCTTCATATGGGACCTGTTCCCAACCCCTGATCATTTTAGTTGCCCTCCCCTATCCCACCCTCTCTCTTCCCCTCTCCCACCTCCTTTTCCCAGTCTCCCCCAGTTTTGTTCAATAAAGACAGATTCCATTTTTGAACACAATTGTCCTTTATTTTGTACATCAAGAAAAGGGGTTAGGGAAGGGTAAGTGGAAGGAGGTGAGGGAGGAACGGGGTAGGAGCCCCCGATGGGGAGGACTGGGCTGGCTCTGCGGGCTTCTGGGGGTGGAAGCTCTCCTGCAGCCCCCCGATTGTCCCCTCTCCCCAGATGGCAGCCTGCGGCAAGTGCAGCCGGGCTGATGGCCGAGTGGTGTGATGTGCCCAGTGTGGGTACTCCGGGCAATCCAAGCCAGGACTGCTTTGCAAGCAGGGCACCCCTTAGAACTGTGTGTCCGGGGTGGGGGTCGGGACCCTTTAAGCGCAGCCCTCGGCTAGCCTGAGACAGCATCTCCACGCTCTAAGTCCTCCTCTGATGCCCTGCCGGCACTGCTTCCGGCCATCCTTAAGCCCTGTTCAGGGTCCACTCAATGTGGACTTGCTAGTTCGAATTAGCAAAACGCTAATTCAAACTAGTTTTTTAGTTCTAGACGCGTTAGTTCGAATTAGCTTAGTTCAAATTAGCTAATTCGAACTAAGTTAGTTCGAATTAACGTTGTAGTGTAGACGTACCCCCAGAGAGGAATAACAGAAACCAAGTATTTTATGACAGAGAAAGGAAGACGCCTGCAGACAATCCTCCAACTTGAGGCAAATACTTTCTAGCAGCCACATATCAGACCTCAGATACACTCACACAGGAACCCACCCCTGCAGCAGGCCCAGTTGCCAACTCTATCCACACATGGATACACGCGACACCATCACAGGCCCTAGCCACATAAGCCACGTTATACAACTGCACATCCTCTAATGCAATCTGTGCCCTCAAGTGCCAGCAATGCCCCTCTGTCATGTATATTGCCACGTATATTGGCCAAACTGGTCAGTCTCTATGACAAACTGGTCATGTATATTGTTCAAGTATATTGACCATGTATATTGGCCAAACTGGTCGGTCTCATAAATGGACACAAATCAGATCTGAGAAATGGTAACGCATATAAAACTGTAGGTGAACATTTGAGCCTGCCTGGGCACTCAAGCATGGATTTAAAAGTATCTATTCATCTATAAAGAAATTTCACCTGCCAATTACAGAATTAGAGTGGGGAATAAGTATTAATTTGCAAATGTGATACTGTTTCCCTGGGCTTGAACAAAGACATTAACTGGATGCTGCATTATAAAATCAGCCTTCCTACCTTCAACACTTCTTAGGGTACATCTAGACTACATGCCTCTGCCGACAGAGGCATGTAAAACAGGCTACCTGACATAGTCAATGAAGTGGGGATTTAAATATCCTCGGCAGCATTAAAATAAAAATGGTCGCCGCGCTGTGCTGGCTCAGCTGATTGTCAGCACCACGCGCGAGTCAAGATGCGGATTGATCGATAAGGGAAACCTTTGTCAACCGCTCCTGTAAACCTTGTTTCACGAGGCATAAGGGAGCAGTCGACAAAGGCTTCCCTTGTCGACCGATCCGCATCTTGACTCACTCACTGTGCCGACAATCAGATGAGCCGTCACAGCATGGCAGCCATTTTTATTTTAATGAAGCCAGGGATATTTAAATCCCCACTTCATTGACTATGTCGGGTAGCCTCTTTTACATGCATCTGTCGGCAGAGGCATATAGTCTAGACGTATCCTTATTTACATAAAAAAGTATTTCCAGCCCACTTAATTAGCCTCTTTAGCAGCACTAGCACTATAGTTGCCAGGTATTTTTTCTTCCTTTCCATGTTATAAATACTTGGTTTCTGTTATTCCTCTCCTGTTGCTCATCTGAGGAAGTGGGTTTTGCACGTGAAAGCTCATGATACTGTGTATATTTTTGTTAATCACTAAGGCTATGTCTACACTGCACATTTATTTTGGAATAAGCTATTCTAGAAGATTTCTTATTCCAGAATGGCTTATTTCAAAATAGCGCATCTGCACACAAAATGCACATCGAAATAGTGCTTAGCTATTTCGAAATTAGAGCATCCACACTGATTGGATGCTAACTCACATTTAAGGCCACCTGGAACCAGTTCAGTCAGGGCATCAGATCTGCAGTTATTTCGTATGGCTGCTGCTTGAGGCTATCTGAGGCTCTTGCTTAACGGGACCCTCCTGTACAGCAGTGTCTCAGGCTTTTTCTCTTTGTCTACCTCCTTGATGGACAGCAAAGCTTTTTTTTCTGCCTGCTGCGGTTGCCCTTTTGGACACCTCAGCTGTCCAAACATGGATCCAGAGCAGCCTCTGGGCAGTCTTCAGCTATTGCAGGCTCCCAGGCTCCCAGACCCTGCAAGAACCCAACCCCCAGCTCCTCTGGGAGACCCTTCTCAGATCTCTGTGGGTCCAGTTCATGCAGCTGTATCCCATCCTCCCTCCCATGGACACCATGCCCTGCCACCTCTGGCATCTGGACACCAGTGCAGACTGGTGAGACTGGACTGCCATGGAGTTGTGGGGAGAATTGGCTCCAGAATTTCAGGATGAGGAAGGACATGTTACTGGTGCTCTGTGAGTCGCTTCCCCTGCCCTCAGATGATGGGACACTCATATGAGACTCACTATCCCCCTCCAGAAGCGTGTTGCCATCTCCCGCTGGAAGCTCTCCACACTTGATAGCTAACAATCCATTGGGAACCAGTTCGGCATGGGAAGATCAAGCGTCGGGGCCCTGGTCATGCAGGTATGGCACTCTCAGGCTATTGTCCCAGGAGAGGGGTAGACTGCAGGAATGGTATTCCCTAGGGAAAGGAGGGTGGGAGGGAATGCAAGCCCCCTCCCCAGGATGTTTTTTCAGTCCTGCCCTCACAAAGCCAAGGCCAGGGAGGGTAGGTCCCACTCTGGGGCAGAACCCCACACCTGTCCTTATTTTAAAGACCTGGATTGCATCCTAGGGGTGGGGCAGTCCCTTCAAACACATTCCACTGCCCCCCCTCACCCCCGCTTGTGGACTCCAGGCTTGAGATGCCCATCATCGTCCTCACAGGGGGGAGAGACAAGGAGGTGAAGGAGGAGGAGGAGGAGGAGGAGGAGGAGCCAGATGAGGCCAGCAGCAGCACCCTCCTGACCCTGGAGCTGGTACCCATCCCTGTGGACATGCCCCAGGCATTGTCTGAGGCTGGGGAAGGAACATCATGTGCCATCATGTTCCCTTCGTACAGGGAGTACAGAGGGTGGGAAGCGAGGGGTAGCTGGGCGCTCCTTAGTTGGCCCTTGCAGCCCGGGGATTGCACAGCAGCATGCACGTGGGAGCATGTGTCATGCTGCTCCTGGCCACACAGCCCCAGGAGGTTGCCAGAGAGGACCCTCATGCTCTTGGCCACGGGGTGTTCAGAGACGCCTGCAATGCTTGTTAAGCTAGGGTGGGACACGGGTGGGACACAGGTGGGTGGGGACATCCTTGTTAAGCTGGGGTGGGGACATCTAAAAGGAGGCTGGGGACATCCTAACTTTGCAAGGAAGAAGGGATGTTCCAAAAAAGGGTTTTTTCCCGACATTTGGCCCTGTGTAGACGGGGAGCAAATGTCAGAAAAGCCTCTTCCGAAAAAAGAAGTGGAAAAAGCTACACAAATTGTGGTTCGCAATTTGTGTAGCTGTTTCCAGAAGAATAGTGCAGTGAAGACATAGGCTCTGTGGAGAACAGGACTGTTGCATTGTACTATTGCCCCGCATTTCCCTTTAGTGCGTTGAGGAATACAGAGCCCTGAGGTAAAGGCTACAAAACTGCACATCGCAAAACTGTCCAACAGCCATCAGAGCATTATATGTATGGATATCGGATCAGGAGAATAAGGTCAAGTTGTGTATCTCGCGGTGTACTTCTTGCGGTGCAGAAGAGGGGAACAGAGTGTGTCTGCATTGTCAATGCAGCTAAAACAAGGGAAAGCGAATATTTTTGTGATTCAGATACTCTTGCTAGAGAGAATAGAGTGGCTTTGCTGATAGCCATGTCTAGTTGTGACAGAGCTGAAAAATTTCCATGAGGGATCTATCCTTTCTTAATGTCTATAGCAAATGCATGTTTATTTCTGGCTTATCACTAAAAGGCAAGAAATCATTCTAGATAACCTTGTCAGGCATGTACAGTCTGACTTATTTCATTGGAAATAAGTTATACATGACACCAACATGTAGAGCAGAGTGAAAAATGGATTTTTTTTAACTCTTCATCCTGAATCATGATGAAAATTTAAAATTTTTCACAGGGGGGGAATTTTGTTCAGGGGACCTGACACAGCATTCTTCTGTTTGTTTTTGGTTGCCTGACCTTTTGGGCAGTGCCCTCTTGGAACAATCCAACTCTGGCTCCCTGAGCAGTTCTGTAACCTGGAAAGGCAGCTGTCTAGAGGCACCTCGGTTGGCAGAAATTCATGTGGGTCTCTGGCCATCCCACCTGCTTGGTTTCCATCAGAAATTTTCCCACAAGCCCTACCTACACATTATCTTCCCAACTAGGGCTATGTCTAGACTGCAAGCCTCTTTCGAAAGAGTCTTTCGAAAGAGCCTCTTTCGAAAGAGAGCGTCTAGACTGCACGTTGAACTTTCGAAAAAGCATCCAGTGAGTCTGGATGCTCTCTTTCGAAGAAGCCCTATTTACATTGAAGAACGCCTTCTTTCGAAAGAGGAACTTTCAAAAGAAGGCATTCTTCCTCGTGAAATGAGGTTTACCGCCATCGAAAGAAAAGCCGCGTTCTTTCGATTTAATTTCGAAAGAACGCGGCTTGAGTCTGGACGCAGGTGAGGTTTTTTCGAAAAAGGCTACTTTTTTCGAAAAAACCCCTGAGTCTGGACACAGCCTAAGTGATTTGATGTTGTAGCATCTCCAAACACGCTGCTGGAAAATTGACTGATACCAGAAAGGACACCAGCTTTGTCAGCTGTGAGTTTGATATCAGTGTAGGGCTGCACAGAAAGCAGATGGGAACCTTTTTAAGCCCATCAGAAAACCCAGGAGAAATAATGAATGAAGCCATGGGTGACCCATGAGTGTGTTGTGGCTCTAGTAGCTATAGAAACCATCAGATAGGGATTCTTAAGCATCTACGCTAATATAAACAGGCCATTGGGCTATAGACAACCATCATTGTGTGTGCAGAACTACCATCAAAATCAATAGGAATTATGCATGAATATAATTTGCATGATATGCCTCCGTGCCTGCTCTAGTTACCTCTCTAGTGGTTTCCTGCTGCTTATTACAACCGAGTCTTAGCTTCTCAAAGACTGAAGTAATCTTAGAAATACTGTAAAACAAAACAAATCTCCAAAGGAGAAAAATCGCTCAAAAAACTTTCTAAGAGTCTGTTTGATTTTGGTCTCCCAGGACTGCCTCCCCTTCATTAAAATAAAGTGACACAGTAAGTTCATGTCAGAACTAGGAACAAGAGCCAGGAGTTCTCAATTCAAGTCTTTCACTCCAACCCATCAACTATACCCACTTTTTCAGAAAAGGCAATGAAGTTTTTGTACTTTTTCTCATCGTTCTCATTCTCTGACTCTCTAATCCATCTCCAGCCTCAGTCCCCTTTCCATCTCTCTCTTTCTCAGACAGAGTCTTTCTTTATCAAAGCTCTTCAAAAGGTGGTTTGAAAGTCTTGAAGAAAAAGCATGAGCAAGGCCATTCAGAGGCAGAGAAGATAATGCAAATGGTCAAGTGTTGAGAAGGAGATCGTTTTGGAAGTGGCTGCCGATAAAACCCTAAAAGTTTCTTCACTGCAGTTAAACAAAGTCAGCAAAATGGTAGGTTGTGTTCTTCCATTAAAGGGGAGATTGAGGAAGTAAGGCCACCTCAGGATTGTGGGATGGTGGGAATGGAATATGGAAATGCTGTGGCCCATGTTATGGTCACAATGAACTCATCTGGTTTTGAAAACGTATGTAACCTACTCTGGTCAAACCATAAAAGGACATGATGGGTCTGATGCCAAGCTCAGTGACGCCTCTGAAAGGCCAGGGCTATGCTACATGGGAAGGTCAACTTAAGGAACGCAATTCCAAGCAGTGTACCTTAAGCCAAAGTTTGGTGCCATTCCCACAGTGGGAGGTCAACAGGAGAAACACTCCCACTGACTTCCCTTACTCCTTGCAACAGCAAGGAGGATTGGTGTTGACGGGGGCCATGATCTCCACCCTGGACCAGGAAGGCGCCCGCCTTCTCCAGCCCCTGTCAGGCTCCTGTGAGCTGGCAGACTGCTCCTGGAGAGTGGTGGAGGGCTGGCTGCCAGTGGCTTGCTGGCTCATGTTTTGGGGCCACTGGGTCAGGGGCCCTGGTGGCCACTGCTAGCTCTGGGCTGGCAGGCTTGGAGCTGGCACAGGCACTGTGGCCAGGGTCTACCCCTTTAATGGCTCCGGAGCTGGGTGAGAGGAGATTAAGTTTTCCTGGTTGTGCCCAGAGTGGCCACCAGGGCTCCCTGGGAAGGGCTGGAGGCCCCCTATTTTGAATTAAGTGTCTACACAGCACTTAATTCGAAATAGCTATTTCGAATTTGGTGTTACTCTTTGTAGAGTGAGGTTTACCAAATTCAAATTAAGCACTCCACTATTTTGAATTAATTTTGAAATAGCGGTTTGCATGTATAGACGCTATTAAAGTTAATTCAAAATAACGGCTGTTATTTCGAATTAACTTTGCAGTGTAAACATACCCTTAGTGTTTGATATAGTGAGCCTTGACTAGACCTGCTAAATCAAATGCCAGAAGATTGATTGATGTATCATCGATCTTCACACAAGTCTAGTGACCTAAGACTTTTCATTAGCTTCCATTACACTTTGAATCAGACCCCATACGAAGATGTTCATAAGGGATACATTTTTTTCAAATGGGTCCAAATTATTTAGGAGCCTAAGTCCACTAAAAGTCAAATGGACTTATGGCTAGATGCACTAAGGGAGTTAGGTGCCTAACAACCATAAAATTCACAATTTAGATCTGCACAATCCCAATTTATTTGCTGCCAAATCTTATAGGCACATAAACTCCTGTTGGAGCACATATACCTAACTGCCTGACACAGCTGAGATACTCTGCACCTAACTCAAACCTAAGCCCGGTCAGGCATCGCAAACTAGGTGTATTGCCCCCATATTGTCCAAGCCAATAGCATCATGTCTAACTCACAGGACACAAAGAGGAGGTGAGTCCCCATGACTCACTCATCTGGGATGTGAGAGCCCAGGTTTGCATCCCTTCTCTGGGGTAAGGACTTGAACCCAGATCTCCTGCCCATCAGAATCAAGGGGATATACAGTGTTCTGGGGAGGGTCGTTCTCAATCTTTCCATTAGGAGTTGTTTCACTTTATATCACTATTTAAATATTCATTGGAGCTGGGACTACAACCTCTTTGGGGTTCCTGGGTGAATGTGCTTACAGCCATGTGATAGAGTCATCCCCCCTCTCTTTCTTTCTCTCTCTCTAGCCCAATGAGATTATTTTACACAAAATTGTAAAACATATCTGGCTTTTTATTTGGCATTGTCATAAACACCAACTAACCAGATACTCATTACATGGCCATCCATGGAGTTCAGTGTATTGTTTTGGAGATGGGTGAATTAATTCAAAGTGCAAGTGAAGCTTTAAATACTGGTGACTGTTAACAATATGTTACTTTATACTGTCTTAGCCGAGCTGCCCAACTCACTTCCTCTTGTTATAGATACACCTGGGGAGTACAAAAGTTATCAAACACTTTGAGGTACTATCAGCCAGAAGAGCAAAGAGGTGATGGAAGGCCGGGTCCCAATGGAATTTCTATACCAAGAGCTAATTAGAAGCCACAGAGGTGAAAGGTATCAATAGCTTTAAACTGAATTTAGTCATATCTGGAGAACAACTGTAGGATACAACTGTGAACTGTTGAAGGAAAAACTGGTGCAAATATTTTACAGACCATTTGCTAATATTTTACAAAGGTAAAAGCCAACAGTCAGATTCATCTAAATTGATCCCAACCCTGGGTTAGATGAATGGTTGAACTACAGTGACACAATAGCTAAAGAATACAATTACCTTTGGCTCCATATCCTTGCCTTTAGGTCAGTATGAATTAAAAAATCAAATTCACTTTTCATCTTTTATTCTGTTTACCTTTCCACAACACTTGGTTTACATAATGAAACTCAACTGGTCAGTTTCACTTTCTGTTTCTCCTGTATTTGCATATTTCTGCTGGGTTCCAACTTTTAGTACTTCAAGAGAACAATCAATAGACTTTTCATCACACTTTTAAAAAAAGGAAATCTATCTCATCATACAAGGTTTTCTGAAGTCCTTTATGGAACATTCATCTCAGGAGCTTAACTACTGGATGCTACTCATTATGACAACTGCCTTTTTTTCACCTCTAATTTTGCACAGTTTTGAGGCTATGGGGCAGGCCCTGATTGTGAACAATCATAGAAGTGAAAAAACAACCATCCAAACCAATTTTGCAAAACCAGACTATCAGTAGGGCTCTTGGAAAACTACTCACTGCATGCAGAGATTAACCCAATATTGTTTTCTGTTCAGTGTGGCATTCAAGATCACCTCTGATCACTATCACACACAAATAAATGGCAGTCTCTGGGTTCTTCATGAAGTACCTGTTGTTGGCACTTCAGTTTCAAAATAGATCACCCAACTCACTACCGTCAGGAGCCTCACCAAAGGCTCTTAAGCAAAGTAAGCTGTCATGAGATAAGAGGGAAGGTCCTCTTACAGACTGATAACTGGTTAAAAGAGAGGAAACAAAGGGTACATTTTCAGAATGGAGAGAGGTAACTAATGGTGTTCCACAGGGGTCTGTAGTGGGACCAACCCTATTCAGCATACTCATAAATGATCTAGAGGATGGGGTAAACAGTGAGGTGGTAAAATTTGCAGGATACTAAACTTTTCAAGATAGGTAAGTCCAAAGCAGACAGTGAAGAGCTTCAAAAGGATCTCAGAGAACTAGGTTATTGGGCAACACAATGTTAGATTAATTTTAATGTTGATAAATGCAAAGTAATGCATAATGGAAATCATAATCCCAACTATGGGTATAAAGCGATGGGGACTAAATTAGCAGTTACCACTCAAAAGACAGACCTTAGCGTCAATGTGGATAGTTCTCTGAAAACATGCACTCAATGTGCAGAACCAGTAAAAAAAGTAAGTAGAATGTTAGGAATCGTTTTAAAAGGGTTATAAAATAAGACAGAGAATATCTTATTGCCTCTGTATAAATCCATGGTACACCTACATCTTGAATACTGCATGAAATTGTGGTCTCCTCATCTCAAAAAAGATATCTTAGCATTGGAAAAAGTTCAGAAAAGAATAATACAAATTATTAGGGGTTTGAAATGGCTGTCATATGAGATGAGATTAAGAAGACTGGGGGTATGTCTACACTACAGCGCTAATTCGAACTAACTTAATACGAATTAGTTAATTCGAACTAAGATAATTCAAACTAGTGCATCTAGACTAAAAAATTAGTTCGAATTAGCAGTTTGCTAATTCGAACTAGCATGTCCACACTGAGTGGACCCTGAACTGAGGTTAAGGATGGCCAGAAGCAGTGCCGGCAGGGCATCAGATTAGGACTTAGAGTGTGGAGCTGCTGCCTCAGGCTAGCTGAGGGCTGTGCTTAAAGGGACCCAACCCCCACCCCGGACAGACAGTTCTCAGGGTTCCCCGCTTGCAAAGCAGTCCTGGCTTGGAGTGCCCTGTGTGCCCACACACGGCACATCACAGCACTCGGCCATCAGCCCGGCTGCACTTGCCTCAGGCTGCCATCTGGAAGGGGGGGGTCAATCACGAGGAGTAACGGTAGTTCATACTAGGAAGCCTAGTTCAAACTACCTTTCGTGCCCCGTGTAGCTGCGCTGCAAAGGGTTCGAACCAGCGGGGTTTTAAAAATGGCGGCTCCCCGCTTATGCAAATGAAGCCCGGGAAATTCAAATCCCGGGCTTCATTTGCAAGTGCGGTATGCCTACATTACCCCGCTAGTTCGAACTAGCGGGGTAGTGTAGACATACCCAAAGTTAATTCGAACTAACATCTGTTTAAATATCCCCGGCTTCATTAAAATAAAAATGGCCGCCGCGCTGTGCTGGCTCAGCTGATCATTGGCACAGTGTGTGAGTCAAGATGCGGATTGGTCGACAAGGGAAGCCTTTGTCAACCGCTCCCTTATGCCTCGTTTCATGGCTTCATTGACTATGTCAGGTAGTCTAATTTACATGCCTCTGGCGACAGAGGCACGTAGTCTAGACATTCCCATAGAGCTGGAAGAGACCTCAGGAAGTCATCATGTCCTAATGCTGAATGCTGCCCCCAGCTAGGGCTCCAGTCCAGCTCCTGGCTGACCATGGCTCCCCAGGCCAGAGCCCCTCAGCTGCTGCTGGGGCCAGAGCTACTCAGCGGGGGCTGGAGCTCCCTGTCCACTGCAAGCCCACAAGCTCTGCAGCCGGGACCAGAACTCCGTGGCCACTGCTGGCTCCCCCCTACTGCCCAGGCTCTGGGGCCAGAACTCTCCGCTGTAGTGCCTGCCTCTCCCGCCCCCCTAACACAGGGCTCCTGGCTGAGTCACCGTACTCCTCCCACATGCTCCTGCCCCATGGCCAGAGCTCCCTGTACCTGGGTTCTATGATCCAAGAATATCTGTGGTCCTGCTGGACCAGATAGTCCTAGTTAAGGGAGGTACAACCTGTACTTATTCACTCATCCTTGTACATGAATCAAGTACCATGATGTATGGAGATTCCACACCTATGTGCGACACTTGAAACATCCCAAGCATTGTGGGAACAGATCCTTAGAGCTGGGGTAAATGGACAAAGGGATTCATGCTAAAAGAGGTCTGGCTAGAAATTTTTTTTCCTGTTTCATCTCAGTGAGTCTTGGAGGTAACCCCAGCACTGAGACAATTTGAAGAAGCCACTAGACAACTTTCATTTCTCCTGCTAAATTGAGGTCTCTCCTAATCCTATTGGACTTCAAATAAGCAGTGGATTGCTATGGGGAAATTTTACCCACAGCAGCATCACTCCCTCCTCTGGCACCTCCCCTAACATCTGGAAGCGGAAGAGGCAGACGCAGGGTCCAACTGCAGCATAGATGTAATGTTCCCCCTCTGGCAAGAAAAGTCTTTGTTGGGCATTTGCAACTGCGCCATCTATAGGTCACAGGGTTGTGCTCTGCTTCATCAATCCTGTAGGTCAGGGCTACTCACACATGGCCCGTGGGCCATTTGTTTGTGCCCCACAGTGCGGTTTGGATTTCCCATGTGGCCTGAGGGTGGGAGCCAAAACAAAAAAGTAGTCAATATAATGATCTTCTGTTGATATGCATTTTTGTAGTTAAATTCCTGTACTGTCATTGCTCATTAAAAGTGCTGTCATATGGGTGGAAATTGAGTAAATATTGCATTTTATTAATATCACTAGAACTGACTTAAATGGGGCCTATGTGTTGTGTAGTCTTGCCCTAATCTTTGTATTCATGCCTGTCAGTGTGAAAGAAGCTATTTGCATATATTTGCAAGTATATGCAACCACCCTTAAGTTGAGGCCCTCGGCATGTTCTGTGAGTATCATCGTGGCCCCAGGGGCTTCCAAAGTGGAATAACCCTGCTATAGGGTGTCTTCTCCACAGAGGACCAGAAGGTTATTAACAATGTTCAAACTACTTGACCCAAGTGTTTCCAAACACCCCTGCTAGGGGAAAACACATTCACAGTTGGGCTTGGTGAAGGATTGAAAAGTGCTAGCACATTGTGCTGAATTCATTTGCTGATGTGTGGAGGCCGTGAATTGGATGAGTTGCTGAGAACTGATGAGGGCTAGCTGGTAATTCTCCAGGAGGAAAAAAAAAGAATATTTTAGTTAAAAGAATGCCTTAATTCCTGTCTTTGGGGAAGTCTAAACTTGCTTAAAATATACACATGAAAATGTTAAGTGCCAGATTATTATGAATAAAGCTGTCCTGAAGGACTTACAGTGATAATTATAAAGCTTAAGAAAACCATCTAGGAGTGTAGCTAATATCAACAGGACTAGTCATGAAAGGCACCATAACTATCTGGGTGCACATGCATTCATTAAATTAGTGTCGCTCATTTTCACAAAAGCATAACTCTGCAGTTTTGCTTCATTAAATGATGCTTCCTCGAACAATATTCATCATGTACCCTTGGGTTTTGATGTGCTGCTTCAACACTCCAGAGGCCTACCTGGAAGATCTTGCTGTGGTTCCAAGTCTGCTATTCAAGATTCGCTATGAGATAGTTTCCCATGCTTGCAGCAAAAAAAAGATCATACTGTGAGTTTCTAAGCCTGGCTTCTCTAGAGAGAAAACATCTTCCTCCCCTGTACCAGATACTGTTTTGATTACAGGGATCATTGGTACACACCTGGTTTGATTCTCAGTTGGCGTCAATCAAGACAGCTCCATTTCCTTCAATGGAATATCAATTGACACCAACTGAGAAACTTGTCTACAATCAACAACTGTTCAAAAACCACTTTTAGGCAGGGACAGGCCCAGTGATTCTGGGCTGTTATTTTTTCCTTGGAGAAACAGAAGCCCCACAGATAATTGTAAAACATCCTCACATCCGCGAAGATTCTGCCACCTAGTTTGCTCCATTATGAATGTCATGGGGATCTGAAGTGAAAGAACCTTCAGGGAGACGTGAGACACTTTAAAATAACTATTGTACATCCACTTAGCTGTGAATTTCATCTGCATTTGCTAGGATAGTTGCCCATTAAAAAAAGACAATACGGGTATGTCTACACTACCACCCTAGTTCGAACTAGGGTGGTAATGTAGGCAGCCGGAGTTGCAAATGAAGCCCGGGATTTGAATTTCCCGGGTTTCATTTGCATAAAGCCGGGCGCTGCCATTTTTAAATGTCCGCTAGTGTGGACTCCATGTCGCGCGGCTACACGCGGCACGGACAAGGTAGTTTGGACTAGGCTTCCTAGTCCGAACTACCGTTACTCCTCATGAAGCCTAGTCCGAACTACCTAGTCCGTGCCGCGTGTAGCCGCGCAGCACGGAGTCCGCACTAGCGGACATTTAAAAATGGCGGTGCCCAGCTTTATGCAAATGAAGCCCGGGAAATTCAAATCCCGGGCTTCATTTGCAACTCCGATTGCCTACATTACCACCCTAGTTCGAACTGGGGTGGTAGTGTAAACATACCCTACTTTATTTAATACATGAGCTTTCATCCGGGAAGGCCAAAATACCTTTCATAAGATTTTGTGCTAGGTTGCTAAGAAGTGTGGGGGAGGGGCTAACATGCCTCTAAACGGGGCCTTGACAAAATACGGCCCATGGGCTGGACCCAGCCCGCCAAGCCAGCGGATCCAGACCACCAAGCCACCGGATCTGGCTCGTTGATGCTGCGGGGAGCCCCAGGCAGGCTTCCTGCTTGTCTCACCCCACACGCACACTGCTCAGAAGCACAGCTGTGGGGTGTTTTTTCTTTAAAAACTGTGAGCTCAGAGTGGAGGGGAAAGGCTTTAGGAACTGCACCCACCCCCAGCACAATCCCATTGGCCAGTTTCTGGCCAGAAACTGGTCAATGGGAGCTGCCTGTTTCAATAATGGGCAGCTACCCAAGCACATAGCTGCAGTCTGTGCGGGGGTGGGACAGGCAGGGAAGCTGATTCAGAAATGGCACTGGCTGGTAAGTGTCCTGGCAGAGCCTACCTCTGGCACCCCAGTCCTTCCCTTCCCCAACCCTCTGCCCTCCCCCAACTCCTACCCCGAACTCCACATACCAAATCCTCTGCCCCCCTCCTGTACCCATATCCCCTCCCAGATCTGGCACCCCAACCCCTGCCCCAGATCACAGTCTTCTTCTGCCCTAGCTCACAAGCCAAAGCCCTGAACCCCGTCCTCTACCCCAATGCCCTACCCTAGGTCACAATCCAAATCGCTGCACTCCAGTCCCATGCTCCAGGTCACAACTACCTCCTTACCCCAAACTCCGTTCCGCACCCAACCTCCATCCTAGATCCCACACCTCCAGCATTAATATCCTGGAAAACTGTGGCCCTCAACCACTTTCCAAATTCATAGTGTGGCCTCCCCATCAAAAATGATTGCCCACCCCTGCTCTAAACCACATTTTTGGCTTGATTTGCGGGCCAAAGACAACTGTGGCCTAAAGGCAATCCCTTATCTGTGAGGCAGAGTACTAGCCAGAATTCCTGCAATGTTACATGCTATAGCCCTGCCCCCAAAAGTCTTCACACTGGAGTCTGTGAGGGGGTCCACAGAGAGTTTTCCTTAGTTCTTGCACTAAGGAAACTCTCCCTTAAATCACATGTGGTTGTAAGAGTCACATTAAGCATCATGGAGTGGTGAAATAAACCCCTTACTTTGAATTACCAGTTAAACCTCATGGAATGAAGTAAGGGTTTATTTCAGAATTACCCTTCTCTGCCGCATGTAGATGAGGGCAGTTCTTCCGGGCTAGTCAATTTCCAAAATGGTGACCGGCCGGAAACATGCTAATGAAGCACAGTATATTTAAATCCCGTGCTTCATTTGCAATTTCGGTCTCCCTCATTAGCCTCCCTACTTCGAACTAGGGGGCTAGTGTAGACATACCCTTACACTTTCTGATTATAAATAAATCAAGCCTACCCAGATGCCTGTAAGGAAGGAATATTTTACTGTCCCCCTTATACAGAGACAGTAATGGGAACCCAAAGTGGTTAAGGTTATATATTTAAAAAAAAAAAATTGAGCATATAAAAGTGCATGGCTGTGTCTACACTGGCATGAATTTCCGGAAATGCTTAAAACGGAATACTATTCCGTTTTCAGTTTTTCCGGAAAGGGAGCGTCTACATTGGCAGGCTGCTTTTCCAGAAAAGCCCTTTTTCCGGAAAAGCGTCTGTGGCCAATGTAGATGCGCTTTTCCGGAAAAGAGCCCCGATGGCCATTTTCACGATCGGGGCTTTTTTCCGGAAAAGACTACTGGGCTGTCTACACTGGCCCTTTTCCGGAACAGTGTTCCGGAATAAGGACTTATGCCCGAGCGGGAGCAGAATAGTTTTTCCGGAATAGCGGCTGATTTTGTACAGTAGAGCATCGTTGCTTTTCCGGAAATTCAAGGGCCAGTGTAGACAGCTCGCAGCTTATTCCGGAAAAGCGGCTGATTTTCCGGAATAAGTGGCCCAGTGTAGACACAGCCCATGTGTTTGCAATTTCACAGGCATTTGCTATCACTGCATATACAAATCAGGTCGCACATATATATAACCAGTTAGACATGGGACAAAACCATGTATGCGTACAAATATGGAGTTCTGCATGCAGTTGTAACCCACACACCTGCTGCACTGTCCAATCTAGTGGCACCGAGACCACTTACAGCGAGAGTAATCAGTCTATTCTATATTCTGATCTATCAGCTAGCTTGATTTAACTCATGACAGCTAGGTAATTTACTAGAAAAATTCATGAAGGATAGGTCCATCAATGGCTATTAGCCAGGATGGGTAGGGATGGTGTCCCTCGCCCTTGTCAGGAGCTGGGAATGGGTGACAAGGGTGAGATCAGTGGATGATTCCCTGTTGTGTTCATTCCCTCTGGGGCACCTGGCGTTGGCCACTGTCGGCAGACAGGACACTGGGCTAGATGGACCTTCGGGCTGACCCAGTGTGGTCGTTCTTATGTTTGTATGCATTAGAGGCGCATTCACTGAGCTCCAGAGGTGCCAGGTTCGGTTCCACCCGCAGACGAGGGGGGTCTGTTGACATGACACAGTCACAGCCAGTGTTCCCTCTTAAGATTTTTCATCCGTGAGCACGAGTGTTGTTTTGTGCGACAACGAGGCCCCCCGCCACATGGCACCAATAGGCCTCGGCCGCCTGTACAGCTCCAGCCCACCCAGCACACGGCCCTGGCTCTGGCCCCAGTGAAGCCACCAGAACAGCTGCCAGAGTGACCCCCTCCCAGCACACAGCTCCGGCTCTGGCCCTGGCTGGGGCCACCAGAGGAACAGCCGCCAGCCACCTGCCACGCAGCTCCAGCTCTGCCCCTGCCAGGCCCACTGGAGAAGCCATCGCCCGCCATGTGGCCTGCAGCTCCAGCCCTGGGGAAAGGCTGAAGGTCGGCCAGGGCCGTGTGGTGGCTTCCCTGATGCTCTTGGGGTGAAGCAGCCGCCTGTCACATGGTCCCGCCCCCGGAATAGCTGAGCAGCCACTGCACAGCTCTGGTGTGGAGGTGGGTGAGTCTCAAATTCTTGGTGTGCGCCCACACAGGAGTACACTTTAGAGGGAACACTGGTCACAGCACTTATGCATACCAATTAGCACAAAATTGAACACACATGTTTTTTGAAAGTCAGGCCCCATGGTCTTGTCTAGATTAGAAAATAAGCTAGGATGCTGGCATGTGAGCTAGCATGTGCTAAATAGCAGGCTTTAGTACTCTAGCATGGACAAGGCGCGGTACCTTTAATGTGCACTGGGGTGTGTGGTTTAAAGCCTAAGTCTACCTGGTCTTTTCTGCACTGGAATTTTCAAAATTCTAATCTGTGCATGTGAGCTAAAGCATGCTACTATCTTTCCTTTAGATCCTTATCATTTGCCTAAGGATACCAAGCAAATGAGTGTCAAAATCAGAATCCAAACCCCACAAGTTCTAAATTCTAGGCCCTGCTGTAACCACTAGACCAGTGTTTCTCAACCTTTTTTCATAAACTATCCCTTTAAAAAAAATTATAAGTACTCCCAGTACCTACAGTTTTCAGACACACAAATCTTTTTTCTCTCATTGCAACACATTTGTTTAAACAACTTAATTGTAGCCAGGTGGGTGATAACATTTTTGGGTGTAAAAAGTACAAAAATAATAAAGTGCTATAAAACTTGAAACAAAAATTCAGTTTCCTCCAAATTTCAGTTGTGTTGACGTTCCCCCCAGACTTCTCTCAAGTACCCTAAGGGTACTCGTACCACCTGTTATAAAACACTGCACTAGACAACACTGATCAGTAAGAACTGTTGACGCAGCAGCACTACCTGGTGACCTCAAACTCTATATTTAAAAAGCATTGTTTGTAGTTAAGTAGGGCCAGGTTGTAGCTTCAAAGGCAGGATCGGCAAGGGAAGGCACCCAGAAGCCCTCACAGCTGTGCTGCCACCACTTTGCACCAAAGTAAACAGCTGCACAAGATACAGAGCAAGAGGAAAAATTAGGATCTCCATCTTTTGTGGCTTTCCCATCACTACATCATTTAGGTGATTTCCCCGCCTGTCCCGCCTCAGAAGCCATCCCTATCGTGCACTGAAGCAGCTTCTCAGATGGTGTTCAGTTTGCTTTCAAGACAGATTTCCGTTAGTTCTTTTTTTTCTCTACATTTCTCTCTCCTGAAGGATGGTGTGGGAAGCAGTTAAGTAAATAATTAAACCATGATAGGGGGTGGAACAAGTGACATTTCTGCCTTCTCTTTGCAGGCATCTGTCAAGATTCAGGTTGCAGAGAATTAGAAGGCTTGAAGTAATAGTGGTTCAATGTCCCTGGAAGACAGAACTGCTCACAGTGACTGGCTCACTGTTGGTTTATAACCCGGAGCATGAAGTCCTTTAAATCCTCTGTAATTTTTCAACTGCAAAGGATTTGGGGATCTTATCAAGGAAGAAATAATATTGTTAAGGTTTCTTTCCAGCAAGTGTTCCAGTCTTCATTTCAAACCCATGAACTTCTTGTTTTGTTTAGGCTTCTCTAATATTTTTTTTAAAGTTTGCGGAGCAAAAATGATAAACTTCCTGGGTTACCTAGTTTTGAAATTAGCAGCAGTCTCTTGAGATATAGCCTAGAAGCACAGAGTTAGACACAAACATGCTCATCTAACTGAAATTAACCAGAATATTTAATAAAGGAAATAGCACCATTAGCAAGTCAGAATAAGGAACAGCCTGACTTCCAATAGTACAGTGCCACAGATGTGCCACACTGAACCAGAAGAGGAGCCTAAAAGTCCAATATGCTGGCTCTAAAAATGGACCCCCAATTCACAAGTCAGAGGAAGACAAGACTTCCCATTGGGCTGTGAGTTGTGAATGTTTAAAGTGTGATATAGAAAGGAGATAAGAAAGTAACAGGAAATAAAGATAGCCTTTCGTTCACCTAGATCACAGTGTCACAGGCAGGGCCCTTCCAAATTCATGCTCCATTTTGAACAATTCCACAGCCATAGGATTTTCTCATGATTTCAGCTATTAACACGTGAAATGTCATGGTGCTGTACTTGTAGGGGTCCTGACCATTGTTTCCTGTAAGCTGTGCACGTGTGCAGCCATTCAGGAGAGATCCAATGATGCCCAGCTGATGAGCTAGGTTTGTCATTCTCCTGGTGGTGCACATTTGCACGTGCCTCATTGCACATGATCACATTTATTCCGCACATGGATGAAAGAAATCCATAGAATAGATGGAAAAGATTAGAGGAAACTATTGGACCTGACCCAAAAAGGAGTTGTGGGGTGTTGCAAGGTTATTGTAGGAGGGTTGCAGTGCTACCTCCCTTACTTCTACATTGCTGCTGGAGGTGGCACTGACTTCAGAGCTGGGCAGCTGGAGAGCAGCAGCTGCTGGCAGCTGAGAGCTACTAGCAGCAGCAGCACAGAACTAGAGATGGCATGGGATGGTATTGACACACTTTCTTCTTTGCTGCTGCCTGTAGAGCTGGGCCCTCAGTCAGCAGCCACCACTCTCTGGCCATCCAGCCCTGAAGGCAGCAAAAAGTGCCATGGCATGCTACTGCCACCATTACTTCTGCTGCTGACAGAACGCTGCCTTCAGAGCTGGCTAACCGTTGCCACTTTCTGGCTCCCCACCTCTGAGGGCAGTGTAGAAGTAAGTATGGCAATACTGCTAAACCCGCCCCTGCAAATAACTTTGTGACCTCCAGCAGCTCCCTTTTGGGTCAAGATGCCTAATTGAGAAACACTGGTGTTCACTGTTAACTCTGTAAAGGGTAGATTAAAAGCACATAAAAGCCCAGATTTCACAGGATAAGTCAAGATTACCGGGTCCATGATTATTTTTCATGGACATGGATAGTCATAGATCTCTATTCTCTACATACATCCTGTCCTCACAGCATAAGTGCACCTATCCATCTGTGCATTGCTGTGCATTGGGCTGACTGCTTACATCAGAGGGCATAAGATGCTACCATGCAAATCCTGGAGAGGGACCGATCAGTGCCACAAAAAATAAATCTGCTCACAATACTGCAGGCGGGGAATTTGTGGCTTTATTTAACTGCATCCCAGCAAGGAAAGGGGGGCACCTTCCAAAGATTAACCAGGAAATGAAAGAAGGATGGTGCATGGCTCCATCCCACAATACTCTGGGTAACCCAGGTAACCTTCTCATGCTCACTTTACTACAAACTTGTTTCTGGTCATACAAGCAACCAGTCTTTTTGATTAATCCGGCCACGTGATTTGCCCTGATTCCCTGCTTCAGTGAGTTCCATGGCTCCACCACAGACTGCATGCAAATGCAGAAAATACAAGAGAGTACGTCTGTTAGTTACCTAATTAATATTCCGGGGTGTTTCCACTGGAAAGAAAGCCAGATACGAACTGCAGAGGTGATACAAATTATGCAAATTAGATAAGTTGCTGAGAAATGCTACATATTAATTTTGCGGGGACTATTTAATGGCCCCAAGCTAACTGCATCTGTACAAAAGGGTTTCTGTAACTGTAACGTATGGTCATGTTTACCACATACCCACCTGACTGCGAATAATAACTTGTTTTGCTGCTATGACTGTTCAGTAATAAAAGCTGCAAATAGATATTCTGCAGCTCATCAACTGAAATAACACCCACATCTGTGTGGCTTGAGAAATGCAGCATTTGCAATGTAACCTTCAGAAATCAAAACTGTAGCCTCCAAACACAGAAGAATCAAATGCTAAGCACACCAGCTCATCCTGGAAAAAGGTTATTATTAAATGTTTTCAATATATTTAATCTAGGAATGGATTTATAGTATTAATCAAAGCGGTCTTCTGGCCAGTTTCCTAGCATTGCTCATTGCAGCAATGTTATTCCGGATACGCACGCAGAGAGAACACAAAAGGTCTTGGCATTTGAGAGACTGATAAAATTTAATTTGTCTGTTTGTGTGATAAACACTCTCGACATATCAAAATGCAGGGGAAAATATTAAATCCTACAAACAATATGGGTAATGCAGGATACATTAAACATTGAACACTGCACCGATAAGCCTGTCTACTCACCAGAGAGAGTGAGGCACACAGTCTAAATAATTCAGGGCCTGATCCAAATCCCATCATACCAGTGCCAAGACTCCCAAGGGCTCTGGAGACTCCAAGGGACTTTACACAATAGGGAAGATCGACACTGCCATGGTCGATCTTCTGAGGTGCGATTTAGCGGATCTAGTGAAGACATGCTAAATCAAACTCAGAGAGCGCCCCCATAGGCACCAGTACTCCTGAACCTCATAAAGAGTAAGGGAAGCTGATGGGAGCCCTTGTTACCGTTGACCTCCCGCTGTGTGGACAGCGATTTAAAATACATTGACTCCAGCTACGCAATTAACATAGCTGGTGTTTCGTATCTTAGGTCAACCTTCTGCTCCAGTGTAGATCAGGACCAAATGACTTCAGTGGGCTCTGGATCATGCTCTCAACCAGCAGAGGCAACAGACTGAGGAATTGTTACATCTATCCTTCAGTGCCGGCGGGCTTGTTTCCTGCTATGATCGCAGGAGGAAGGAGAAAAGGGGACAGCAGCCTCTTTTAAAGTGCAGTTCTGAACAAGCAGGGGTGGGGATTATACTGTGTTGGTGTTAGCGTCCATCAGGGGAGGGGTGGATGACTTAGTTATTTTGATTATAACAAAGGGAAAAGAAAATAAATCCTGCAGGAAATCTGTCAATGACTGTTATGAATTGGAATAGAATATGCATGATTGTGCTGGTAACAATGGAAGTAGTTGGCCATAATTACATCAAGCATCCCCGTACTATGATCACTGCAGTGAATAGTGTGAGGAAATTATAGAATTATATTAACTCAACTCAGTGCTGTGTTTGCAGGTCAAATGAGCAGTTAGCTTTTCATTAGGCACTCAGGGCCTCAGGTTACTGTCAGTGTGGGATCTCTGGACTGTAACTAAGAAGCTTATTTTCCTGAAATTTTCCAACCCTATTTGCCAAGGTCTGGATAGGCGGGTGTAGTTTAGATAAGCATGCATACTTCCAGCGGCTTCTCTTTACTTAAATTTAGCCTTTTCTTTTTACCCATGACTAGTTGCCAGTTGCTTGTTGATTTCAATGGGTATTAGGCACATTAAATCATAGAATCACGGGGTTGAAGGAGACCTCTGGAGCTCATCAAGTCCAACCTCCCACTAAAAGCAAGACCAAGCCCAACTGAATCATCCCTATCAGTGATTTGTCAAGCCAGGACTTAAAATCCCCAGTGGTGGTGGATATATCACCACCTCCCTAGGTAACCCATTCCAATGCTTCCCCACCCTCTTGGTGACATAGTTTTTCCTAAGAGTCAGTCTAGTCCCCCCCATTGCAACTTGAGACCATTGCTCCTCATTCTGCCATCTGTCAGCACTCCCTCTCTCCATCCTCTTTGGAATCCCCCTTCCGGTAGTTGAAGGCTGCTATCAAATCCCCCCTCACTCTTAGAATCATAGAATCATAGGACTGGAAGGGACCTCGAGAGGTCATTGAGTCCAGCCCCCCGCCCTCAAGGCAGGACCAAGCTCCGTCTACACCATCCCTGACAGATGTCTATCTAACCTGTTCTTAAATATCTCCAGAGAGGGAGATTCCACCACCTCCCTTGGCAATTTATTCCAATATTTGACCACCCTGACAGTTAGGAATTTTTTCCTAATGTCCAATCTAAACCTCCCCTGCTGCACTTTAAGCCCATTACTCTTGTCCTGTCCTCAGAAACCAAGAGGAACAAATTTTCTCCTTCCTCCTTGTGACACCCTTTTATCTTCTCTTCTGCAGACTAAATAGGGTCAAATCCCTCAGCCTCCCCTCATAAGTCATGTGCTCCAGCACCCTAATAATTTCTGCTGGACTTTCTCCAATGCATCCACATCTTTTCCGTTATGGGCGGGGGAGGGGGAGAGAATTGGACACAATACTCCAGATGTGCCCTCATCAGTGCCAAATAAAGGGGAATAATCACTCCCCTAGATCTGCTGGCAATGCTCCCACTAATGCACCCCAATATGCCATTAGCCTTCTTGGTTACAAGGGCCCACTGTTGACTCATATCCAGCTTCTCATCCACTGTAACCCCCAGGATACTTTTTCAGAATCAAGGCCTAGATTCTGAATCCTTGAAAAAGCTGTTTCAAGTCCTGCCATCCCAGGCCCTGATTATCACATTGGAGCAGGGCCGGCCCACAACATTTTGGCACCTGAGGTGGGGAGCTCAAATGATGCCCCCACATCCTCTCGCTGCACAAGCAGCAGACACAATTTTCTGCACTCTGGGTCCTAGTGATGCCCCTGCACGGTCTGGCACCTGAAACGGCCGCCTGAGTGTGCCTCATGGTAAGGCCAGCCCTGCATTGGAGTGACTGCTCCATGCATAAGTCTTTAAATGTTAGCTGGTGATGAAAGGCACTTACATTACTTATAGGTACTATCCTATCACAACCCAGGTCCCTAACAGGTCTTTAAATAGCTCCCTGCTGGCTTTTAACGCTGCTCAGATAGTTCTTACTGGAGTTGCGCACCGGGGCATATCCGTTTACTTTCACCTCTGATGTTAGCACAAACAAGAAGCACATCAGGGTGTTAACTAGTAGAACGTGTCAGAGAAACCATATGCCACAGAAAATAGCTTTTATAGGGATTTCTAACAACCATTGCATGACAACACAAAATCTTCAAACTGTAAAGAATTCAGCTACAGTTTGAACCTCTCTAGTCTGCCACCCTGGGGACCTGACTGGTGCTGAACTGGAGAATTTGCCAAACCACAGGAGCTCAATATTGTCCAACAGTGTTACCAATACTTCCACAGTTTACTGGACTCTTAGAAGACATTTAGGGGTAAATTAGACCTAAATGACAGCACAGAACACTGAAGACCAGGGCTGGTGGCTGTAAAACTATGGAACCATGGGAAATTGGCCACACCCATGACAAGTAGACTATGTTGCTGAACGAGAAAGTAGAGTAGAAGAAAGGTTCAACCTGTAGAACACGTCTTAATAATGAAGGGATCCTTGCCAGGAAATTTCTGAATAAAAATATAATTGTACTTTTCTGGTATATTTTATTTAATATTTGTCTTTTTTCCCCTTCAATGTGTTTAATTTTTTGCACATTTCATATTCTTTCCCCTATGACCTATAGCTGTAGTTCCCTTCTGATGTGCAGATTCCATAATCAGCCACATGGTACCCTTAGGGCATGTCTACTCTAGGAAATTATTTTGAAATAATCATTCCCAAAATAACTTTCGAAATAGCATGTCCACACTACAGGGAGGTCTCAAAATTAGTCTGAGGCAGGCTCCCTTAATGTGGATGCACTACCTTCACATACAGCCCCAGGAAGCACTGGGGAATAATTACTCTGAATGACTCTGGGGAGTAGTTACTTTTAAATAGCAACAATGGAGCATCCACATTATCACTATTTTGAAATAACAATTTCAAAATAAGCACTATTCCTCGCGGAAAGTAGGAATTATTATTTCAAAGTAACCAGTCCCTTATTTCGAAATAATGGGCTTGGTAGTGTGGACGCTCCACATGTTTTTTGAAATAAGAGGAGTTAGTTTGAAATAACTCCCTAGTGTAAATGAAGGCTTGCTGTCTAATGTGGAACACTGCTAGGAAGCTGGAGAATTTAGGGGATTGGCTTTCATATGCTCTAGGTACAAGTTGCTCAATATTGTTTCAATGAGCATGAGTGTTCCATTGTTTCTCTAGGAATAGTGTTCAAACAACAACAGCTTGAAAGGTTCGATCACAGGCAAAAATTCAGTGGGGTGGGATTTCATATTGTTATGTCACGAAAAACGTCAGTGCAATGTAGCATAGCTTATAATCACAGTGGCAAATTACAGAGACTATATTGCAATTAAAACAAACCTGTGAGGTACACTGCAAATAAACAACGACAAAAGTAATTAGGAAATGGATAGCTGTCCTCTTGACAGTCTGATGTTGCAGCATAGGACTCAGATGATGCTGCTCACCATAGGAATACCAGCTAGGTCAGAGATTTGTAATGTTGTTCTAAGGCAAATTTGTTTGATTGGGAAGGGCCTCAATCCATCGTCTGCTACTGACGTCAATCAAACTCTATTCCCTGACAGTAACAGGACTGAGATCAGTTCCAAATTTGTCAAATGAAAAACAATCAAAGAAAAATGCCATGATAATCACTCTGTAGAAGGCCTGACTTTCTCCTGCATTCTGACAGCGAGCTGTGTGTCTCAGCTGCAGGAAACCCACACTAGTTTCACACTGAAGCAATGTCACTGGTTTCACTGCTGAAGTAAAACATTAACATGCCATCATGTCATCTGGTCCCACTGTCATGAATACAAATACGATAATAATTGAAAGTGTGTAAACATACAATCCATGACATGATTCAACACTGAGCTTCCTTGTTTTCTAAAAATTAATACAAAAATGATCATGTGAATGATAATACGTGACAAACCCCTAACTGGATGAGTCACTATGAAGAGATGTTATTGTAAATACAACTATACATAAAGGGTTTTTTTCATAGCTGCTTGCTAACAAAGTACTAATGGCCACACTGTCTTATGCTTCATTAGTCTCTCCTGCACTAAATATCATAACCCCAGTGAGTTGGTTGTACCATTTCCATTGCATAACGTAGCTACAAAGCCAAAGCCAGTATCATACAAATGGGGCTGCTATAGCAAAGTCTAAATGAATGAATTTTGCTTTTCCCCCAAGCTAGAATGTGGGAATTAAAGACTCCACCAGAAATAGGACTCTCTGGAATACACTCCTGAGGTGTCTCAGACACTTTTGGACATTCAACCTGGACAAGCAACTGGTTAAGTAGCTATGTATAAACATAAGTATTTCTTCTACTGCTAAACTGTATTCTTTGAAAAATGTCATGCTTAATCCTATTCACATCCACAAACAAGAAGATCTCTTTAAAATCCTTCTAAAGGAGCTAAGCACATTACAGTTACAGGCTACAAAAAAAGCTCACTTTTTCTTGAATATAGTTATTGAGCCAGAGTAGGACAGAAAATTCATATGGAAGAGAACATTTTAAAACCTTGTCATTCACCCCACTTTAACTTGGAAACTATCTGTTCAGTATGTATCAACATTTCTTTAAAAATAAAAATCTTTTCCAAGTTATGACCTTTTGTGCTCTGGGCACGTCTAGACTACATGGCTCCATCGACAGAGTCATGTAGATTTGTTTACTCAGCAAAGGGAAATGAAGCAGCAATTTAAATAATCGCTGCTTCATTTAAATTAAAATGGCTGCCGCATTGTGCCAATCAGCTGTTTGGTGGGCACAGCGCTGTAGTCTGGACGCTCCACGGTCAACATCAAAGGCATTTGTCAACTTCCCCTGTAAACCTCATCCCACGAGGCATAACAGGGAGGTCGACAAATGCCTTTGATGTCGACCATGGAGCATTCAGACTACAGTGCTGTGCCGCCAAACAGCATATCGGCACAGTGCGGCAGCCATTTTGATTTAAATAAAGCAGCGATTATTTAAATCACCACTTCATTTCCCTTTGCCTACAACACTAATCTACATGGCTCTGTTGACAGAGCCATCTAGTCTAGACGTGCCCTCTGTGTTAGTTCAGATTGAAATTTTATGGCTCTTGGAAATAAGTTTTTAATAAAAATATTGACATAGCATTAGCTTCAGCAGCACGAGTGCACCCCAGCTGTTTCATGACTCATTTTCCAAGTGATATTATTATTAGAATGGGTCAAGAGTTTTTTTAATTAATTTGTTGTGTGTTTTTATCAAAACTAAAACTTTTCACAGGAAAGGGTTGCTTTCAATGAATTTTTCATTATGAAAGTACTTCGGAATAAAAAGTGTTAGCATTGTCAATAAGTTTTGTTAGACTTTTTTGAAACAAAGCCCTCCAGTTTTCCAAAAATAACCCCCTCCCCAATTTTCAGTTCAGAAATTTTTTTCAAGGTTTTGATCTCTTTGTTCCAATGAGCAATGGGAAAAAATTCATTCTTATTGATAAACTAGGCAAATATAACTTAGATAGAGCCATGATAAGGTGGGTGCATAATTGGCTGGATAACCGTAGTCAGAGAGTTGTTGTTAATGGTGCTAAATCCTGCTGGAAAGGGATAAAAAGTGGAGTTCCGCAAGGGTCTGTTTTGGGACCCGTACTGTTCAATATCTTCATCAATGATGTAGATATTGGGATAGAGAGTACGCTTATTAAGTTTGCAGATGATACCAAACTGGGTGGGGTTGCAACTTCTTTGGAGGATAGGGACATAATTCAAAATGACCTTAGAAAGTTAGAGAAATGGTCAGAGGTAAACAGGATGAGGTTTAATAAAGAGAAATGCAAAGTGCTCCACTTAGGAAGGAACAATCAGTTCCATACATACAAGATGGGAAGCGACTGTCTAGGAAGGAGCATGGCGGAAAGGGATCTAGGGGTCATAGTGGACCACAAGTTGAATATGAGTCAACAGTGTGATGCTGTTGCAAAAAAAGCAAATATGATTCTAGGTTGTATCAACAGGTGTGTTGTAAGCAAAACTCGTGAAGTCATTCTGCCGCTCTACTCTGCATTAGTTAGGCCTCAGCTGGAGTACTGTGTCCTGTTCTGGGCGCCACATTTCAAGAAAGATGTGGAGAAATTGGAAAGGGTACAGAGAAGAGCGACAAGAATGATTAAAGGTTTAGAGAACATGACCTATGAAGCCAGGCTTCATGAACTGGGCTTGTTTAGTTTGGAAAAAAGAAGATTAAGGGGGGACATGATAGCGGTTTTCAAATATTTAAAAGGGTGTCACAAGGAGGAAGGAGAAAATTTGTTCCTCTTGGTTACTGAGGACAGGACAAGGAGTAATGGGCTTAAAGTGCAGCAGGGGAGGTTTAGATTGGACATTAGGAAAAAATTCCTAACTGTCAGGGTGGTCAAATATTGGAATAAATTGCCAAGGGAGGTGGTGGAATCTCCCTCTCTGGAGATATTTAAGAACAGGTTAGATAGACATCTGTCAGGGATGGTGTAGACGGAGCTTAGTCCTGCCTTGAGGGCGGGGGGCTGGACTCAATGACCTCTCGAGGTCCCTTCCAGTCCTATTATTCTATGATTCAAAATCTCGAAAATGTGCACTGTACAGGAAAACAGTTTCCTGTCCAGCACTAAGAGTCGTGAATGGGCTGGTGTGAGGAAAATCTTCCAAGAGCCATATATTTCAGTAAGTTTATTTCTCTGCCTGTCTGTCTGTTTGTCTGATCCTAAACAATAAGGGCTCGGACTGCCAAATTTGATAGGCAGCTTCCTCTTATCATAAATTAAAGCAGCGTAAGAAATTGGTTGTAAAAGGAAAGCAGGATGTGCCTGGAATGGGATTGCTTTTCATAAAACCATACAGAAAAGAGCTGGGATCACCAGCAGGTGAACGGGGCTGGCTGGGGGCATGAATCCCCACATCTGGGACTGCCCCAGCCCCGAGCTTCCCACCCCCAGACACCCTTGAGAGATGGCGGGGGGCTGAAGTTCCCTCCTTCTTCAATTTGTATTAGGATGTGGTTGGCTGTTCCCCTTCATCAGGGAGCAAGGGGAAAGTGCAGAATTTGCTGCATTCCTCACTCTGGTTGGGGAGCACAGAAGGCAGATGAGCCTGAATCTGCCCTAGTCAGGGGACATGCACCCCTCCCCTGGCTGTGCCCACTGTAGCTGCAGCAGCCATGGAAAGGTGCTTTACCTGGCCCCAAGCTGCTGCGGTGAGAGAGGGCTGGGGTTGTCCTTTGTCCCTGGGGCGGCCGGCATCCTGAACCCTCATCCTCAGCCCCACCCCAGAGCTATGATTCCAATGTAGCATCAGAGGGGTAGCAATGTTAGTCTGTAACTTTAAAAGCAATAAGCAGCCCTGTGGTACCTTAGGCTATGTCTAGACTGCAAGCCTCTTTCGAAAGAGGCTCTTTCGAAAGATACTTTCGAAAGAGCCTCTTTCGAAAGAGAGCGTCTAGACTGCACGTTGAACTTTAGAAAAAGCGGCTTGCTTTTTCGAAAGAAAGCATCCAGTGAGTCTGGATGCTCTCTTTCGAAGAAGCCCTATTTACATTGAAGAACGCCTTCTTTCGAAAGAGGAACTTTCGAAAGAAGGCGTTCTTCCTCGTGAAATGAGGTTTACCGCCATCGAAAGAAAAGCCGCGTTCTTTCGATTTAATTTCGAAAGAACGCGGCTTGAGTCTGGACGCAGGGGAAGTTTTTTCAGAAAAAGGCTACTTTTCCCGAAAAAACCCCTGAGTCTGGACACAGCCTTAGAGACAAAAAATTAAAAATAAAATATTAGTCTCCAAGGTGCCACAGGACTTCTTGTTCTTTTTTAAATGAACATTTAAAACATATGAACATATGTACATTTTCATTTTATTTTCCCAAAACAAAAAATACAGAATTGAGTTTTTTGAGTCCAAATGCTTTTGCAGAAAAACTTGCCAGCTGTCTACACTGGCCTCTTGAATTTCCACAAGAACACTGACGATCTCATGTAAGATTGTCAGTGTTCTTGAGGAAATGCTATGCTGCTCCCGTTTGGGCAAAAGCCCTCTTGCGCAAATGCTTTTGCGCAAGAGGGCCAGTGTAGACAACGCGGTATTGTTTTGTGCAAAAAAGCCCCAATGGCGAAAATGGCGATCGGGGCATTCTTGCGCAAAACTGCGTCTAGATTGGCACGGACACGTTTCTGCAAAAAGTGCTTTTGCGGAAAAGCATCCGTGCCAATCTAGACGCTCTTTTCCACAAATGCTTTTAATGGAAAAACTTTTTCGTTAAAAGCATTTGCGGAAAATCATGCCAGTCTAGATGTAGCCATACAGTGGGTATCAGGGACAATTGAAATGGAATTATTCAGTATCGTATCTTCCCAAATCTTCTTGATAGAGAAACATACAGACTAAACAGGTCAAAGAGTTGAGCCAGCAAATTAAAATCCTGATCTCATTAGTGTTTTATAGTGCCTGGGAAACAAGTGTATCCTCAATAGAAAAATGTTTACAATGCATCAGGATGCTTATTATAAGGTCTAACGTACGGTGATTTTTACATATATTTGGACCTTGTTGTGCAGGAGATGCTTACTGGATTCGAACCATTTTTACATTTCTTTTGTTCCCTTATGCTGGTTAATCAAGCCTGACAGTTTACTATGGACTTGCTATTCAAAACCAGCCATTCTTTACATAGGAGCTGTGGTAGCGAATCATACCAGTGGTCCATCTATCCCAGTACCCTTTCTCTGACAGTGGCCAGAACCAGAGTTTCAGGGAGAGAATATAGAATAAGGTAATTCTGATGGATCCAACCCTGTTTCCCCCTCTTGGTTTCTAGCATTCAAGGTTTTAGCGTCTCCTCAAACATGGGGCTGACATCTTAGCTAACAGCCATTGACAGAGCTGTCTTCCATGAACTGATTAGTTCTTTTTTTAACCCACTTATACCTTTGGCCATCCCAGCTTCCAATGACTATGTGGGTTAACTGTGTGCTGTATGAAAAAAATACATGTTTCTTGTTTGTATTAAACCTATTGCCAATTAATTTCACTGGGAGACGGCTTTTATTTTTTTGTATTGTGTGAATGTCTGGATGGACCACACTGAGATGGGTACACTCAGAGCAAACTGCAATACGTAGCACTGACAATCCTCCAAACCGATAGTTTATTCCAGTGGTGGGCAACCTGAGGGCCACAGAGTTCTGTGTGTGGCCCACGAGACATTTTGTTCGTCATTTCCCAAGTGCAGGGTTGCCAGATTCTGCTGGTTTCTGTGCATGTCGATTTTTTCCTACCAGCATTACTAAAGTGATACACATAGAAAGCAAGGGCAGGTAAAGTGAGGCGCGTGCTGATGGATACAACATTGATAGCAAGAACCACGTGCTCCCTCTTCATCCAATGAAAGCACTACTATGGATTAATCGGCACATCCCGCAAATTCTAGGTATACAAGCACAGTGAGCAAAACTACCCTATTCTGGGAGACACTTTTTTACAAAAATCTTGTGGCCCACATATATGAAGGAGGGCCACCTATGCAGTCCACTCACTCGCCTAGGTAGCCCATCGCTGGTTTATCGATAATTAGATTCATCGAGCTCATAACAAAACAGCTTCTGCGGTACCAACTCGAAGCCAAACACAGTCCTCTTTTGGACATTTCAACCCACAGCTCCTATCCAGACAAAGAGATGTAATTTAATGAAGATTTTGGAAAACTATATGTGACAGTCTTATTAAACCCAACAGATCAGACACTTACCCTCAAATGATTATGTATCTCCGCTCTCATCCAAATAGCACACCGAGAGCCAAAACTTGGTAAACTAACTAAGATTTATTAATAAAAGATAAGAGAGTTATAAAGGGTTAATAGAGCCGATGCATAAATGATTGCTAAGTACTTGTATCTTATAAGTTTGTAGTGGTGATGGAACAGACTGCTGGTTTGTAAAAGTTTCTGTGGTAATTTCCAAAAGATTGGAAGGTCTTCTGTCCACCGTTCAGGATGCTCCTTTTAATTGTAAATCCACAGTCCCCAGAGAATTAGAGCAGGAAAGAGATGTCCCTATTGTCTTTTTATCACCTCTGCCATGTACATGTAAAGTTGCTTCCCCAAGATGGACTCCAGGATCACATGACTATTTAAAGTTACTGGGAAAAGATGGAGGCTTAGGACACATGACATCATTATATGACCTCATATCCTTTGCTGAATCACAAGGGTGCCCATTGACTCCTTGTTGTCCGAGGCATCCACAGAAAAGCTGTCTGAGCAGGATGAATTTCTTCTATGGCCATGGGCAGTGGGTAATGTAGGCAAGGGGAGGCACCATCTACCCAAAATGGCCTACATGCCCCAGCTGCCAGGGAAGGCGGAGGCCACAGCATGGAAGCCCAGCTCCTCAGCCACCAGGGAGGGACGGGGCAGTGGTGCAGCATCCCTGCTCCCTGGCAGCCGGGAGGCCTGGGTCTGGGGCCTCAGCATGGCATCCTAGACCTTCCAGGTGGCCAGGAAGGATCAGTCTGGCGGTGAGCGAGGCTTGGCTCCAAGGGTGGGTCTCAGGTGGGAGGGGTGGGGCTGGGACGTGCCTTCTCCAGCTGGGCCTTCACCCGGCTGCTCATGTCTATGGCCCATTGTGAGAGTGGAGTGTCCTTAATGAGCTATCATCACATAGTTGTCTATCACTAAATCTATCTGGTCACCCAGATAGATTTTGTTCTAGGTATCACCCAGGAACAAAAAACATATTGGAGATACTAACCATAACCAACATTTACAATTTTAGAAACAAAAATGATCCATGTATTTAACCAGGGTAATATTAATTTATAGATTGTAACTTTTCCATTGACATCATACAGGATATATTTTATTCAAAACATATGGTAATTGTGTAATAGTGATAACAGTGGGGGTATAAATGGTTCTTGCTTCTCTGTTCACTGTGTGCACATGCAACTTTATACATTTAAATATAACCTTTTTTCAAATCCTAATGCAGGAATGGACAGAATCTATCCACTTGACATCCAGGTGCTTGTGCTTAAAAGGTATAAATACAACTTTCTTCATGCACAGAATTGTGTCTGTACAAAAGGAAATTGGGTTATGTTCCTATTGGAATCTAGCTGCACAGGCCTGATTTTAAGAAGTGCTTAGCATCTGAAACCTCCACTGCCACCATGTAGAATTCTGCCTGTTCAGCTCTTCTGAAAATGATATTCCATGTAAGTAGGTGAATCTTGAAAATAGGACAGTGTCAGGCTCTGGGTTATAGGCCGTCGGGCCTGTTGATTGAAGTCAGCGATGCAGTCAGGGCTGGATTGAAGGTAGAGCAGAAACTAGCATCCAGCAGACAGTCCATGGGTCCAGATTGAGGCAAGAGCCCACGGACAATCAGGAGTCCGGTTGGAGCCAGAATGGAGTTAGTCCAAGGCTCACAAGAAGGCTTCAGGACTAGAGCAGGGTTGGAGCAGGATGTGAACAAGGTGAAGCAGGTTGGAAGAGGGTTCAGACAAGGCTGGGACCGGAACAAGAACTGGATCAAGAGGTGGGCTGGAAGCCTAGGGAGTTTGTAACAGTACAGGACAGCAGGAGAGCTCCTGACTGGGTAGTGCTACTGCATTGATTAGCTTGCAGCTCTTGTGAGATCAATAAAATACCTTTGCCTGGCAATCATCTGCCCCAGGCCCTGCCCAGTGTTAGGCTGTCAGAGCATGCCTAAGGGCTAAGGCATTTGACTACAGGATGAGCCAGTACTCCTATTGAGGCTCCGGGGATCAATGAGCAACCCTGGTCTGGCTGCCAGTTTTCCTCATACAAAGAGAAGGAACATCCTAATTTACTCATCCAAGGATGGGTTGTGTGTGGGGATGAGATATGCCCCATTAAAAACTCCCTTCTAGGTAACTGAGTAGAGATTGTCCATGTATGTGTGTGTGGCCCACCCCCAAAATAAGGTCTGTAACACAAATGGAAAAATGTAAATGTGCAACTTCTCACAGAATTTCTGTTGCTAAGGAAACCAGTTTGCTTGCATGAATGGGTGTCTTGCTTGGATTCTCTGCCTCTTTCTCCACCTCTCAAAGAAAAAAGAAAAGAAAAAACTTTAAAGCAAACTAAAATATTCATAGACCTTAGCTATTGAAAAGTAAAAAGATCACAGGCAGCAGGTTACGACTCTAATGACATGGGGAATTGGCTGTGACAATACTCAGATATTCTCTTTTCCTTTTTCTGCAGAGTGAGTCCTGGAGTGAATTATCACTTTCTTCACATGTGAAGGGATATGGGGCATAATAGGAGAGTTGAAAATAGTGTAACAGAACCTCCAAATCAGGCCTCACCCAAAGCTCACTGAAGTCAATGGAGATTTTTCAATAGACTCCAATGGGCTGTGGATCTGGCCCATTAAAGAGGCTTCTCTGAGTGTGTCTTTTTTTCCCTTGAGACACACAGGTAACATGCAGAGAAGCAGGAAAATGGAAGATACCTGTTTGTTCATCTAGCCCTTTCCCATTGGAAGCGCAAGGTTGTTCTGTATAGCACTGGTTGTCCGGTATAAAGGTACAACGGAGGGATTGGAACTTCTGGCTTTTGTGTGAAGTACTCTAAGGGTGTGTCTAGACTACAGAGTTTTGTCGACAAAAGTGGACTTTTGTCGACAAAACTATACCTGCGTCTACACTACCGCTGAGTTCTGTCGACATAACATCGACAGAACTCAGCAGTTTTGTCGACGCTGGTAAACCTCATTTTACGAGGCATAACGCCTTCTGTCGACAGAGTTCTGTCGACAGAAGGTGTTATTGCATGTAGGGTTGTGTCTAGACTACAGGGTTTTGTCGACAAAGCAGCTTGCTTTGTCGACAGAACTGAATGTAGTCTAGACGCTCTTTGTCGACAGAAGCTTTGTCGACAGTATCTGTCAACAAAACTTCTGTCGACAAAACTCTGTAGTCTAGACGTACCCTAAGATGGCTGCCTAACCCAGCATCTGTGATGAGCTACAGGGCTCCAGTCCTCTGCCACTGTTCCCCTTTCCCACTCAGCTGGGCATTCTTGCTCCCAGTTTGATGGAACGGCAGGGCCTGAACATTGGCTGATCTTGCATGGCACAGTCCTAGGGTAACAGCACTGAAATCCCCTTTCCCGCTTCCATGGCCCACTCCAGGGCTATGTCTACACTCGCGGCTTCTTGCGCAAGAACATCGTGCGCAAGGGTTCTTGTGCAAGAAGTCTTGTGGAAGAAAACGTCCATGCTGCCATGTGTGAGCTGTGCTTTCGCACAAGAACGCCCATGGCAGTGTGGATGCTCTTGCGCAAGAAAGCTCTGATGGCCATTTTAGCATAGGGCTTTCTTGCGCAAGAAATCCCTGCCGAGCGTCCACACTGCCCTCTTGTACAAGAGCTCCTGCGCAAGCAGGCTTACACCTGTTAAAAAAGAGTGTAGCTCTTGCACAAGGAGCCCTCTCTTACCACACCGTACTGTAAATTTCCTTGCACAAGAGCGGGCTGGCAGTGTGGACGCTCTGCAGATTCTTGCACAAGAACGGCCATACTTACGCAAGAAGCCGCAAGTGTAGACATAGCCCAGGAGTGGCTAAACAGAATCCAGGCTGTCACTCATCACACATCTTTGAGCAGGAGCCCTTATTCCACGCCCTCTAACCGGGAGATATTAAGGCCACCGCTGCTCCCTCACACTGCGATATCCCCTCAAACCTGTCTGCTTAAAGATCTGTGCATTGCTCTGTTTCCGAGGGCAATGAACAGTGTATGGCAAGTGTATGGCCAGCAGCGACAAGTTACCACGTGGCTCTAAGTTCTAATGGTGAACTTCAACCTTGGCTTTCTCACTTCTACCTCCCCTCCGCTATCGGGTCAGGTCAAACAGCTGGGCTTTGGTCTGCTCTTCCGTGCTGAACTCCTTTCTCACATGTCAGCCGGCTGAGTTTTTTGGAGCAGTTCGTAACTCATTTCCCCCTCTCTCCTCTCACCATTCCTTTCTCTGTGCTTTTCCCTTCTCAAGTACTTGCTTTCCTAGCAGATGGCACTTTTCTGGCTACTCTACTGACAGAGATACCACAGGCACTGTCTAGAAACTGGAGGGGAGGTAGGTGTGGGAGGAACAGCTCTGAAGTTCACTGGCATAGGTTTTGGAGTGACAGGGGGTATGTGAAAGCTCCCCTTACAGATGTAGGTGCTAGACCTAGAGATGCCAGGGGTGCTGCTGCACCCCCTGGCTTGAAGTAATTTTCATTATATACAGAGTTTGCAGTTTGGTTGAATGGCTCCAGCACCTCTGCCTACAGACCATAGAACTATAGAGCTGGAAGAGACCTTAGAAGGCCATCAAGTTCAGCCCCCTGCCCAAGGCAGGACCAATCCCAATTAAATCAACCCAGCCAGGGCTGTGTCAAGCTGAGACTTAAACACCTCTAGGGATGGAGACTCCACAACTTCCCTAGGGAATCCATTCCAGACTGCCCCTTGGGTTCTAGAAAGAGAGGACATATGAGATGGCTCTCCAAGGAATAAGCCTAAGATGTCCACCAGGCATCCTAGGTACCTTCACTCATTTGTGGCATTGATAAGATGATCTCACTGCTCTTAGCCTGGCAGGATCTTAGCCTGGCTCTTAGCCTGGCAGGATCTCACTGCTTCCTGAACCCATGTGGAAGCACTTCCCTGCGGGTATATCCTCAAATGATGTGGCTTCTTTTTTGATTTCACTGCCACATGGACACTCCAGTTTAAGGCCCTTTGTCTCTTCAGTGCTGACTCTTCACAGCATTTCTCTTTCAGTTAAAAAACAACAAAGGGTGTGGTAGCACTTTATAGACTAACAAAACATGTTGATGATATCCTGAGCTTTCGTGGGCACAGTCCACTTCTACAGATGACCGGAGTTATGAGTAGGGGATATGAAAACTCAAAATAATAGGAGAGGGGAAGGAGAGGGGGGAGAAAAAGAAAAAGAAGAAAAAGGAAGGGGTGTGTGATACAGGGCATCATTAAGTATCCGGAGAATGGGTACTTGAACCTAAGCAGATCAAAGTAAATTGATAGATGCTAAGACAGGAAGGATACCACTCACAGAGCTGTTAGCACCTTCAGTGGTTATGAAGTAGGTAGTGTCTTAGCTAGCCCATATCTCGATTGAGTCCATTTGTTGTTGTTGTTGTTTTTGTAACAGACTAAGGGTATGTCTACACTACCCCCCTAGTTCGAAATAGGGGGGGTAATGTAGTCATACGGAGTTGCAAATGAAGCCCGGGATTTGAATTTCCACGAGGTGTACTGCTAGTTCGGATTAGGAAGCCTAATCCGAACTAGCTAGTTCGTGCCGCGAGTAGCCGCGCGGCACTCAGACCAAACTAGCCGGCATTTAAAAATGGCGCCGGCCGGCTTTATGCAAATGAAGCCCGGGAAATTCAAATCCCGGGCTTCATTTGCAACTCTGTATGACTACATTACCCCCCCTAGTTAGAACTAGGGGGGTAGTGTAGACATACCCTAACTCGGCTATCCCCTGAAGTTCTCTTTCAGTTAGTTGGTCTGTGTTGCACCAGCATTTCACACATTCCAGTTCAGATGCCTGGCTCACACAGAGCTTGGGTCTGTCTTAGTCTTCTTCCTACAAATAGGCTTCCTTTCCGATGGTCAGTGCAGCTCCACTGCCGATAGTAATGATGAGAGTACCAGCATATAGAGATTGGAAGGACTACAGGCATTTTGTAGCATCATGTTCTTTAGCCCTGCCACTCCTAGCCCCCTATAAATGGTACCTTTGCTGAAAACATGCATCATAGATAAAGTTCTAGCGATCCCAAGAGATTGGACACATTATCCACCAGGTCAATGACTATTTCAGATCTGACCCGAAGTACATACTGACAACCAATTCTTATTAACTACATCTAAGCTTTATGTAAAAAAAAACAAAAGAGAGTTGTTATGGTTAAAAGACTTTTATGCATACAGATATGAATAACATGTGTACGTCTGTTTCATTGCAGAAATGGTGAGGCTGCTGATTCTTTTGCAATCAAGTTAATAGGTGATTGTCCAATAAGCAAACCATGTGCGAAGTTTGTTCAGATTTCTACATGAGAAATGGCAGGGTTAATCCAGGACAGAACTGGAAACAGCAACTTTATGGGCTTAGACTTTCCGTGTCCAAGTTTAAGCAGATTTGAGATGGCAAGGATCCAGCCCCAAACTTTCTTTATACCTGATAGTCCACTGTGTGTAGGGCAGGCCCTCCTTGGCTAAAGAACAGGTTATGTATATTGTTGGCTTGAATCTAATCTGTTTCCTAAGCAAACACTAATAATTAGGTGTGTTCATTCACACAAAGCGATTAAGTAAATAGCTCATAGATAGTTTCCTACAAATTTCAAAGAAAAATGAAAAGAATAGTATTAGAGGACAAGATCCATTTATTTGACAATATCTCCTTTTGATCTCTGAATCAAGAGACTGCAGTAATGAAACGTCATAGACAGGATCCAAATTTTAGCATCTATAAGCTAATTGGATCACATTGCTAAATTTCTAACAAGATATAGATAAACAGACAAATATAATTAGTATCTATTTCCTGATTCTCTAACAGTAGAGGCCTGCCATTCAAAGACTCTATTCTATTTAGCATGCTTTGCTAATTATCTACAAAGACTGGCCCTGTTTACCATTTCATCATTCTGCTAATAGGCCCATAAGGGTTATTTCTGGATCACTCAGCCTGTTGATTGTTTAATCCATGCTGACTCGGTGTCATAACACCAAGTGGTCATTGTGACCTTTCAGGTATCTTCACCGGCTATGGTGGGGATTTTTTCAGGATTGAACCAAATTTGGTTGAAAGTAGAACATAAAACATGGGATGTTTTTGTTTTTCCTCTCTTGAAATATCACACTGATACATTCCCAATGTCAGAGTGAGTCATAATCGGGACGAAAAACATGCTATCAAGTTCAGACCCAATAATATCTTCCTCCAAGAGATCTCACAAATTAAAAGCCTCTTTCATCAGAAATCTGACTTGCTCACTTTCTCAGAAGTCAGCTAATGACAATAATTCAAAAGCCAAAAGAAAGAAAAGGAAAGAAGCCTTGCTCTTTTTTCCCCTCAAGCTGATGGATACTGGAGAAACCGAGGCCAAGTTAAAGCCTAATGAAGAGTGATACTTCACCATACACAATAAGAAAGAAAATAACCTCCAAACTAAACATGCTGTACTCATTGCTTCCATAAAGCAAAGGCCATGGGAGAGGAGTGTATGTAGTGAAAAAGAGGAATTAAGTGCAAAAGAGGGCAATGAACACAAATGTTCCTTTTGACTAGAAAGAAGGAACAACTAAGAACAGTTGTCATTGCAACATAAGGTCTGGTGCTCTCCAAGTTACAGTCTTGTTTAAAAAATAGAACATACACATCATTAGCAGGCAAAGATTTGATGACCCTCACTTAGCCTTTGGTGTTAGCAGCTGTAGACATGAGTAATTCAGTACCAGCTATTTGTCCACTTTGATGGTTTGTTCAAAGCTGAGTTTGGCTCACATCTCAAGGAAAAGCAATGAGCATGCATGCATCTACTGTACCTTGGCACATTGTCTACAGATATCCGATCCATCTTACAATGAACAGTGAAGAGACACTAGGCATTTATGCAGTGCTCATGAACTGCTTGGTATTGGGAATAGCCAGCTAAAAAGCCTTTTAAAATTAATTCACACTTCACACTTCCTTCCCTCTTTCCCTCCCTTCTTACCCTCCTTTCGAATAAACAGAGGATAGGAGCAATTAACTAAAAACAGGATTGTATGATGTGGTTACATGTAGTAGTAGAAAACTGGAATCAGTGGTTCAAGTGGATCCTTACAGTCTTATATTCCTGTGTAAGATGTTGAAAACTCAAAACTTAATTTAAATTTTGCATGTTTCATCTGTCAGGAATGTATGAAAGCTCCCTCCATCCTAGAGGTGAAAATCTTGTAAATTTGGCAGGTCCCACAGCACCTGTTCTCCTGGGAAATGTATGAATTTCTTAATGAGAAGGTGTGGAGTGATGTGAACGTAATTGTTGATAAGTCATTGATTAGTAATAGCACATAGATCAGAGCAGTCCTGAGCAAACCTGTACACCATAACATTTACTTGTTGCTCCTATTATGTCACTGTGACATCATTCTTATACGATGTTATACATCACTGATCATACTGATGTAACCTGAAGTTGCAGTACACACATTTGCCAAAATGACACCAGCATATTTAAGCAGGGTCCTTTGAAAGAAGACCTGTGGAACTCCTTGCCAGAAGGTATTGTGAAGGCCATGACTGTAATGGGGTTCAAAAAAGAGCTAAATAAATCCATGGAGTACAGGTCTATCAATGGCTAGAGCTAGAACAAGAATTAGGGGTCACCAAATGAAATTAATAGGTAGCAGATTTAAAACAAACAAAAGGGAGTATTTCTTCACACAATGCAGTCAACCTCTGGAACTCCTTGCCAGAGGATGTTGTAAACACCAGGACTTTAACGGGTTCAAAAAGAACTAGATGAATTCATGGAGGATAGGTCCATCAGCGGCTGTTGGCCAGGATGGTTAGGTATAGTTTCCCTATCCTCTATTTGTCATAAGCTGGGAGTAGGCAACAGGGGATGGATCACTTGATGATTCTCTGTTCCACTCATTCCCTCTGGGGTACCTGGCATTGGCCACTGTTGGCAGAGAGGATACTGAGCTAGATGGACCTTTGGCCTAACCCAGTATGACTGTTTTTATGTTCTTATTGCTCTGAAGAAATCTTTCAGGTTTTTTTCTTGCAATTGTAATTTAATCTGAGGATTCATGGTACATGATGTAAGTGTTGGGGTCTGTCCCCTTGTTTAAATACTGTACACATGAAAGCTCCATGGATAAAGGAAATGCACTTGTAAGCACAAATCTAGGCTGTTTAGTAAGTACCTGGAATGTTTATGATTCAGTGTGAAGTGAATAGTGAGTCTAAAAATGGGGCTTGATCCAAAGACAACAGAAATCAATGAGAGCTTTTTCACTTACTTCAGTGAGGTTTGAAACAGGTCGCATAACGAAACATTTACTCCAAAGGGGTGGAGGAAGTCTGCTTTTTACCTTTGCATATTTTTCACATTCATTGTGATATTATATTCCATGTACTTTTTTGAAAATATCCTTATGATATGAATAGCATAACTAAAACATGCTTTATGCAAGATAGCTCATGTGGGATATCATTGGAAAGATGATACTTTACTGAATGTAATTAGCCAATTTGTATGTCTGCATCATTTCTGTCTCTGAAGTTAGGAATATTGACTTTGTGTCTGTATTTCATTTGTGCTACTTTGGGTGATGTCCCTGCTAGCATTTCCCCTACAACAATGAAAAAAAAGAGGCAAGGCTGATGGCTCATCAGCCAGGACAATGGACTATGAAAAGGATGGGTCTTTCTGGGGACTACTGGATCATGGATGCTGTGATGCTACCGAGTCAGGTGACTTTGTCACCTGATACAAACCACCATTTTGAACTACTAAGTTTTTCCCCTAGGGGTGGGGTGGGGTGGGGAATCAAAGGATTTCCACCTTATGAGAGTACTATATAATGCAGGGAGGAAAACAATCAGGTCCTTCAGTTTGCTTCTCCTTTGCCTTCCCACCCAAAGAGACTCTTGAAAAACACCTGGAAACTAAAGGACTTGAACTTTAGTTTGGGGGAAGGGAGGAGAGAACTGCTGGACCCAGGCTAGGAAGATACCTCTGACTTATGAAGGAGTCTACCTAAAAAAATATCTAGGGTGAGGAACTATTATTTGTAACTGGTTTCTTTAGCAAATCAAGCTTAGTTTGCATGCTTTGTATTATTTTCTTAGTAATGTACTTTGTTCTGTTTGTTACCTCTTTACTTAAAATATATATTTTGGTAGTTGATAAACTTAAATTCTTGTTTATAATATAACCCAGTTTATATAATTTCTAAGGGGAAAGGTGGAAGTTGGGCTTACCTTCCTCCATGTTGAGGGAGAATGTGAATTTTGTAGCATTTTGGGTTTGCACTCCAAGGGAGATGGACATCTGGATGCTGTGGCCTTCCCTTAAACTGAGCTTCCCTTAAGCTGAGCCCACCCAGACCTCATCTCAGTGTCTGTATCATTCTGAAATTAGACGTGGTCCTACCCATGTTTGCACTGGAAGAGACTTAAGAGCCCAGCTCAGCAAGACAGGGTTAAAAGGAGCCCAGGGTAGCAGAAAAGGCAGGCTCAGTGGTATCTCAGCTCATCAGATGACATCTCTGGGGATCCAAGCCATCCCGCTCATATTTACATTGCCAGGAAGAAATGCTTGGGCATGTCAAGCTGGCAGTGAAAAAGAGCCACTTCCCCTAGTCAGAGCTGTTTCCTCTCTCTTGCTGCAGGAAATTAAATTGATTTGTATGTTGTCTGCATGACATGATGCAGATTTAAAAGCCACAACAGACTGCTTCTGTAATACTAATGTACACATCACATGTTGTAAAAAATTGATCATTTCTTGTAGTTAATGCATTTAATATTGAAATATTTGTATGTTTCAGACTTCTTTTTTTTAAGCTCTGATTTTCATGTAAGGGCTATTTTTGTATCCTCATTTAATTGCTGATAGTAACAGCAAAATAGATGCTGCACTGATTTAGGGCACTGACTTCTAGCTACTGTATAATAGTTCTGTCTATGTTAGAGGCATCCATGTCACCCATCAATCTACTTGGATTGTAAACTCTTTGGGACAGGGTGTTGTTATTTTTGTACAGTGCTTTGCATAATGGGACCCTGATTCTTGAGTGATAACTTGTGCTATAACCACAATACAAAAAGTTAACATTTTATTTTAAATCAGCACACAGTATCTTCAACTAGTAGGACTGAAGAATGAAATTGCTCTTTTAATAACTTATATCTACCAATATGACATTATGTGACTTCACGAGTTGTAACCACTTTTGGATGAATTTGTTAGTAGCCTGTTGAGAATTACCTTGTAAGAATCCGTTATTGTAACTTCTTTTTTAATATTGTGACTAAAGTAACATTTTAAAGTGTTACCACATTGTAACTCAAGTGACTCCATATTGTAAACCCCATTTCAAACTTTGTACAGCCTTATCTCTGTTTAAACTTAGGAGTGTATCTTTGTACAAGTGTGAATGTGGGGGAGGGGAGGGGTAAAGGGATCAGTCCCTGAAGCCAGCCTGTCCTGGTGACCAGCTGCCAGCAACACATTGATGGCCGAAGAACAATGGGAGCGAGCTCTGAAAAAGAACCTACTCAAGAAGGAGAGACTAAAGCTCCATCAAGAAAAGATCAGAGTCCTATCTGCCATTAATGGATAACTCATAGCCATACAGTATCCTGGGGCAGTGGGACTGAACAGGCTCCGTGGACTAAAATATATAAAAAGCTGGGTGCAAAACTATAGAATTGGGTCTTTCGGGTTCTACAAACATCTTCCAGGAACATCGGTGCCACAACCCGGCTCCCCTTCTCAGGTCTAGACCACCTAACCAGTGGAATACCACGAGCAGCTGAGGCTGGTAATTCTATCCTGTCTGTAGGACTGTGTGTGTATGGGTGTGCCTAAACTACACACCTCTGTCGGCATAGGGATGTAAATTAGACATATCTAAATTGCATATGAAGCCGGGATTTAAATATCCCGTGCTTCATTTGCATAATGGAGGCTACCACTTCATTTTTTTAGGAGTACAGGATCTTTTGAAACGGGGCATTTCTGTCAAAAATGTTCCATCTAAACTTCCGGGTTTTTTTTTTTTTTTTTTTTTGAAAAGCCCCGTTTCGAAAAAAAAGTGGCAGCCGCCATTATTCAAATGCAGCGCAGGATATTTAAATCACAGCTTCATTTGCACTTTCAATATATCTAATTTACATCCCTCTGCTGACATAGGGGTGTAGTTTAGACGTACCCTATGAGCGTATGTATGTGTGGTGGGTAATTTTAGTTGCTAGGGATAGTAAATGAATTCTGCCTTCACAATAAGTGCCGCATATATTGCCTTATCCCCCGAACAAGATTTTGCTAGCACTATTTCTATAAGTAGGACAAACTTTCAGCTGCTTCAGAGGGGTAGCTGAGTTAGTCTGTAAGGCTTTGTCTACATGGCAGGGTTTTTGCAGAAGAAGCCTTTTGTGGAAGAGATCTTCCACAAAAACTTCTTGCTCAAAAGCGAGTCCAGACCTCAAAGCGCATCGCAAAAGCAATGCGCTTTTGTGTAAGAGAGAATCTGCACTGTATGGATGCTCTTGCACAAGAAAGCTCTGATGGCCATTTACAGATGGGTTTCTTGCGCAAAAATCCCTCTGGAGCATCCACATCTGCCTTTTTGCACAAGAGCTGTAGCGCAAAAAGGAGTTATTCTTCATGGGGACAGGAATAACTCTACCAGCAAAAGCCCTCTGTTCTGCTGATTTACTTGCACAAATACACACTTGAGTTGTGGACACTCCTCCGTTTTTTGCGCAAAAAACATGTAGCATAGACGTAGCTTAACAAGAAAAACGTTAAAAAACAACCAAATAGTCTGGTATCACTTTAAAGACTAACAAAACATGTAGATGGTATCATGAGCCTTCATGGACACAACCCACTTCTTCAGATGACTGGAGTGCTGGATGTTTGGAACTAAGAATAAATGGGGGGGTGGGGAGGAAAATCAGAGTGGGAAGAGAGAAAGAGGCAGTGGGTAGATAAGTTTCAAAGGGAAAGCCAAGCCAGTCTATAACAGGAAAAACAACAGATAGTCTATTAGCACCTTCAAGACTAGATAGTTAAAAGAGGCTGATAAAAACCAGTTGAGGATGTTCAGCACTCCTGAAAAATCTGCCTTTTGTATTTTATCTGTGAACTTTCAGTCTGGCCTTGTGCAAGTGGCTCACGTCTGAACCTGAGTCGCTCTTTGTCCTGCAAATGCACCAAACGTTCTCCAGCTATGGCACCGTTTCTCTAATATGTGGAACAACTGGTCATTGGCCTACACCCTGCCAGAACCTGCATATGCAATTGAATGGGGCTACCCTCAGAGGTCTTTCCCCAAGCCATTGTTCAAATGCCCAGGGCTTTACCACCCAGGCTATGTCTACATGGCACTTTCATGGTGAAAAGTTTTGTTGCTCAGCAGGGTGAAAGAAACATCCCCCGAACAGCAAAAGTGTTAGCGATGAAAAGCACCGGTGTGGAAAGTGCTTCATTTGTGGAAGACACTCTCCTGGCAATGAACCTACCACCCCTGTTGGAAGTGATTTTATATGGTTATCAGGTAATGAAGCCAACAGCTTTCCCAGGTCCCTGGACAAGATGGGGAGGAGCGGTTCTGTGCCTCTAGAAGGGGCGGGGCCTCAGGTAGAAGGGGCAGGGCCTAGCAGAGCTCTCATCATTGCCCAAAGCTCAGCACACCATGCCCCCTCCCCCACCATCCGGCCCACAGCACTCTGGGGGTGATTGAAAGGGCCTGGGGCCCTTTAGCAGCAGCCGGGAGCCCCAGACCCCAGGGCAACTGCCCCCTTTGCCCTGCTTCCCACCTGTTGGCAGGAGAAATCTCTCCTGGTGACAGAGTGGCTGCACAGTTTACCTTACCACCACACAGCTACAGTGGCGCTAACATGCTATTGTTAGGTATGGAGTCAGGACACAGCCTAAGTTTACACTGCTAAGGCCTGAAAGGACAAACTGAAGAGGGACTTAGAGATTTGGCCTCAGATGTAAATACAGAGCAGGTATGAAATTGCATAGACAATGATCTCAACATTTAGGCTATTGCTTTCCCCCTGCTGAGAATGCTTTTATAAAAAGGAACTGAACTTTACTCATATACTTCCAAGTGTCATTCTACTTCCATTATTGCTAAAGTAGGCTACTTCCTCATACGCGAAAAATGATTTAGAAACTAAATGACCGAACTAGATGTCATATTTTACCCTAATACTTTCTATAGATGTATATACATCCCTTATGCGCGTTTTCCAAGAAAATGGACGAAAAGTGACAGAAAAAAATATTTAAAGAAAGATGAGCCTATTGAAAAAACATTAAAACACAGTAAAGGTAAATGTAATTGTTTTTAAACCTAATGTTTTTGAAAGATAAATTCAGCATCGGACAGGCTCTTTAAAAATCAATTTGCGCTTGCTTCCTCTATAAAGATTTATTCCTGAGAAAAAAAATCCATTAGTATTAAAGTGCTTAAAAACTTGGCAGACTATCTCCAAAGGCATCAATTTCTAGTGCTAATTACAACTAATTATTCACTCAGCAGTTGTAAGTTGCATTCAATCCCCGAGGGTATAGGAAAGATTTGTCTCTCTCCAGCATAGCATGCTTCATATATTTGTTTCTAGACATTTTTTCTATTCAAACATCAAAACAGTAAGGACTGAATTAGTGACTTGCAGGACTGCCTGTCAGAAGGGAGGGCTCAGGCTTGCCTTGTGTGATGCAGAAGCCATGCAGCCGGTGAACAGCCTGGAATTAAAATCTGGTCTTCTTTTGTCTTCTGCTATATTGCTGCTTGGCAGTATTTGGACACTATCCATTGTTTCAATGTCTCCTTTGATCTAATTTACAGTGGGCTTCTCATCATTCAGGGCCAAAGAGCAAACCAGGCTGTTGAAGTGACACATGTAAACCACTCAGTGGTGTGTATTTTGTTGGTTTTGTGCACTCACAATATAATGAACACTTACTTCTGTTCTCCACATCTCACCTCAGGATCAATTGTCCTATGGTTTGGACTTCCTAAGGTTAAGTTTCCGCCTACTGCAGATTGATGCTCTAACAATTGATCTTCCAGGGTTTGATTTAGCGGGTCTTTACTAGACCCGCTAAATCAAATGCTGAGGGTGCCTCCGTTGGTACCAGTACTCCTCGCTGTTGCTGTCATGAGGAGTAAGGGAAGTTGATGACAACATTTATGTAGCTACAGTTCTGTACCTTAAGAGACTCTTTCCCCCACAGTGTAGACCTGGCCCAACTGCCTCTGAAATTGTCACTGGATGTGGACATGTACAAACACACAAACACACACACACAGGATTGCCCTGACATGCACACACTGATTAATCCTGGAAAAGCTGTTCCTCTGGCTACAACTGACTGATTTGATCACAAACTGATGTGTAAATATTGGAGCTGATTGGGGGGGGGGGACAAGATTTCAGGGCGGTGGGAATTTCTGCTCTTTTAACATTTGTTTTCATCCTGAGTCAGGATGAAAAACGTGAAGAAACTACATTTTTTATGGAACAAGAAGTTTCTAAAAAAATTGATTTGGAAATATCAAACCACTCTATTTTGGCATTTTCCATCCAAACAAAACATCTTGATGTTCCTCAATTGAAGTGTTTTGCTTTTTCCCGGTGGAAAATTCCACTGAAATTTATGTTTTCTAGAGGAAGATTTCAATTTTGAATGAAAGCCCATGTTCCCATGGGAAAATGTTTCATTCAAAAATGCTAAACATGTCCTACTAAATGTTTTAAAAGTCACTGAATCATGTTATTAAATACCAAGGCAAACTAATATTGACCGAAAAAAGTAGATTCAAATATCTACATGCAAAAAATGAAAGACAATGGGGAATGTTAGATGAGCTGTTGAGATTAATATATTAATGCACTATGACACTGCCTCTGCCCAAAAGAAAGAGATAGATATGAAGCAGAGAGCATCAATAAAAGGGTCAGTAATGATAGAAATACATCATTCGTACAATTGACTAGGCTTTACTTGAGATTTATAATCCATTCTGTGGGAAGTAATTTGTGGCTCCTGGAGATAAATTGCTTGTTGGACATGATATTTTTCTAGGGCACCACCCAGAAATAAAATGTGTAGGCTGACACACAGGCTAATTCACACTTCCCTTATGTTAATTTAATTAGTGTTCTGTCTGTATATGGCCCTTGTCTTCCAAGGCACCTCTTAATGTCATGTAATGAAAGAGGAATCTGAAATCCAAAGGGCTTAAAGCCCAAACCCTTGAAATCCCTCAAGATCTGGACCTTAGTGACTCGCTTAAATTCCCACTGTGAGTCAGTGGCAAACATAGAGATAGAACTCGGTTGCCTTCTTGGCTCTCTTAATTTTCAGATTTAATCCTTAGACTACAATTTATAGCTATGTCCTTTCCTGGGGGCCTGAAGAATTCTGTGGCCAGAGATCTACACAGGGCAGGTAGGGCTAGCGGGATGCCTTCTTGCGTCTACTGGAAATGTAATATGGCCTGTCCCTACTAAGTAACCATCATTGTTTCCTAAAGTATTTCAGTGGTCCCTGAATGCCTTCTGCCCCAGCAGTTCTTTATCTAGCCTACCTAAGGTAACTCTAAGGGTATGTGTACACGGTAATGAAAAACCCCATGGCACCAAGTCTCAGAGCCTAGGTCAGCTGACTCAGGTTGAAGGGTCTCAAACTGCAAGACTACAAATTGCAGCATACATGTTCAGGATCTGACTGGAGTTATAGAATAATAATCATAGAATCATAGAATAATAGGACTGGAAAGGACCTCAAGAGGTCATCGAGTCCAGCCCCCCGCCCTCAAGGCAGGACCAAGCTCCGTCTACACCATCCCAGAAGAGTTTGGCCTCTTCTCTTGCAGGAGTCACAGATCTGGGTTCCAGCCCAAGCCTGAATGTCTACATGGCAGTTTTCAGCCCTGAAGTCTGAGCCTTGTGATCCTGAGTCTGTTCTTGTCTATTTCTTCTTGTGATCATTCCTACTCTGCTCTGAAATTATAACTATGTTAACTATAGGCGAAAAAATGCAACTCAGAAATAAAAAAAACAAAGAGATCAAGTCCTCACTAACTTTTGCTTAACCAAAACTTGGCTGAACTTAAGTTCTGGGGCAACAAGTAGTCCTGTGGCCCCTGTTCCAGACTAACACAGCTACCCCTCGGAAGGCTTGTCTACACTACAGAGAAGATCAAAGCTACCACAGTTGATCTTCCAGGGTTCGAATTAGCGGGTCTAGCAAAGACATGATAATTCGAACTGAAAGGGTGCGCCCATCAGCACTGATAGACCTGCTCCTATGAGGAGTAAGGGAGGTGTGACGGGGCAGAACCGCCCTGCACTGTAGACCCACCCATCGCTGCTTGTGTGGCGACTCGGCGGGCGGGATACTGGTGGTGTGCCAGCTGTTTGGTGGCTGACAAGCAACCCCGCTACAGTAAACAACCCGGGAGGTGCGGCCGCCTGCGGGGAGGCGCCACCGGCCAATGGGTGTGAATTGATGTCCCAGACGTCAGCATGCCAAAGAGGGTGGGGGGGAGGGCAGAGCCCTGATGCTGACATGGACATAGGGAGGGAAGTTTAAAACCAGGGAAGGAGGGAAAGTTTAAAACCAGGGAAGGAGCACAGTAAAGGGGGAGAGGGAGAGGAGAGCCCCGGGAGGTGAGGCAGGCCCGAGCTGGGGACATTGCTTCTGCCAGGAGGCTTGAAGCGGGGAGAGGAAGTAGCCCAGGGCAGGCAAAGGATAAGGCCGTGGACTGGTGTGTTACGGCGGAAAGCCCCGCCATTCGGACTAAACTACAGCCTAGTCCATGTCCTTAGGGCCCTGGGCTAGGGCCTGTAAGAGGGGGCAGGCCCAGGACGCCCTTTCCCCGTGACCCATGCAGAGGGTTGCCTAGAGGCTGAGCTGCAGACAGTCACACCAGCCTCAGGGCCTGATCTGACTATGCCAATCAGAGGCTGAGACTAGACAAAAAGGACAGATCTAGAGATACGAAGACTCAGGGTGGGGTGGAGGGCAGCATGGAAAGTGGGGAGTAAGTGAATGGCGAACTAGACGGGCCTAATGCACCGCTACAGGAGGTCAAAGGGAAAGTGTGCTCCCATCAACGTCCCACTGTGTGGATGGTGCCAACGTGCGTTTTAAGATGATACTTCAACTCCAGCTACGTAATTGCATATTTTAATTCGAATTTATCCCCTAGTATAGACCTAGCCTGGGACTTTTAAGTTTTCATGGGTAGCATCATGCTATATGGGCTCTGAATCTTTTTAGGCAATTGTACCATCTGACCATACTTGGAATTTGGCTGTGCCAGCCAAAGCTCGCTGTTTTCCATTCAGTGTTTGCTTTCCATGTCCCAGCATAAGAAGACTAGGATTTGGAAAAGAGAATTTTAGAACATTCTGATATTTGTAGCAGGTTAGAGCCGACACACATAAAGAGGGGATGGGCCATGGGCCAAAATCCAGATTGAAGGCTCATCACTGAAGGACAGGTTCCAATCTCTTTGTTCGTGGTGTATAGCAACATACTCCATGAGTAGTCCTCATAAATTGGAACCTCAGCTGGTATAAATGGTTATAATTCCATTAGATGCAATGGAGCCATACAGAAGTCTGTCCCATTGACTACAATGGACAGATTAATGAAGTAAGTTACTGCTCAACATGCATAAAGTGCATGCCTTGGTTTGCTATGCGCATGGGTGATGGAGCCAATGAAGGAGGTACCAGACCAGAGCCTGACCACATTTTGGATTGGCCAAACCTATATGGCACTGCAACCCCATGTACCAGGTTACAACACCACTCACTCTAGGTCAGAAAGGTTGGTGTTAGGGCTCATGAGCCAGCAAGAGCAAATATATCCCCACATGCGCACACTCACATAGCTTCAATGGCACTCTGCAATCCCTGATGAGTAATTAGGATAAAATTAAATATTACTCCATGTGAAAGGCTCATAAGTGATGCTAGTGTCTTTGAAAATCCCTCAGGAATGAAAGAAAAGGTGGTAGAAATAATAATGATCACAATAAACATCCTTTGTGGATGAGATGTTCTTTCATTCTGTGAGATTGATTTAATTAGAGAATTCAGTACTTTTGACTCAGGTCAATGTGCCTACATGAGCATGACTGAACTGCCTTAATTTAAAGCATACTTCAGGTTCTACTGGTACAGTTCCAGTCCGACACACTGGAAGGAGAAATTTGTTAAGAGAACTCTGGACTAAGAAACTTGTTCTGTCAAGGTGTTAACAGCTTCATTTACCATGTCTTCATTTGCCAAGAGGCCTTTATTAGTCACAGTTTTAGCGTTCTTCAGCAGCCCAATTAATATTGCCTTCCGGGAGTTAATTTTTAAAAATTGACTTTTTATTTTTTAGCTGAGTCTTAGCCATGATTGGCTTACTGGCTCTCCCCAACTCTAGTGATTTCCCCAAAAGGATTTCATTAAGGACCAAATTTCTGAAAGCCATGAAATTGCACACTTGACGGAGACCAACTGACAAAAGTTCAACTTAAATTTCAGGATTGATGGGGGGGGGGAATTTTGCTAAAGTCATTAGCGCTGCAGGAGATGGTAGGAGAGCACAGTAGCAAATTGATGTGATGTGACGTTAGATAGCTTTCCATGCACTCTATTAAAATTTAACAAAATATGTTAAATGAACATTGCAGGATCTGGGGACTCAAGAGCTATCAAGCACCTCTGATAATAAACTGATAAGAGATTTAAATATTTTATTAAAGCTAATGTTTTAAATGAACATAAGAACATAAGAACATAAGAATGGCCATACTGGGTCAGACCAAAGGTCCTTCTAGCCCAGTATCCTGTCTACCGACAGTGGCCAGCACCAGGTGCCCCAGAGAGGGTGGACCGAAGACAATGATCAAGCAATTTGTCTCCTGCCATCTCTCTCCAGCCTCTGAAAAACAGAGGCCAAGGACACCATTTTATCCCCTGGCTAATAGCCTTTTATGGACCTAACCTCCATGAAATTATCTAGCTTCTCTTTAAACTCTATTATAGTCCTAGCCTTCACAGCCTCCTCTGGCAAGGAGTTCCACAGGTTGACTACACGCTGTGTGAAGAAGAACTTTCTTTTATTCGTTTTAAACCTGCTACCCATTAATTTCATTTGGTGTCCTCTAGTTCTTCTATTTAGGGAACTAATGAATAACTTTTCTTTATCGGCCCTCTCCACACCACTCATGATTTTATATACCTCTATCATATCCCCCCTTAGTCTCCTCTTTTCTAAACTGAAAAGTCCCAGTCGCTTTAACCTCTCCTCATATGGGAGCCGTTCCAAACCCCTAATCATTTTAGTTGCCCTTTTCTGAACCCTTTCTAAGGCCAAAATATCTTTTTTGAGGTGAGGAGACCACATCTGTACACAGTATTCAAGATGTGGGCGTACCATAGTTTTATACAGGGGCAGTAAGATATTCTGGGTCTTATTTTCTATCCCTTTCCTAATAATTCCTAGCAACCTATTTGCCTTTTTGACCGCCGCTGCACACTGCGTGGAAGTTTTCAGAGAACTGTCCACGATAACTCCAAGTTCCCTTTCCTGATTTGTCGTAGCCAAATTAGCCCCCATCATACTGTACATATAGTTGGGGTTATTTTTCCCAATGTGCATTACTTTACACTTATCCACATTAAATTTCATTTGCCATTTTGCTGCCCAATCACTGAGTTTGGTGAGATCTTCTTGGAGTCCCTCACAATCTGCTTCTGTCTTGACTATCCTAAACAGTTTGGTATCATCCGCAAACTTTACTACCTCACTGCTTACCCCTTTCTCCAGATCATTTATGAATAAGTTTAAAAGGATTGGTCCCAGGACTGACCCTTGGGGGACACCACTAGTTACCCCTCTCCAATCTGAAAATTTACCATTTATTCCTACCCTTTGTTTCCTGTCTTTTAACCAGTTCGCAATCCAAGAAAGGACCTTCTCTCTTATCCCATGGCCATGTAATTTACACAAGAGCCTTTGGGGAGGGACCTTGTCAAAGGATTTCTGAAAATCTAAGTATACTATATCTACTGGATCCCCCTTATCCGCATGCTTTTTAACCCATTCAAAGAACTCTAATAGATTAGTAAGACAGGATTTCCCTTTACAGAAACCATGTTGACTTTTGTCCAACAAATTATGTTCTTCTACATGCTTCACAATTTTATTCTTTACTATTGTTTCGACTAATTTGCCCGGTACTGAAGTTAGACTTACCAGTCTGTAATTGCCAGGATCGCCTCTAGAGCCCTTTTTAAATATTGGTGTCACGTTAACTACCTTCCAGTCATTAGGTACGGAAGCCAATTTAAAGGATAGGTTACAAACCACAGATAATAGCTCAGCAATTTCCCATTTGAGTTCTTTTAGAACCCTTGGATGAATGCCATCTGGTCCCGGAGATTTGTTAACATTAAGTTTTTCTATTTGTTCCAAAACCTCCTCTAATGACACTTTTAATCCGGGACAGTTCCTCAGATTTATCACCCACAAAGGACGGTGCAGATTCGGGAATCTCCCCAACGTCCTCAGCCGTGAAGACTGAAGCAAAGAAATCATTTAGTTTCTCCACAATGGCTTTATCGTCCTTGATTGCTCCTTTTATAGCTCGATCATCTAGGGGACCTATAGGTTTTTTAGCAGGCTTCCTGCTTCTAATATACTTAAAAAACATTTTGTTATTTCTTTTTGAGTTTTTGGCTAGCTGTTCCTCAAAATCTTTTTTTGCTTTTCTTATTACATTTTTACACTTGATTTGACAGTGTTTATGTTCCTTTCTATTTATCTCACTAGGATTGGACTTCCACTTCTTAAAAGATACCTTTTTGTCCCTCACTGCTTCTTTTACATGGCGGTTAAGCCATGGTGACACTGTTTTAGGTCTCTTGCTATGTTTTTAAATTTGGGGTATACATTTAAGTTGGGCCTCTATTATGGTGTCTTTAAAAAGTTTCCATGCAGCTTTCAGGGATTTGGCTCTAGTCACTGTGCCTTTTAATTTCTGTATAACTAACCTCCTCATTTTTGTGTAATTCCCCTTTTTGAAATTAAATGCCAGGGTGCTGGACTGCTGAGGTGTTCTTCCCACCACAGGAATGTTGAATGTTATTATATTATGGTCACTATTCCCAAGCGGACCTGTAACGGTTATTTCCTGGACCTGATCCTGCACTCCACTCAGGACTAAATCGAGAATTGCCTCTCCCCTTGTGGGTTCCTGCACTAGCTGCTCCAAGAAGCAGTCATTTAATCCATTGAGAAATTTTATCTCCGCTTCTCTTCCTTGGGTGACATGTATCCAGTCAATATGGGGGTAATTAAAATCACCCATTATTATAGAGTTCTCTATTTTGGTAGCCTCTCTAATCTCCCTCAGCTTTTCAATGTCAGTATCGCTGTCCTGGTCAGGTGGTCAGTAATATATCCCTACTGCTAATTTCTTATTATTGGAGCATGGAATTATTATCCATAGTAATTCTATGGAACGTGTTGATTCATTTAATATTTTTATTTAATTTGATTCTACATTATCTTTCACATACAGTGCCACTCCGCCACCCACCCGGCCTGCTCTATCCTTTCTATATATTTTATATCCCGGTATGATTGTGTCCCACCGATTTTCCTCATTCCACCAGGTTTCAGTGATGCCTATTATGTCAATCTCCTCATTTAATACGAGGTACTCCAGTTCACCCATCTTATTAGTCAGACTCCTAGCATTTGTGTAGAAGCACTTTAAAAATTTGCCACTGCTTATTTGTCTGCCCTTCCCTGATGCGTTGGATTCCTTAGAATGCGGTTGTTTGTCTGCTCTGGCCCATGGTTTGTCCTCTCCCCCCCTCTCTTTCTGACTACAGCTTAGAGAATCTCTATCAATGGATTCTCCTCTAAGAGAAGTCTCCCTCCGATTTACGTGCATCTCCGCACCAATCGGCTTTCCCCCATCTCTTAGTTTAAAAACTGCTCTACGGCCTTTTTAATGTTTAGTGCCAGCAGTCTGGTTCCACCCTGGTTTAGGTGGAGCCCATCCTTCCTGTATAGGCTCCCCCTCTCCCAGAAGTGTCCCCAGTTCCTAATAAATCTAAACCCCTCTTCCCTACACCATCGTCTCATCCACGCATTGAGACTCTGAAGTTCTGCCTGCCTACCTGGCCCTGCGCGTGGAACTGGAAGCATTTCCGAGAATGTCACCATAGAGGTCCTTTCAATTTCCAAATGAAAATTCACATGACACACAGGACTAGAGGAAAGGCTCTGTACTTCTGGGACTTCCTTGTATTATCAAAAATGAAAAGTGTTGCTTAGAAAGTGACAAGATACCACCGTTGACCCAGATTTAAGTGTGCATGTTTTTTAAGTGTAGGAAATAAGTGGGTGGTTTTTGTACCTCACTGTAATGGGACATCTCTCTCCCCATGTCACGAGTGGCCCCTTTAGGCTGAGTGCCTGTGTCTGCACTTCTTGCTGTGGCAGCTCTCTTGCTACCAGTTCTCCATCCCTGTTTGAGCCTTTTGAGCTCCAAGGAGGAACTGCCTCTCTCTAGCCCAACAGTTTTCTTTTAACAGGCTTGCTGGGCCCTGATTGGTCATGTCCCTTGCTGGGCCCTGATTGGTCATTGGTCAAGACACTCTAGCATTCTTGGAGGACTTCTCTGTGGTTTTCTAGGCAGAGTGTGTCCAGGCTAGAAGCCTCCAGCAGGGAACTTTCGGGGCCTGGTTCACCCCGTCACAATCATCCATGAGAAGTTTTACAGAGTCAGTCATGGTAAGCAAATATATGAACAAGAGGGGATTGTCCCTCAGGCCATAGGCTCTCTATAGGAAGATACAGTCTACCAAGGAAGAATTTGGGCTACTCCCCTGCCTGTGTCCCTCATCAGCAGTGCTGCTTATCCATCCTGGTACTGTTGGAGTCCTATGAAGTTATCCATGTGAATGTCCCTCGACCATCTGATGGTACCAGACGCCATGAGATGTTGCATCAGCCAAGCGTGGCATCAACCAATTTCACATGCTCTCAACTCTGGCTTGTTGTTAGGGTCCCATATACTCAGGGCCCCGATGATCAGTGTGGATTTACACCTTACACTGGTTGTCAACCAGAGGGGTGTACTTCACCCACCCTACAGCAATTTACACCTTTATTTCAATGGAGCTATGACAATAAGTACCTGCTGAGCACCTACCCTGCATGTTTAACTCTGGGCCAGCACCTGATGTTCCCATCTTTAAGGCTAAAATTCTCACAAAAAGTATCCCTCAAAAGTATGATTTCCCATGGTAATGATTAAACTTTCCCTGTACATCCAAATTTCTGTACAATCATCCCAAACATCAATAATCACAAATGCCTCTACAAGACACTTGACCTCCTGGTTTTTATCTCATTTGCACTTGGGTAAATCAAGAGTAACTCTAGTGAAGTCAATGAAGTTACAGTGTGAGAGATCAGCATCAAATCCACAGACATTAAAAGGCTGGGTCACAGCCCATTGAAGTTAATGGACAGATGCTGATTAATTTCAGTGGGCTTGGGTGCAGGCCCTGAATCAGTGACTTGCTCAAAGTTACATAACAAATCAGCCACCGATGCAGGAACCGAACCCAGGAGATCTGTTTTATGGTCCCATGCTGTAATGATTGGACACCACTTCTTCCCAATTAGTAGACATCCATGCATCAGCAAAACCTGACTTTTAGAGGCAGTTCTGTTGGAACTGACAAAAAGAAAAGCCAAAGGTGTCAAAAGTGAATCATCATGGTTGGACCAAAATCCACCACTCAGCAAACAGGACCAACAAATCTTAATTAATAAAGCAAACCAATGATCAGTCACTTACTGGGATGATGTCACCACATTTGCCTCCAGGGCCAGTCATGCCTGCAGCTTCCCAGATCTTGTTATGCTAATTACATGTAACTTTCTATTATATTTCCTTATACATTTCCCTTTCTCAAGATATACATATGTGTATTAACTTCTAGTTTCTCTATTTGCTTCCCCTCCCCCATCAGTGCAAGTTACATGCAAACTCAACCTAGCCTCTTCTGGCTTTCTGGTTACTTGTATCTTCTTTCCTCATAAATATGGCTACTTTGGAATTTTCTTACATATACACAGTTTTTATGCTAAGCTGCCAAACCTTTAGTCCAAGACAGGCTCTTTCGGGCCTCTCAAGGGTCATGTGGATGCCTCTGAGAGACACATAAAGGGGTCCCATTTTTTTAAAAGTGCAGAGCAGGCACATTTGGAAAATCAGCTGTCTTTAAAGTACCTGCAGTTGGACACCCCAAAAAAGGAGGCAGCCCCCACCAAAATATTGATCCCTTTGGGAAGTGTATGTCCATGATTCACATTTAGGTATTGAGGCGAATGTAATTTTTTCATAGGTTCCAAGGCCAGAAAGGGTCATTGTGTTCATCTAGTCCAGTGGTAGGCAATAAGTGACCCACGGGCTGGATGTGGTTCGCCAGGGTTAGCTCCTGGCAGGCCACCGCTCCTATATTTACCTCCACCTCCACAGAGAAGGGTGCTTGCAGCTGCCACTGGCCACAGATTGCCCTTCCCAGCCAATGGGAACTCTGAGAAGTGGTGTCCCGGTTCACATCGCTTCCCATATCTCCCATTGGCTGGGAAGTGGGATCGATCCATGGCCAACGGGAACTGCAAGTACCTGCCCCTGCAGAGGTGCAGATAAATAAAGGAGTGGCAGCCTGCCAGGGGCCTACTCTGCTAGTTATTGCCCACCCCAATCTAGTCTGACCTCCTCTATAATACAAGCCCTAAAAACTTCCCCCAAACAGATCTTTAAAAAAAAACCCATCTTGATTTAAAAATTGATAAGAAGATTATTTAGGGCCAGGGTGGGGAACCTAAGGCCTGGTATTCAGCCCCCCAGGCTCAGGGCTCCCCCAAACATTGGGTAGCCTGCTCTGATGCTCCAGCTCCCCTGCCATCTTCCCTGTGGCACTGGAGGACACACAGTCTATTAGCTTACCCCCTGGTCTGCGAGGGGAATGTGAGGAGTGTCTCTCCTCAGTCGGGGGGGGGAGCACGCCAATGAGGGGTTTTTTAGGGTTTTGTTTTGATTTTTCAACTGATTTTTCTCTGGGTCAGTGGCCCGCATCCCAAAAAAGGCTCCCAACTCCTGTTTTAGCGAATCTCGGGCAGTGAAAGTACAGTAGATATCCTGTTTATGGACCATGTATTTCTTTAATAGGGGAGACTAGTAATGTCTCCCAGATTATTAAGAGTTGTGAATTTTCACTGCTTTGGAGGAGGAGGAAGCTTCACTTGACTTCCCACAGCATCCCTAGATTTACACTGTTTCTTCCAAAGGTTGTCAAAACAGCCACTATTCTGAAATGGTATTAAATTAAATCCCTTCTGCGGGCCTCATAAAACTTTAGCGCTAGCCTCCTTGGGGGGGTGAGGGAGATATGGTTGGATGTTCAAAAACAGAACAAGACCCATCAGTTCAGAGACAGGCGGAAAACAGTGACGAATGGGAGAAATGTTCATTGCAAGAGACAGAACAAATGCCAATCTAGACAGAGCTTCATGTGGGATTGATGTGGAACTCATATGTGCAAAATGAGATCTCAGTGAGGGAGAACAGAAGATAAAGACTGATTTGCTTAAAAAATGCCTTTCAGCCAATCTCACTCAAAGCAGCTCTCCCACTTTTGTTTTACCAATAAATAATAGTGAATTATTAATTTTCAGCTCTTCAGCAAATGGAAGAAACTAATCCTTTGCTCTACTGCTAAATATTTCAGGACCCTGTGCAGGAGTTTGGGAAAGGGTATGGAAAACGTGTCCCAATGAGGAGACACAAACATAGAGGGCGGCATAAAGATCACAATAAATTAGTCAGCAAGCGTCTGTCCAAGACAAACAGTCCTTTGTTCATTGGATGGTCTGCTCATTCCACCATCCTAAAATGGGAAGCTGTTTGCCATTGCCGTTCAGGTGCTCATTAGAGATCAAGCAGATGTTGGCATTCTCAGCGTGGGTCGTAAAAAATTAAGGATGAGAATTAGCATTTGGCTTTTCTAGGATCATCCATATTAATACCTTGTTTCCACAGAGTGAAATCTAGGTGCTTTTTGAGTATGCCCTTGGTGTCATCACCCCCAAAACCTTGCCAGGTAATTCGTTCCAAACATTTATTACTTTCAAACGGAGAAGATGCTCCCTTGTGTCTTTATTTTAATTTAAATTCCATTTGTGCTCTTTTGTCAAATTTTCTGCATGGAGTTATGAATAATGCTGACATTAGCTCAACCATTATAGAGTCTCAGCTCTTTAATTAGATCCCCTTAGTTGACTTTTTTCTAAGGTTAAGGTTTTTTAACTTGTCCTCATAACTCATTCCTTTAAAGCTGGAGGCAACAATGACACTGGCTTTGTCTGTTGTTATGGGTTTGGGTTTTTGTTTCTCCCCACCCCCCAAGTGTTATCATGTACTTTGCAGTGCAGCAACTGGAACTTATTGAGAGGACTGAGGTCTGCCAGAGCATGGGGCAATCTCAACCATGCCATAACACAGGGGTCTCCAACCTTTTTAAGCACGAGATCACTTTTTGAATGTAAGTGCAATCCAAGAGCTACCTCAAATGTAAATACTCTTGCCCCACCTCCTTCTCTCCCATTCTCCGAGGCCCCACTCCTGGCTCACTCCATCCTCCCTCTCTTTCCCATCCTCACTCACTTTCACCAGGCTGGGGCAGAGGGTTGGGGTGAAGGCTCTGGTCTTGGAAAGGGATGTGGAGCACAACAGAGGCTCTGAGCTGCTCTTGGGGCAGGCAGTAGGGATGTAAGAGGTGGTTCGGGGTTTGGATGCAGGGTGCTCAGGGATAGAGGTGCAGTAGGGGGTTTATGACTGGGGTAGGGTTTTGGGATGTGGGCTCCAGCTTACCTCAGGTGACTCCTGGGTGGTGGTGCAGTGGGGCTAAGGCAGGGTTACCTGAGCCACTCCTTAAAGCAGCCAGCAAACTCCATCCCAAGTCCTGTTGTGTCCCCTCTCTGTTTTGTGGAGATAGGATACACAGTGGGAGGGGGCACCTTGATATCGGAGCCGCTCCCCCTCCCCTGTGCAGTGAGTAGGAGGCTCCCCAGGGGGAGGGGCATCTCCAATGCAAAGAGCAGGAAATGAGCAGCAAGGGGGGGAGGGGCAGATGAAGTGGCAGCATTTGATAGACTCTCCAGTCAGGATCCCCTGTCAGTGGCTCCAAGATCTACCAGATCCCAATCTACTGGTTGGTGACCACTGCCATAACAGTTGGGCAATAACAGTACAATAACAGAGGGGTAGCCGTGTTAGTCTGGATCTGCAAAAGCAACAAGGAGTCCACCTTATAGACTAACAGACGTATTGGAGCATAATCTTTTGTGGGCAAAGACCCACTTCGTCAGATGCATTTAGTGGAAATATCCAGAGGCAGGTATAAATATGCAGGCCAGAATCAGGCTAGAGATGATGAGATTAATTCAATCAGGGAGGATGAGGCCCACTTCTAACAGCTGATCTGGAGGGGTGAATACCAAGAGAGGAGAAGCTGCTTTAATAGTTAGCTAGCCATTCACAGTCTTTGTTCTTTGCTGCAGGATGGCTACCTTTAGATCTGCTATTGTGTGTCCAGGGAGATTGAAGTATTCCCCTACAGGTTTTGTATATTGCCATTCCTAATATCTGATTTGTGTCCATTTATTCTTTTACGTAGGGACTGTCTAGTTTGGCCGATGTATATAGCAGAGGGGCATTGTTGGCACATGTACAATAACAGTTCCTCAGCTATTCAGCCAAATTATCTCCCCACTTTGAACGCACATATTAAGAGCTTTCCCCACTTGGACAAGTCGGAGACCATTCAGACTCCAATTTTAGGATATCCTTTGACATTATATTTTCAAATCATGCAAAAATGGTACTGTTGGGCCTTCCACTCAGAAGACACCTTCGTGTCTCTCCCTATGCAAAGATACTCACCTTAATGCTCCCTGTTGTGTACAGGCACAGTTACTTCTTTAATGGCTCTCTCTATTCTTACCCCTTTCATTTAATTTGAAACAGCAATGGACTGAAACACTAACAATTTCCACCCTGCTTTTAAGAAATTAGAGAATCTTAAGAGCAGGATACGCCTGTGAGAGAAGCAAGAATTACTGCTGCCATTTGAGCAGATGGAGAAACTGAAGTAGAAAGGTTAAGTGACGTGGCCAAGGTTGCAAAGTAAGTCAGCCTCAGAGAATGGAACCCAGCATTCCTGCTTGTCTTCTCTAACCATGAGACAACAGTGATGCTACCTGGGAGATCTCACTTAGCTGCATCTGCCATCTCAACACATAAAATATATTTATCAACTTTCAGAATAACAGTTTTTGTCCTTTCATTATATGTGATTAAATACGTATAATGGATTTCTGTTGCCTTTAGATCAAAACATGCTGCCATGAGAACCTCTCTCAAGGACATCTGAAAATGTGGGCTGAGGTACATTCGCATCTCAGAGTGCTAGAAGTAATGCATGAAAATCCCTTTTTATGGAGATGAGAATGTAACTGAGTCATTTAACTACCCTGTCCGTTACCTTGAAAACGTCAAGTCTGTGCTAGGCAAGACCACTATGTTATTAGCCCCCTAGCGGTTTATATCTCTCTAAGTGATGCTAAGACAGGATAATGCCCATTATTTTACAAGATTTGCAGAAGATGCCATGATAATGACCCTAAACGGTGGGTCAGAAGAATCAACTCCCTTGGTTATTTCTAACTTTTGAAAGAACTGCAGGAAGAATGGGGGTGATAAATTACACCATCCATTGTCTTGTATTATTTAACTCACTAAAGTGCTTTGGGATGCAGTTTGCAGGAAAAGTGCTCTACAAAAAATCATATTGTAGCATGCTGTCTATTTCAAAGCAATTTCTGAAGTGGAAATTAATTCTCCATTGCTGCTAAGAAATAGGATCTTTGGCAGTTGGAGGAAAGAAAAACACTGGATTTAATATTATATAGTAAATCCCCAAAGCGATTTTAAAAACAATTATAAGGGACTCGCCACACTTCAATCTCAGAAGCAAGGACAGTCAGAAGTACATAGTCCCTTCGATGACTACTGAGTCTTGGCCAAGATGCAGGGAGATTCAGAATGTTTTCACAAAGCAGCATAGACTGGATGGAGCATTTGGCCACTGTCTGAAGACAGGAGACTGAGCTAGATATTCTGACTCAGCATGGACATTCTTACAATGTAGCCATAGAAAGCCACGTGAAACACAGGGTCTGTCTGTGTCCTCCAGCTTTGAGATAAACCCTTTTGTATTCATATTAACCTAGCCCTGCCTGCCTCTTACCTTCCAAAGCAGGAAATATATTTACCAAAGAAGAACAAAAGGTGGGATGGGATCTGTCCCGAAGGTAAAACACTGTCAAGCTACATTCAGCCCTAGTGTCGGCAAATTTAACCCCTTTGTGGTCAGCAAGATTGCACCTGGGCTGAGTTTGGCCCATTACCCATCTAAAGAACCAGGGAATCAAGTGCTCAAGCCAACACTTTCTGCTTCCAGTGACTCTCTATAACACAGGCTACAAGAAACAAACCTTCACAGGGGCTAAGAGTATGGAAGAGGGGATTGGGGAAGATTGCTTGGGGCAGGTTTGGTAGTGCTGACCAACCAGGGTGAATTTCCCACTGAAATTCAGCAAGGGCTGGAGGCCAGATTCCCTTAGGCACCTTCAAAACACCCTCCTAGGTTCACTGATGAGCTAAGACAGAGAAGTATGGGGCCACTCCTTCTAATTGATCCCTACAGTCCGGGCAATTGGAGATGGGGGCTGTCATGGGGCAGATTCCCAACCATGGCTCCTCCAGCCCTGGGAATTAGCTTGTTGACTCACTGGACACCTCCCTCTAGCTGGTATCTTCACATGTTCTCGTTCCCCTCTCTAGTCCCAACCTGTGTCATTCAGGACACTGCCCTCTGGCAGTGCCCACTCCAGTGTCTCTGAGCCCCCCCTTCCAGGGGTAGGTGTTTATCCAGCTTTGCACTCCAGGGTCCTCCCCTCAGGGAACACCCAGGTCCCCTGTACCCACTTTGACTCAGTGACTCACTGCCAGTCTTCATCCAGCCCCTGCCTCAAGGGCAAACTGCCATCTGTAATGGCCACTCATCACTGGCAAAGGGGTGTAGACCTGCTACCTTTGCCTATCATGACTGCCTCTCTGCAACCCTAGTGGTTTCAGGCCCTGCAGCCTGGGAACTAGCTTGTCAGAGCTTCCCCTGCCTGCCTGCCTCCCTGCCCTGCCCTGCCCTGCCCTGCCCTTCACTGCTCTGCTCTGCTCTGCTCTCCTGGCACCCAGGTCCCTCCTACTCTCTATTCAAAACAGCTGTAAGTTCTCTTCTCCCACCAAGAGCCCATCATTTTATAGCCCCCAGCTGAGCCCTCATTAGCCACAACTGCCTCAGCTGGGGCTTCGCTCTGAGCCCTCACTCAGGGCTGGGTTTTTGCCCTTAAATGGTCGGTGCAGGGCAAGCACCCTGTCACGGGGTAGAAAACCCACAATTTTACATCATATTCACCTCACAACCTGACCAAGCGAGGGAGGACTGTTCTGTACAGGATCTTCTATTGAGCCGTTTCTTTTCAAACGCATGCAGTGGGGCTTCTTTATAATAAGTCTTCCAGGAAAGAGAGCGAGCTGGGTTTGTGCAGTAATTGGCTGGTGGAGGGAAAGGAAGGCAGATGCGCCAGCATTGGCCAACCATTGCCCCTGAGCTCAGGGAAGGAGATGGAAGAGCTGAATGCAGAGCGCATGTGGATTTGCAGCAAATCTTTCTAAAAGAATCAAAACCCAGATAACAAAGCTGCCCACGCATTCCTAAGCCAGTCCACTTCTAAAGCTGTAGCTGGCTGTTTTCCTGCTTTACTAAGCTTAGCTACTGATCCAGCTGTCTCCGTATCACTTCCCCTCATGGATGAAGAATCTGTCACCACTCTAGCGACCCCAGAATTGACTCAGGTCAGACTTTCGATCTGTGTGCTGGAAAGCCTTTGTCCTGGACAATTTTTTTTTCTCTTGGCTTGGTTGCTGTGTGATCTGTGGGGTTTAAGGCGCAGTCTGCTAAAGTTAAAAAAAAAAACACAAAGCTTCTCCTCTTTTCAAAATAATAAACTATGTTGCAGAACAAGATGGCTCCCAGTCACTTGCCTCTAGGTGAGGAAATGAAAAAAGTGTGGCCATTCCTCTTTGCTCACCGAGATCTCTCCTCAGAGTCAGGGGCACTTCGAGAGCTCCCTACAGCTGTCATCCAGGGGGCAGTTCTGGAACCTTCGCCCTGGCTGTGTAACATTCTGAGAGCCACTCGTGCAACACAGGTAGCTTATTCTCAGATTCGCTAATCAATCAATTATGCACTCAGTCCTTGCACATCCTATTTGAAAGTATAATTCCCACAGCAAGACAAGCCTAAACAGAAGCATTAGCAAATCTTTTTCCTTCTCTCTCTCCTCCCCTTTCTAAGCCAGAGCTTGAATAATTTGGAGCAGGTTGGCAATTCTTGATTACATTTTTACACCCTTTTAAAACAGTCTCAATGAAATGTTTGAAAAGTCATTTAAGCAGCAAGTTAAAATGACAGGCCTGTGCATTTTAGTTTTGCAAGAGAGCGTACTGGGAAAAACTGTCATTGCACAGGTGGTGTCTGGGGCGTATCCTAGCAATCTCCGGTCTGAACCAGCCAACAATTTTGCCCAATCTGAGCAGCAGGACTACTGGGATTACATTTAGGAAAAAGGATGAATACTCAAACAAGGAAAGGTTTCAGGATCAAGTCCAAAATCTCTGCAAATTTAAACAAGCCTTTATGACAAGTAACCATAAACAACAATGACAGGTTTGTTGGGTGTCACTCTGACAGATCTTTCAAGGCAAGGATCAGATACAAGAACTGCATAGGAACTAGAAATGGCAGAACCTCACAGGATTTGGGAGAACTGTTTGCAGAGGTACTCAAATGTTCTAGGAGTTCTTTTGTTTCTATATTTAACTTGGGTTGTAAACCCGTCACAGGGACGTGTTGTTCTCCTTCCTTTCTGCAAGTTCTATACCCATCAATGGCACTGTGTTAAATGAAATCAATTAGATCTCTTTATTCGACACTTTATCCAAACTTCCCAGATCTCTTGGGGAAACAAAACTTGTCCAGAAACCTCAGAGACCTTCAAAATGCCAAGCCTGTTTGTACATGCGAAGCAGGGAGACAGCTTTCCTTGTGGCATTTCTGCTTTTCGAGTAGATATCACTGCTGATCAGAAGACCACCATTTAAGTCTCATATAAGTCCAATTTTAAGGGCTTCGGTGAAACAGAAGTACTGCATTTCATTCTGCTGGATGTCTGTACCTTTGTGAACTTTATCCTCGGGGCTTAATTTTAAAGATAGCTGAACACTAGCAACTTCCAATAAAAGCAGAGATGTTTCTAAGTGCTCAGCCACTCTGAGGATCATGCTCTTTGTCCTTTCTAGAAACAGGCAGTTCAGGGGCACAAGGTGGAGAAGCTTGGGAAAAAAGAGGTCTCTGAACATATTTGAACCATCTGAAAAGTTCATTCCAGGTTCATCTTCAAATTTAAAAACAGCAGCTCTTATTGATTCTTATTTTATTTTCATTTGGTTCAATATAGTCTCAGGGTTTTGTGTAGCACGGCAAGGTAAAAATTCCTTCCGCTTAAAAATTAGATGCACCATGTGACAAAGAGACTTCACCTTGCTATAGATGGAACTGTCCAACTGTGAATAAATTATTTACAGGTGATATGTTTGCAGATAACAATGTGCAAGGAGGAGGGGAGGGGAGGGAAGAGAGAAAATGCTTCTCCACAAGTTGTAGCAAATATATACAGATTGAAAGAGAATAAAATAAGGTGCCCATTTAAGAAGGGGAAAAGAAGAGGAGGAGGTAGAAATCACTTATGACTTCTAAATGAACTTGCAGAATACCTGGGATGTTTTGTCCTTGGTATTACCTATCGATCAGCAATGAGCACATTTTGATTAAAGAGTGAAAAATATATTGCTGTAATGTAAATCATGAAGAATCAATGGCTCCAAAAACGGCAACAAATAAACAAAGTATGGAAAGAAGAGATCCAAGACAGTCTCTGATAATTAAAGATGGCACATGTACATATACTGAGATTTAAAAGTATTGAGATGCGTAAGATAGCATTAAAAAATAAATGCTATAGTCGGAATTTAACTGATGAATTATCAAGTAATCTACAAAGAGTGTAACCCTCATACTGGACTAACAATCACCCAGCTATTTCCTTATTGGTGTCCTGGAGATCCTAAGTTAAAATTTTTCTAGATTCAGAAGCATGTTCACAGTGTTGTGTGTCTACGGCTATGTCTACACAGCAGTGCTATTTTAGAATAGCTGACATTACTCCGAAATAACATAGTTCATGTCTCCACAGCAAGCAGGTATTTCGACATAATGTTGAAATAATGTCGGGATGGAGGACTTCTTACTCCGACTCCTGTAACCCTTATTTTACAAGTAGTAAGGGAAGTCAGGTTAGGTCTACACTGCAGCTTTTTCCAATTTTTTTTTCAGAAGAAGCTTTTCCGAAATTTGGCCCGTCTAAACTGGGCCAAATTTCAGAAAATCCCCCTGTTTCAGAAGATCCCTTCTTCCTCGTGGAATGAGGAAGACAGGGCTTACGAAAGAGCATGTTTGCACTTCTACAAGAAAAATCAGAAGAGCCAACGCGTTCCCTGGACGCGGTGGAGTTTTTCTGGGATACCTCCTGGAAAAACCCCACAGTGTAGATGTACCCTTAGAGGAAGAGTAATAGAGAGGTAGCCGTGTTAGTCTGGTCTTGCTGAAACAAAAGACAGGACTATGCAGCACTTTAAAGACTAACAAGATGGTTTATTAGGTGATGAGCTTTTGTGGGCCAGACCCACTTCCTCAGAGGAAGAGAGCTCTAACTCTGTCTTCCTTTGGTAGACAGCGCCAAAAGCCAAAATAAGCTATTTCGACTTCAGCTGCGCAATTGACGTAGCTCAAGTTGCACCACTTATTTTGGCTTTAGCCCAGCTGTGTAGACGTGCCCTATCTGACCCCATGATCAAGAGCATTTTTCAATAAGCTACCCGCTATATACAGATGTCAAGCTCTAAATGACCCCACATTTAAAGAATTAAAATAGATATCAACAGCAAGATTTAGAACGCACAAATACAAACAGGGCTGGCGATATTCTTCACTGGGCCTTGGGCAATATGGGAGGAGAGAGGCTCAGTTCCCGTGGACTCCAGTGCAAGGGGCTGGGCTATGAGCAGTCAGCTCTCCATGCTTCCCAGACCATGCCACGCCTCCCTGTTCCAGCTCTCAGTGCCACCCAGACTTCTCCATGACTCCCCCAGCCAGCCCTCAGTGCTGCCGGACTGCGCCATGCCTCTCCCAACCAGCCTTCAGCACTGCCCAGACCACGCTGAACAGAGCTCTGGTGGTGATATAAAGGATCCAGGGCTCCAGCCGCCTCTACTTATGGAGCAGCGGCCCAGACCTCCAGGCCCTTTTATATTGCTGGGTCCCAGGGCAACTGCTCCTTCTCTCCTCATCAGCGGCCGCTGGCACCTGAGTACATCAAAGGGGCATTCAATGGCCTTCTGCTCTGAACAAACAGAGCAAATCCAAGGCACAAGTTTTGAGCATGCAAAGCTTATGCACTTTGTACATTTCTTATGTGTTTTTCTGTCTTGTTCTCTGGAACAGATATACAGTAAATTTCCAATAATCCGGCACCTTTAGGACCAGGGGGTGCTGGATTATCAGATATGGCGGACTATCAGAAGGGGGGGCTATGAGAGGTCTGGGATGGTGTGGGGGGGATGCCACCCAAGACCCCTCATAGCCCCCCCTTCTGATAGTCAGGCTCTGCCCCAGGCATCCCCGATTCAGCTGCTCGTGGTCAGTTTCAGCAGCGGCTGAATCGAGGATGCTTGCAGCAGAGCAGCTGGGGTGCTGCCGGGTTGGTCCAGTAGTGCCACCCCTCGGCGCTGCGAGACCAACCCGGCAGCACTCCGGCTGCTCTGCTCCAGGCATCCCCAAGAGCAGCTGGGGTGCTGCCAGGTGGTCCTGCAGCCCCGAGGGGCGGCACTATGTGACCAACCCGGCCGCACCCCAGCTGCTCTGCCCCCGGCTTCCCCGATTCAGCTGCTGCTGGTCAGTTTCAGCAGCAGCTGAATCAGGGAAGCCGGGCGCAGAGCAGCTCCAATTGTCTGGCTGCCTGGAGCACTTCCGGGTTCCTGATGGTGCCAGACCATCAGGAGTGCCAGAGCATTGGATGCCGGAACAATGGAGTTTTACTATAATATCTTCCCCTTAATTACTTAGGCTCAGGATCAGTGTCCAACACACGAGATGGTACTTTATGTAGAATTGTGTAAAGCCAGAGGCATGGCTGCAGCATTCCTTTTCTGCCTCCTTTCAGTGCCCAGGTCCCTGAGAAAGATTTGTTATGGCAAGCGCCAGTCAACAAAATCCAAATAATATATGCATTCAGACATGCAATGTGCACGTGCAAGGCAATAGCAAACCTTTGCCCCAACAGCATCATCGGTCTAGCATGGGCTTGCCAGAATATGTTGCTTCCCCAGAAACTAGAGTGGCTAATTTTGGCTGGATGTATTCCTGGAGGTTTCATCACCTGACATAACCTTTAATTCCTGCATACTTCAGGACTATGCGGGAAGACTGACAACCGTACCAGAAACTCTTGCTAACAGATGCAGGCTTTCCAGAAAATCAGTTTGACAGAGTTTTCTTCCAAGAAACTCAATTTGCTGGACAATTGTGATGATACCTGAGGCAAAAGTTATTATCCGGAATCTCTGAGACCTTTCAAGCTCCTAAAAGTACATCTAAAAAAAACCATAACCATGAGGATGAAAAGCAATGCTGAAAGATTCAACTAATCATATCATAGCGGCTGCCTCAAAATAGAAACAATCTGAGGCTGGAATAATTAATTTGGGGTCTGTCACTCTCTACTTTGTGTGATTTTTTTTTGTTGCTTCACTAAAATCACAACAGTTACTTAGACAAAAACAAATGCTACTTTGTTGCCATCTTCATAGTTTGAGGATGCTTAAAGAAAGAACAGGCATTTAATTTGCATATCACATTTAATTTAATTTTTGTACAGGTTTGGAGTCCATGACACCTCCACAGACACCTTGAAAATGTCATTGTTTCATTTTCCCCATTAACTACCATTGAGAGCCTCTAGATCAGCGTTTCTTAAACTTTTTAAGACCAGGGAACACCAAACAATAATTTTTTTAAGGGGAACACTAAGGATTTTTTTGTTGAGAGAAAAAAAAAGGCCCCAGGGAAAAGCTGTTGAACACCAAAAAAAAAGGCGGGGGGGGGGGGGGCTTGTCCCTTTAAGGGCAGCCATTTTGAATGGCACACCGGTGTGCTGCGGAACACATTTTAAGAAACGCTGCTGTAGATGAACCCATGACCTTTCAAGTGACTTTATTTGTGGCATGAGAACCACAGCAGGCAGGATGGGCCCCCCATGTGGAAAGACAGACCTCATCCTAGTTTAAGAACCCTTGATGTATCAAGAGGCAAAGGTTTGTCACCAAAAAAAAAACCCCACCCACATTATTTACAATTTTGTGCTACTTGGAAGCAGAGAGACCCCAAAACACTGGAAGAGTGGAGGGGCTCAGTTCTAAATGTCCGTGTAGCCTTCCTCATCGTAGATCAGCAGACAGGGCTTGGCGAATTAATACAATGTGAAATATGGAGTGCATAAGGCTATAAATTGCCCTTTACTGGTACCTTTCATTAGAGCATCTCAAAGCTCATTATTGAACTCAGGCCTCCCAAGAGGGAGAGCAAAGAGGGCAGCTGCCCCAGCGCTCAGAGATTTAAAAAGACCCAGAACTCCCAGCTAACGATACAGTAGCAACAGCAGCGGCTGGAGTCCAGACCCTTTCAGCCACCCTTGGCAATCTGGCTGGACAGGGCTGAAGGGATGGTCAGGCCCCAGCCCTGTCCCTTCTGCCTGAGGTCCCACCCCCTTTCAGAAGCTCAGAGCTGGGCTCCTTCCTACCTCGTCCAGGGCTTGGTAAAGTCCATCAGCCTCCCTCACTGAGCTGGGGAGATATTGTTATTAGATCTGGCTGAGGGGGAAAACATTTCCCTATGCACGTTTACAAGACAATTGCTTTTTTGCTTTGTCCATATTTTTACTTGAATGTATGACAGGGAAGGGATTACTTGATGATTCCCTGTTCTGTTCACTCCCTCCGGGACATCTGGCCACTGTCGGAAGACAGGATACTGGGCTAGATGGACCTTTGGTCTGACCCAGTATGGTCACTCTGATGTTCTTATGCTAATTTGGGATGGGGAGTGGTTCAAACGTGAAAAAAATAGTTTTAAGAAAACCAGAAAACGTTCAAGAAAAAAAATGCTGTTTTTGCGAACACGCTTGTTGTAAAAAGCATTCTCCGTATAAAAAATGATTTGACAGAAAATTGTCAACCCGTTCTAATTGCCACTTTTACCAACAAGTCAAATAATTAAAAAACAAACAAACAAATATGCCTTGATCATGAGACATCTAATTAAATTACTACAGCTGTCCCAGAATGAACAAATGGAGAGCAACACCGAGAAACCTAAGATGGGACAAAAATCCCAGAAGCAGAAGAATCCTCTTCTGAACCCCTTTTGGCTTAGTTTGACAAAGAAATTGGAGTGATTTAAAAAGAGCTAAAGGTGGAGAAAAAGAAGCATTCATCAAAAAATGACATCACTGCTGTGCCAATCCTGGTTAATCTCTCTAAATTAGGTGCTTGTTCAAGTCAAGCAGAACGGAGTTCTGACAACCATGAATGAAAGTTTTATAAATATATATGACAGAAATCTAACCAGTCTCCCAAATCGTCTTACGTATACAACTTCAAAACAGCACAACACATTAATGGTTTTGAGGACAGAAAGGACCATTATGATAATCTAATCTGACCTGCTACTTGTAAAGTTGCCAATTTTGGTTGGATGCGTTCCCGGAGATTTCATCACAAGACAGAATCTTTAATTAAAGATTAATCTTTAATTCCTGGAGACTCCCAGCCGATCCTGGAAGGTTGGCAACTCTACCTACATGACACAGTCTAAAGAACCTTATCCAATAATCTCAGGATGAGACATATAATGTATGTTCAACCCATACCAGGATTGGTTATTAGGTGTCCAACCGAATTGCAGGGCCTCTGTGCACAGTGGGGAGAGCAACTCTGTACTTCTGGAAGGGGTGGGGCCTTGGTTAGAAGAGGAGGGGCTGGAGACAGCCCATCCTCAGCCCTGCCTGGACTGGGTCACACCAGGCCCTCTGCCATCCACACCCCAGCCAGCCTTTAGAACTGCCCGGAGTGCACCACCTGGGGTTCCAGTGAGGATTTAAAGGGCCCAGGGCTCCAGGACCCAGGGCCCAGGAGTCCCAGATGCTTTTGAATTACTTGGCCCTGGGAAGTTGCCTCCTTTGTCTGCCCTTGTGGGCAGGCCTGTTGGTTATCAGACAATTCCCAACTTCATTGTACTACTAATACCATGTTACTCCAAAGCCTACTCATTCCAATGTCTTCTTCCCAGATCCCTGTAATATGCAAAGCAGTCATGAACTCTGAACTCCTGGAGTTTTGGAGTACTTTACCCAAATTCTCTTTCAAATGACACCCCACTGAATTCTGAGTGGAGCACTTGGTTCAAATGTCTCATGCTCCTTGCACATTTTCATTCCCATACCAACAATTTCCATAAGACAGAGACCTGTTTGATGCCAGATGGACCTTTCCTTTTAAAATTAATTCATTCAACTTTATCCACTTGGCTCTAGCATGTTAAGGGTATGTCTACATTACAGAGGAAGATTGAAGCTGCCGCTGTTGATCTTCCAGGATTTGAATTAGTGGTCTAGTTAAGACCGCTAATTCAAAGCGAGAGGGGCACTGCAGTTGATGCCGGTAACCCTGCTTTCACAAGGAGTAAGGGAAGTCGAAGGAAGAGTGCTCTTCCTTTGACTTCCTGCAGTGTAGACAACGTCAAAAGCTGAGTTAAGCTACTTCGATTTCAGCTATCTAATTAATGAAGCTGAAGTTGCAATGCTTATTTTGACCTTGTCCCTTTGGCTATGTCTAGACTGCAAGCCTCTTTCGAAAGAGAGCGTCTAGACTGCACGTTGAACTTTCGAAAAAGCGGCTTGCTTTTTCGAAAGAAAGCATCCAGTGAGTCTGGATGCTCTCTTTCGAAGAAGCCCTATTTACATTGAAGAACGCCTTCTTTCGAAAGAGGAACTTTCGAAAGAAGGCGTTCTTCCTCGTGAAATGAGGTTTACCGCCATCGAAAGAAAAGCCGCGTTCTTTCGATTTAATTTCGAAAGAACGCGGCTTGAGTCTGGACGCAGGTGAGGTTTTTTCGAAAAAAGGCTACTTTTTTCGAAAAAAACCCTGAGTCTGGACACAACCTTTATGTAAACGTACCCTAAGTAAAGTACAAGTGCAGACACACAAGAGAAGAAATGAAGATAAGAGACTGTGTCTCATCCCTCAGATGTATAAAATACAGAGCTAAAAGCAGTACAGTGAATATGGATACCCCACAGCAGAATTCAGCCAATATGACAGATATTGCCTTCACATAATTACAGGGATGGCCATTGAAAAACTGGTAAGTCTCTGTTTGCTTTGCCATGGCAGTAGTGCACTATATGTTTAGCCTTACACCTGCAGTCTTTCGATGCAGAGGGCTGCAGAGTTAGGGACTTAGACACGGCCACTACTGCATTTTCAGTGAGTCATTCCCACTAAAGAGTAAGCATCATTAAACCGACTTTCAAAGTATTCTACAACTCCTCAAAAGAACCTGGCATATCAAATAGGCTTTCATCAAAAGAACTCCCTTAGGCAGTACTCAGAATTTTCCCTCGTGACAGCTATTGCTGAAAACAGCGGCTGCTTTACCTCTCCCACTATTATCTGAGAGCCAGGGAGAAAGTAAAAGCTGTGAATAAGTCAGCTATCAGGAATCCAGGGATAATGAAACAAGGAGTAATTAGGCTGCCAGAAGTAGTGTTTGGTAGACATAAATCACAAGTAATTTTTGAACACCGATTCCCTTAGCCCCATAAAAACACCTCTCTTCCCCAGTGAAATGCATCTAGCAGTGCAGGATGGAGACTGTGTAATAGGTTCTCATAATTATATTCTACCCCTGTTTCTGTTTTGACTGGGGAACAGTGAGGTTTCTGATGGAGGAGTGAAGTTGCTTACACAGGTTTACAGAGTGCTGTCTATTTGAGTGACAGACATATGCGCTAGAGCAGTGTTAAGTGCTGTCATGTTGGTTTATGTAGCAGTTGCGTGGGAAAGATTTCATTTTAATGCTTTATAACTGAGATGAAACTAAAAATGAGCAGAGAAATTAGAACGCAAACATTGTTTTTCTCTCCAGTTCTGGTCCCGTATTAAACATCAGCAGGATTGTCTTGTAAGCTGAAATGTAACAAAGATGTTAATGATGAGGCTGTAAGTTACCTTTGGGAAGAAACGGGGCCCTCTTACTGGTTTGTATTTGCTTATCAGAGTTTGCTCCTAAACCCAGCAAGCCTACCTCTGCATCTTGCCACCCGAAGTGTGACCATCCAATATGGTGCATTATTTGGCCCAGTGGTTCAAGTCCTATAGCTGAGGGAGGTAATACGATCTATGAAATGAGAGCACATCTGGAATTTCAATGAAGATAATATGCCAGGAGATAGATACATACATTTACATTACTGTTCTTATAATGGTCATGTGTTTGTCACCTATTTGCTGACGGAGAGACTGTTGACAGCTGTCACTAAATCTAGAAAACAGTTTGCACATTTTTAAGTTTTCAGAAGGGCTATGCATGAACGACACCAATTATGATGCTTTATTGCAGGAACCTCTTCTCTTTTCCCTAAAAGCTCCCAGGGCAGAGATCTCTTCCATTCAAAAGAGATTTTTTTTTCTAAAAAATATTAACCTTTGCCCTGGAGCTCTTCCTGTGAAATCCCAGGAGCTGAGGTGCCAGTCAGTCTGAATTCAAGGAATAGTATACATGATAACAATAATATGTTACACTGAAGACCTGATTCAAAGCCCAACAACGTAAATAGATTCCCATTGGTTTCAGTCAGCTTTGAAGAATCATAGAATGATATACTGGAAGGGACCTTTAGAGGTCATCAAGTCCAGTCCCTTGCCCTCATGGCAGGACCAACCACCATCTAGAGTACAATCTGTAACAGGTATTTATTTAACCTGCTCTTAAATATCTCTGGTAATGGGGATTCTGTAACCTCCCTAGGCAATTTATTCCAGTTCTTAACCCACCCTAAGGTATGTCTACACTGCAGTTATTTTTCAGAAAAAGGTACGCAAATTTCAAACCGCAATTTGCGTACTCTTTTCTGATTATTTTTTCAGAAGAGGCTTTTCTGACATTTGGCCCGCCTACACGGGGCCAAACGTAAGAAAAACCTCTTTTGGAAGAGCCCTTATTTCTCATAAAATGAGAATAAAGGGCTTCCGAAAGAGCATGCCCACTTTTTCAGAAACTGATCTGAAAAAATGGACACGTTCTTTGGATGCGACAGACTTTTTCCAGGATACTGAAGGTTAAAAACTCTGTAGTGCAGACATATCCTAAGAGGTAGGAAGTTTCCCCAACAACTGATGGGAAGGTGTGAATATCAAGAGAGAGTAGTTTGCCTTTGAGTGCGATAACCATTCTAAGTCATTATTCAATCCTAATTTGGTTGTGTTAAATTTGCAAATGAATTGCAGCTCTGCTGTTTCTCTTTGTAGTCGGGTTTTAAAGATTGTTTGTTTGTTTTTAAAGGATGGCTACTTTTAAATCTGGTACTGAGTATCCAGGGATGTTAAAATATTCTTCTACTAGTACTGTTCTTTACCTCCCTATCAACTGCTAGGAGTGAGCCACATCCACCTGACTGAATTGGCCTCAGTAACACTGGTCCTACTTGATAACCAACTCCCTTCTTTTATTATTCTATTTCAATTTTATTTGACCACGGAACCTTTTTAAACTCGAAAGAATTTTGTGGAACCCCTAATAACAGTCTTATATATGGAGCTGAAAAAGTAACCTCAAATAAGGCGATCGCACCACTGACTGCATGCGCAGAGCTGAGTAGTAATTGTCCCCACTCTCTGGCTAAGATGGCATTATACAGGGACACTTATCGTGGCCAACACAAATGAAAATTGTTTTCAATAAAATTCATTAATGCTTACATATTCATTATTATTTTTAATCACAGAATGTTACTGTAATGGAATTTTCTCGCTGAACCTTTATTTTCACTTTGCGGAACCCCGAGGTTCCACAGAACACCATTCGGAAAACACTGTCCTACTACATAGAGATAGAGAGAGAGATATATTTCCCTACTTGTGTGATTTCCACTCCATGCATCTAACGGAGGGTTTTTTACTGACAAAAGCTTATGCCCAAATAAATCTATTAGGTTGTCTACACTACAGTGTTATTTCGAAATATCTTATTTCGAAATAACGCGTCTACACAGAAAATGCATTTCAAAATAGCATTTTGCTATTTCAAAATAGCACGTCCACTCTGAGTGGATTCTGAATAGCATTTATGGCTGGATGGAAACCCCCCCCGCCCCCGGGTTCTCAGGTTTCCCTGCTTGCTTGTCTACCTCAGTGAGGGACAGCAAAGCATTTTGTCTCTGTATGCTCTCGGCACAGGGCTGCAGATTAGGCAGGTCGACATTGCAAATGAAGCAAGGATTTAAATATCCTGTGCCTAATTTGCATAAAAATGGCCACAGCGTTTTGCCGACTAAACACTTTGTCGGCAAAAAGCGGCAGTCTAGAGACGGATCTGTCGAGAAAGAAAGCCTTTTTCAACAGATCCTGTAAACCTCCTTGCAGGAGGCATAAGGAATCTGTCGAAAAAGGCTTTCTTTCTCGATAGATCCCCCTCTAGACTGCCACTTTTTGCCGACAAAGTGCTGAGTTGGAAAAACGTGGCGGCCATTTTTATGAAAATTAGGCGAGGGATATTTAAATCCCTGCCTTTTTTGCAATGTTGAACTGTCGGCCGACAGAGGGATGCAGTCTAGACATACCCCTCCCTAACCCCTCTTTCTGATGTCAAATAAAATACACGTATTTTCATGAACACAAACTCTCTTTATTTAACAAAACTGGGGGAAGACGTAGGGCTAAAATGAAGCAGTCCATGGTATCTTGCTGAGAACTGACAACTCAGATCCTAAATTATTAAGGCCAGGCCTGGGAAGCATACAGACAGCAGTTAAATTGACCCTGGTCGTTCTGGCAACCACATTCCAAAAGGGCCTCACTTTGATAAGGCCAGTACCAAACAACCACGCGGGATTGTTTTTCATTGTCTGCTTTATTCCTAGAAAATAAACTTGGATCCCAAAGATCATGCCAAGGCAATACCACTCCCGCAGTAGACGCATTATATTTCCGGCCGACAAAATGACCATCAACATGCCTTTGTTTATGTTGGCTTATTTAGCTTGTTAGGAATAATTATTTGTATTAGTGATAACATGTTTAATTGGCAATGGGAGGGGATCCTGTGTAACCTTCATAGTTCATTGGCTTATGTGCACATCTCATTTCCGCCGCTAGACCTATCAAATCACTTCCCCTCCGCCCATCTTCTGCCTATATAATCTAATGTATGTTTTGGTTAAGTCAGTGCTCACCAGGTTAACCCCTGATGCGTACTCCACCAGCTGTGTGAACCAATAAATCCTCTGCTTGTTTTCACCTGCACCCGGTGTGTATGGAATTATTCCCTACAGGAGGGAATTAAACTCTGGTGATACTGGGGAAAGGAGGTGGGAGAGGGGAAAGCGAAACCTTGGAGGAGGGCACTGGAAGGGGGAAGCAAGGGGAAGAAGTGGGAGGGGAAGCTCAGGGCTCAAGGTAGGGGGTCTCGCCTGACCAGCTTGATTGACATGCAAAGCTGCTCCTGGGTTCACATGTAGCCTTTGGTGGCCAGGTCATGGATGTTGGGGACATCCCCCCCAAACCTGAATAAAGTCCATGATCTCCACTCTGGACCAGGAAAGTGCCCGCCTTCTCCTGGGAGCTGGCAGACTGCTCCTGGGGAGCGGTGGAGGGCTGGCTGCCAGTGGCTTGCTGGCTCATGTTTTGGGGCCACTGGGTCAGGGGCAGTGACTGCTGGCTCTGGGCTGGTAGGCTTGGCGCTAGCACAGGCACTGTGGCCAGAGTCTACCACTTTAAGGGCTCCAGAAATGGGGGGAGGGAGAGAAGTGTTCTTGGTTCAGGCCGGAGTGGCCACCAGAGCACCCTGGGAAGGCTGGAGGCCCCCTATTTCGAAATAAGTGTCTACACAGCACTTATTTAGAAATAGCTATTTTGAATTTGGTGATATTCCTCGTAGAATGAGGTTTGCCAAATTTGAAATAAGTGCTCCACTATTTCAAATTTATTTTGAAATAGCGGTTTGGCTGTGTAGACGCTAGGAAAATTATTTCAAAATAAGGGCTGTTATTTCAAAATATCTTTGCTGTGTAGATATACTCTCAGTCTTTAAAATGCCACAGGACTCCATGTTGTTTCTGCAGATACGGACTAACACAGCTGCCCCTCTAAGACTTGAATAGACACATTATACCTAGCCTTTTGTCAGGTGCCACACTGCATTCTGATTAAAAATCAGCATTATAGGATATCAATAAAACACATGTTAAATGGGTTAAGAATTGACTATAACTGACAGATCCCTAAAAGCAGTTGACAATGTCACTGAAAGGGGGTATTTTTAGAGGGGTTCCTCAGAGATCATTATTAGACTTAATGCTGTTCAACCTTTTCATCGATGACTTGGAAGTAAATATAAAACTGCTGCTGCTAACATTTGCAGATGACACAAAGATTGGCAGAGTGGTAAACAATGATGAAGGTAGGGCTGTAATACAAAGTGACCAGGATCACTTCGTACCCTTGGCCTATTCGAACAACATTCATTTTAATACAGTCAAAGTGATACATTTAGGAGCAAGAAATACAGGCCGAACTTACAGAATGGGGAGCTCTATCCTGAAAAGAAGTGAGACTCTTAAAAGGATCTAGGGGTCATATTGAGCAGGGAGCTAAATAAGAACCCCCAGTGTGATGCTAGGCAACAAATGTAAATGTGATCCGGGGATGTATAAACATTGGAGAAGTGAATAGGAGTTGGTCATTACCTATGTATACAGCACTGGAGTGATCAATACTGTAATACTATGTCCAGTCCTGGAGTCCACATTTAAGAGGAACAGTGACATATTACAGTGGGTGCAGTAAGGAGCCACAAATATGATTGAAGGAGTGGAGAAATGCCTTACAGCAAGAGATTTCAAGAGCTCTCTCCATCTAACTAATCTAAAAGATGATGAGAGGTAACTTGACAACAGAGTATAAGTACCTTGAGGTGGAGAAACATATCGTGTACTAAAAGGCTTTTTAAGGTAGCAGAGAAAAGTACAACCAGGGAAAACTCAGTGGTTGAGCGTTGGCCTGCTAAACCCAGCCTTGTGAGTTCAATCCTTGTAGAGGCCATTTGGGGCAAATATTTGTCAGGGATAGTACTTGGTCCTGCTGTGAAAGCAGACGACTGGACTTGATGACCTTTCAAAGTCCCTTCCAGTTTTAGGAGATAGGCAATCTCCATTTATTTTTAACGAGCACCAAGGGCTGAAAACTGAAGGCTGACAAATTCAAAACAGATATTCTGTGCAAATTTTGAGCCATGAGAGTGATTAAGCAGTGGGACAGCTACCGAAAGAAGAGGTGGATTCTACATCTCCTAGCATCACTAGGCACTTTTCCGGTGCAATATAGTACTTTAGTTAAACCCAAGTTGTTCAGCTCAATGTAAGGATAACTGGGTGAAATGTTGTGTCCTGTTTTACGGGAGGTCAGACTAGATCCAATGGTCCCTTCTGGGTTTAAACTATGACAATCATTTGAAGAGCTTATACAACTGGTATCCATGGTCTTTCACAGCCATGCTGTATGCTATAACAAGTCCAAGAGAATATCAATCTCCAGATACTTCAGAATTATTTTCTCTGAAATTTCTTCCTGTGCAAAGGGGATACTTAACAAGCATTGGACTTCACTTCTGCCATGCCACGCAACTCTGGAACCAAGTGTTTAGCTAATTAAACCAGCCCTTTCAATATCAAAAAGTGTGATTCTTCATCTTTTATTGATCCAGTATACCCTATTTACATAGGCTCTCCCACAGCCTCCTCCTCTCAGAGACACTGGTTTTCAGTTAAAGATTCCTTCGGTACTAGGCTGATATCATAAATTGGTTTCTTCTCCTTTTCTGCTGTGAAATGTTAACTGCTCTCTGAGCTTTGCTTTTTGACTGAATGTCAGAGCTAAAGTCAGGGAAGATAAGAATCCTTCCTTCTTCATAGGCTATTCCAAACTCAGTCTTGGTCTCCTTCCTGGACTCTCATGGGCTCTTCTGAATTCTTTCTTTCAATTTGCTTCCCTTAAAAGGGAGCCAACACGGTAGCTTTTCTACACTCACTTTAAATCTGCTTTTCTATTAGTGTTAAGAGACAGGGGAATCAGCTTTTTTTATACAGATCTGGATTGTCTCTATCCTTCCAGGACTTTCTTTCCCTTTTATATGATTATTAAGTCACCAGGCATGCCCTCTATGAAATTTCGAAAAGGGTCTCTGTGGGGTTTTCGTACTGCATGCCATCCCCTGTCTGCAACCGCCCAGGCTGTGATATGGTATGATGCTGCTGAATTCACAGCACTGTTTGACCTCAGATTTTTATGGTCCTTATTAAACACAGTTCGTCTTTTAAAGCTGTGATCTTATGAAATACACAGCGTCTGTCAAGCCAACTAGGCTCATCAAATGAATGGTGAGTAGAATAACATTAGGTTGCGCATGAGCTAATTTTGTCTGCTACTCCCAAAAGAGGAAGTATGGAGTTGTTTCCTGGAATAGAAACCCACAGTGATAGAAGAATTTTGCTCTATAAGATTGAGAATTAACTTCTATATTGGTGCCATCCAAATAATGAGGTCGGAGAAAAGTGTGATGACTGTAGGGTATAAATGCCAGTGCAATGAGATATTCTTGGTGGCTGTTTTCTTATAGAATGGCAATAAGGGAGGAGAATACATTGCAGAGCTCCACAGTTTCAGCCCATCTTTGAAATGCATTTTTTCCTACTAAGGGCTATATTGTGTGAGCCCATTTCAGAGCATAGACACTGTGGTTTGTTATGATTAGATGCACTGGACTGCAGGCCCAGCCTTAAGGCAAGGTGAGCAAGGTGGTTACTTTGGGTCCCGTGTCTTCAGGGCTCTGTGTGGTCCGGTGCCTCCTGCCCGGCTGATCGCTCGCTGCCCTGACTGGGAACTGCCCGGCCACGCGGTGTAGCCAGCCACAACATGCCGCCATGGGCCCCGCAAGCTCTTTGGCTGGGCCTGTTGGACTGTACTGTAGAGGAGGTGAACAACAGATGGAGGGTTGTCTGGTTTTGATTGGGTACTAGCAAGTGGGAATCAAATAATGAGGTTGGGCTATAATTCTAGGACTATTTCAAGAACTGAGGACAATTGGTTTGGATCCATGAGCCAACTGCTAGAAGCTAATGGGCATCTCAACCCAATCCTCTGCTACAGTTGACGAGCCCACAGCCTAGCATGAGAAGAGTAGGCCAAGGTGGCTTTAAGTCAACCTCGTCCATCCTGGAAACTGGACTTGTCTACACAAGTGGCCAGCACCGTTGTTAGCCTCCTTAGAGCTGCTCTACATTATGCCAGCTTCCAATAGTCCCTATGGACTATGATAGCAACTGGAGATCAATGAGTTGCAGGGAAGATCTAGCTTCACTCCTTTTCCCTCAGCCACATCCCCTAGGTGAGCCTTGGCGGTGCGGAAGGTGGCATTTGTTCTTCTACACAAACCCCTTCTAGTACTTCCTAAGTGTCACCTTATTGGTGTTTGCCCCAAATTCTGTACCAAGTGGGCCATGTGAGGTGTCAAATGGAAGCTTATGCTCTACTGATTCTATGTATGCTACTCAAGTTCTTGTATGATTTTTGTGTGTGACGTTAATACGGGCTCTGGTTTTGAATTTTAAATGTTCTTTATCTGGAAGGGAACAATAGGCCTGGACTGCCTATTGTGAGGAAGGTTTGTCCAGTGACTGGCTATGCTAATTAGCCCTGCTCCATGGACAATGGCTCTCAGAGTGGCCAATATATACCTGGGCTGTGTCTAGACTGGCAAGTTTTTCCGCAAAAGCAGTTGCTTTTGCAGAAAAACTTGCCAGCTGTCTACACTGGCCGCTTGAATTTCTGCAAGAACACTGACAATCTCATGGAAGATTGTCAGTGTTCTTGCGGAAATGCTATGCTGCTCCTGTTCGGGCAAAAGTCCTCTTGTGCAAATGCTTTTGCGCAAGAGGGCCAGGGTAGACAACATGGTATTGTTTTGCACAAAAAAGCCCTAGTTGCGAAAATGGCGATCAAGGCTTTCTTGCACAAAACTGTGTCTAGATTGGCACGGACACTTTTCCGCAAAAAGTGCTTTTGTGGAAAAGCGTCCATGCCAATCTAGATGCTCTTTTCCACAAATGTTTTTAACGGAAAAACTTTTCTGTTAAAAGCATTTGCGGAAAATCATGCCAGTCTAGACGTAGACCTGAGGAACGTGTCTGGAAGCCTGCAGACTAGCCAATGTATAATGGCTACTTGCATGTGAAACAGCGATAGGTCACTTGATCATGTGACCAGTGCCAGTTTGGGAGACACCAGGAATATAAAAATCCTATGAGGCCGTCTCCATCTTGTCTTCAATCTTGCTCCTGATTCCAGATGCATCCTTGCTAGGGACAGAGAGCAGGGAAGGATTGCTGACCCATCCTAATACAGGCTGTACACCAGAGACTTCTAACCTAGCAGTTTGTAACATTTCTGCTAAGAACCTGCATCAAGAACTTGATGATTGATGTATGTCATGTATTCTCCTTAATCTTACTCTCAACCTTTTCTTTCTTTTATTAATAAACCTTTAGATTCTAAAGGATTGGCCTAGCGTGCTCTTGTGGGTAAGATCTAAAGTGTAAATTGGCCTGGGACTCTGGCTGGTTCTTTAGGACCAGGAGGATCTGTTCGGAGTTGGTGAGATCAGGTTTTATAACCCCCACCTGTGTGTAAAGTCCGGGGCTGACTGTGGCACAGGGAGAGCTGAAGTGCCTGACGGGTTTTGCTCGTGAGGCTTCCTGCTTGTCAGATTGGCAACTGAAGCACTCGATGTGATTGGTTTGTGGCCTATTTAGGAAAGGTCTCCAGTCGAGGGCTGTAAGCAGTCCTGATTTTGAGCAATTCACCCTGAGCTTATGCCCTCAGCAGTGCCCAGACCCGGTGCGGTCCGTCACACTAAGATACAAGGGCTGCGAGTCACCTCATTACCACCTGGCTTTAGCATGAGACAGGCTTGTCTGTAACAGCTGGAAAGTCAACTCCCATTTAAGACCCCAGTTAAGCAAGATAGTTAAGCAGGTGCCTGATACTTAACACATGCATGAGATCCATCAAAGTCAATGGGAGGCCATGTGGGCTGACACAAGGACTTAAATCCTTTTCTCAGTCAAGGCCTACGAGGCTCATGATCCTTTTGTAATGGTAGATGCTCCATTCCAGAACACCCCCTGGTGGCCAAGTGTGGAACTATGGTTACATCTCTCCCTTCCCTTTTGCCAGCTTTCACAGAGTATACCGAGGCTTGTATACAGGTGAGCCCTGCCTTTTCAGGAGTCCAGTTTATCCAATTAATTGCCAAATGTGTGTAAGTCAGCAGGCTGTTCCACTGCCTAGAGCGTAGCAGCCTTTCCTCTGCTGACTCAGGGGACCAGGCCAGCCTCCCTGCCTAGAGAGCTTCATAATCTTTCTCCTCTGCCGTTTCCTCTCTTCCTGAGCACTCATCGGTCTTTATAAGGCCAGAGGTTTCTTATAAAAATTAATTGTCACCCAGCTACTTATCCACTTAATTACTCCAGGTGCATGTGGTTGGCTGTTTCTCTTCTCAAAGACTGACAGAGAGAAACAGGGTGCCTGACCCCACAGAGAACCATGGCACTTTCCCTCTGCATAGGAAATCACTGTGTTATCTATGCTCCAGACGACAGCTACCAACCCAAACAATCACTGTCTCCTCTTCCACATGCTAACACCAACAATAAATCTCTGCATTCATGGAGGCAGCAATCAGCATATTCTGTTTGATTGGGCCTCCCATCTAGGAAAAAAATGTGAAAGTAACTTTTTCAATATGCATCTTTATTACGGTGTATTAAACAGAAATCAGTGATGCAATCAAGCATACACAGAGAGAGGGGGATTGGCATCCACGCATGAGAAGTGATAAAGAAAAAAGGGGAGTGTGACAGGGCGCATGCCCTGCACTGGGCCTTTAAGAGCAAAACCCAGGCCCGGAGCAGGGGCTGAAAGCAAAGACCCAGCTGAGGCTGCTAGGGCTAATGAGGGCCCAGCTGGGGGCTATTTAAAGAAGAACAGTTCCCTGCTGAGGAGGGAGAGTAGTAAGGAGTTGATAGCTGAGGAAGCAGGAGGTTCCCAGAAGCTAGAGCAGTACTAGGACAGCAAGGCAGGGCTAGGGGAGCTATGACCAAGTTTGCTCCCAGGCTGTAGGTCCTGGGGCTTGGAGGGCAGTAGTAAGGCAGCCCTGGTAAGCGGGGTAGCAGTTCCTCGCCCTGTGGCAGTGATGAGCGGCCTGTACAGACTGCAGTTTGCTCTGAGATGGGCTAGATGAAGACTGGCAGCAGGTCACTGAAGTATGCACCCCCACAGGGAGCTAGAAGACTTTATTTGTGTATGGAGAACGTAGGCAGCATGCCTTACGTTTCATTCCAGAGGAGCTGTAATGTCAATACAAGGTGTTGGAAAGAGTGAATACAGTAGAGTCCCTATCATCCGACCTAATCGGGACCGACACACGGTCGGACTACCAAATATGTTGAATGACACACTCTACTGTAGAGAGCAATGGAACAGCTGATGCAACTCCCGGGGCTGCTTCCAGGCAGGAGCGACAGCAGCAGCAGCTTCTAGAGAGGAAGGGAACAATTGTTGCTACTCCTATGGGGGACGTCCCCTGCAGGAGCAGCATCAGTAGTTCACTTGCTTTCTAGGAGAAGAAGCTACTGCTGCTGGGATGCTTCCAGGCAGGAGCGGCAGCAGCAGCAGCTTCTCCTAGAAAGCAAGGGAAGAGCTGAAGCCGCTCCTGCAGCTTTCTAGGAGAAGCTGCTGATGCCGCTCCTGCCTGGAAGCATCCCGGCAGCAGTAGCTTCTTCTCCTAGAGAGCGACGGGGCAGCAAGCGGGGCTGTTCTCTCGGCCCGTGCTGTATCCGACCCTGCAGCTCCCGGGGACAAAGTCTGATAAAGCCGAGTGTCGGATTACCAGGTGTCGGTTAATCCGGACTCCACTGTATATACATTAAGCCAAGGTATAATGTATAGACTGTCCAGGGCCTAGATCAGGGGTGGGGAACCTTTTTAGGATTGGGGGCCACTGACCCACAGAAAAATCAATTTGGGGGCTGCACACAAGTGAGGAGCAAAGAGATAAGCCCCGGACTGAGAAGGAAATAGACACTCCTCACATTCCCCTCGTGCACCAGAGCCTGGGGGGCGGGGGGGGGGGGGGGGGACAGGCTAGTTGATTTTGTGTGCTCCAGCCCTTTAGATGGGTGGCGGGGAGGCTGGAGCACCATTGAGGGCTCCCCAGTGTAAGGGGATCCCTGAGCCTCGGGGGCCAGATCCAGGGGTTCTCCACCTCTGGCCTAGAGCCACATGATAGGTTGCTGTGGAGGCTTAAATTGCTCAAGTCGTTGAGACTATACAAGGGGCCGTTTGAACTCCCCTGCGGTGAGAGGGGAAGGGGGAGCAGGGCGGTGATGTACACGGCCCCACCCCCTGGCCTTGTCCATCACCGCCCCGCCCCCCTCACTCCCGGCAGCCCAGCTGAGCAGGCAGCACTCAGCCGAGTGCCATGGTGGGAGGGGAAGGGGAATGGGAGGAGAGAGAGGCAGAAGGAGGAGGAGAAGAGAAAGGGAGAGTGAGAGGCAGGAGGGGGAGAAGAGAAAGAAAGACGGAGAGAGAGGCAGGAGGCAGAGGGGAGCTGAGAGAGAGGGAGAGGCAATAGGAGGAGAGAGCTCAGGAAAGAAGACCTGAAAATCCCGTCTTATGACGGGCTAATTGGCTAGTAATATAAGAACTAGGGGCCACCAAATGAAACTAATGGGCAGCAAGTTTAAAACAAATAAAAGGAAGTTCTTCTTCACACAGCGCATAGTCAATCTGTGGAACTCCTTGCCTGAGGAGGTTGTGAAGGCTAGGACTATAACAGGGTTTAAAAGAGAACTAGATAAATTCATGGAGGTTAAGTCCATAAATGGCTATTAGCCAGGATGGGTAGGAATGGTGTCCCTGGCCTCTGTTTGTCAGAGGGTGGAGATGGATAGCAGGAGAGAGCTCTCTTGATTGTTGCCTGTTGGATTCACTCCTTCTGGGACACCCAGCATTGGCCACTGTTGGCAGACAGGCTACTGGGCTGGATGGACCTTTGGTCTGACCCAGTATGGTTGTTCTTATGCTCCACCCCTTCTGCCAAGGCCCCATCCCTTCCAGGAGCATGGAGCTGGGGGCAGCCTCCATACCTTGCCCAGGGGGCCAACAAGGCTGTCAGCTCCTCTGTAAACCAGGAAGCTATTTCCGGGAGCTGTTTGAGCAATGGTGCAGACTGCCTGCTTGCTTCTGCAGACCTTGTCTTACTGCAAACATTTGACTCTGGCTCCAGCCCCCAGTTTCTCCCTAATTATGCTACTGGCCTTGGTTTCTGACCCTGGCTTCCCGGTATCCTGACTTGGCTTGAACCCTGACTGCAATTTGGTGACTAGCCAGTGTCTGCCGGACACGCATAGCCCTTCCGTGGCTTGTCATCTTTCTGAACATCATCATGGACTATTTCTGGCTTCTAATACCCTTTTCATTTGAGTCTCACAGCTGAATGTTCTTTGAAAAACGAGTATACCTCTGATAGCCTCATTAAGAACCATATCAAAGGCAATTTGGGTATTGGCTAAAACTAAGTTATACATCCTTGTTTTAGCTTCATGGAATCAGACAGTGAGCCTACAGAGTAGAGCTGCCAAATCTGCAGAGACAAGCAATTAAAACAAAGGTGCACTTTTCCCCACTACAGCTACCATTGACCACGGGCTCATTCCATCTCTCACTGAAAACTAGACAGAGACTCCTATTGAATTTAATGGAGTTCAGATTGAGTTCATACAGAGTATCAACCATCAGGAAAAGGAGCTAGACATTTTTTAATAGATAAGTTACAATTCAGATCTGATATCTGTGGGTTTGTTCTCTACTTAAGAAAAATATAAGAAACTCAGGGGCCCCGCTGGTTTCCAGAACCACATTTACTAACTATACACAGACATAAGACCTAGCTGTGTATATCCCCCTACTCTAGCTAATTGCAACATAGTGAGCACCACCAGAGGAATTCACCAAGTCACCAGTTATTTAGCCTGAGAGCATCCTATTTCTGTACATTACAATGTTCTGGAAATAATTCTAAGGTAAGACACAGCAAAAAAAAGGTGGCGTGGAGTGGAAATATTTAGACTTTCTTTGTACACAAGCAAGAATCAAAAAGGGCTCAAAGCAATTTTTTAAAACCCCTTCCAGGCACTTTTAAAAGAGGTGAAAGTTGTCCTAGAGCAAGGAGGAGATGTGATTACACAAAGAGCACAGGGATCAAATGTTCCCAGCACCGAACAAGAAATAATGGACTGACGCTGCAGACTAGAACATTTGTATATTAGGAAAATCTTTTGATCTTATAAGAACAGCTGAGCAATATAAGAAGCTGTAGAGAGGAGTGGAATTGCCATCACTGGAGCTGCACTGAGCATAACTTGATACTGATCTATCAGGAATAATACGATCGTTCTTCCCATGAATCAAGGGGGTGAGTTGACAGAAACATGGTCTCCTGCAACATATGGTGTGCAAAATGTCCACATGACTTTTTCAAAATTATTTTAACAGCATTTTTACATATATCATGTGCATTTCTTTGTGTATGCAAAAACCACATCTGTGCATCAAAAACAGGCAAGAACAGACAGGGTGGTTGTATGGTGAAGACAGATGAGGTGGGAATCAGGAAACCTGGAATATGTTCCTGTTTTGGCTAATCAACAAACTTCTTGTTGTTCATGCAGGTGGAAATGTTACAAAAGTAGGTGTGCAGAGCTATTTTGTGACCCTAACTGCAGCTAGGCTGAACCCGCCAAAAATCCTTGTGCCTCAATTATATCATAACTCACAGGGATTTGTAAGGCTAAACACATTACATTTATTCAGATAATACCTTGCATTTATATTCCATCTCCCACTATAATATTATTATATTTGCTAGTCAAAAGTGCACTCATCTAGCTGGTGCTGAAAGTCCTTTTCGCATGTTGCAAATAAGGATTCTGCCTAAGGTCACAAGAAATTCTGAGTGCAAAATTTGAAGTCTGCCAGTTGGAATTTTGATCCAATATATCAATTTGGCATTTGAACTTAATTATAAAATCCCTGGCTAGAATGCTTCTTTCTATGGTAAATATTCCTGGGTTGCCACATTTGATTGAGAAAATTAAAGAAGGGTTTATTCATAACACGTAATATTAAACAGAGTGGAAAATGCAACATACTATGTACATGACATGACAATAGTAGCTCTGCACAATTTTTCGCTTTGTTGATTAGAAGGGCTGAATCTGTGAACATGACAGGTAACTTGGGCTGAATCAAAACCAGAGTAGCTCTCTTTCTGGGAGGAGCTGCAGTATTTTAATTAGTTACCCAATTAGTAGCCAAGATGTGATCGCTGAGTACTCATCTAGTATTCAGCAAGTGTAGTTTTACTACAAACTTTTAATCAGGGATGATTCTCTTGAACTAATTATGAGGTCTGAAAAGCTAGGGAGTTTGCAAACCATTCCCGCTGACCCATAAAATTTTGCTTCCTTTCCTTCTTTCTTCCCTGTAAGATAGCTAGCTAAGGTAAAACTGTGCTCTGCATTCAATTTCTCTCTAGGTGGAAAAAAATGTTATGCAACAAAAAGATGCCCCATAAATGGTGCCACAATAATATCTGCACATACACAAAATGGTTATTCTTGTTTTAAACTTTCTACTCCCTTCCTTGTGTTTCCCACCAACCCTTCACAATCTCTCTGTCATTACGGCTTTCATTCTGACTGCAATCTATTCCATTTGATGCCAATGGCATGCAACACAGTTTTTAAGGTTTTATTGATTAGGGATGCACTTAATTGAATTCAGGAGAGGCTCTGAAACACATGCTGAAGTGATTTACTATACTGGAGGCTAGAGATTTTAAGTGACTTGCCCAAGGTGAAAGTCTGTCATAGTCACTCATTCAAATATTTCCCATGTCATTCAAGAATGGGAAAGCACCTGGGGTCCCTGGTTCTATCTCAGGGACCTCTAGCCAGCAGTCAAGGTCTCTTCCCTTCTTGGCTATACTGCATTGCTCACACACCCCTTCTTCTCCTAGTGATTGACTGCTGACTTCCCTACCATCCCCCTTTCTTCTGCCAATTTCCTGCCTTTATAGTCTCTACCCAACTAATTCCTCCTCAGCTGGGTTTTCTCATTCAGTCAGGGGAGTGCTTATCTACCTGATTCATCCCTGCTGTGGCATCTTGGGTATATTAGTCCCCTTCTCAGTCTTCCTTAATCATTTCAGGGCAGTTGTGGACTAAACACCCCCAATAAAGTTGCTTAGTGGTTAATTTCAAAATTTATTGTAAATCCTGCTTTGGTTTGTATTGTCCATGATCACTTGTATAATCAGAGATTTAATCACCCACTACCATGTGGAATGCTCCATTTCCAAAGGTCTTAAGAGATTTGTAGCTTGACCACAAGACCCAGTGTTTAATTATTGTATTATTTTGTGTCTTTTTTGTCTGGATACCCAGCAAATTAATTAACTGAACAAATAATACAGGGTATACACATAGGAGGACATTTGCAGTTATTAATACAAGCATGTCCACTATATTGCATATAGATAAGAAAGCTTCTTAGCAAAATAATTGTCGCACCAAGTTCTATTTCTCTATTTAATATAGCTCATTAAAATATAATTAGAGATTTAAAACAAACTGTGGTGTTTATGCAGCAGTTAAAGTGATAGTCCTCTGCAACCCTATAGCCACTTAATAAAAATGGGATTAACTGTTTATATTGCTCAATTGACATGTGAATCCACTCTGTCACCTTGGTTGTTTCAAGTGAGCTAAAATTAGATATACTCAATAGCTCTATTTTGAATTGGGGGTAGAGAGAACCATTAGAAAAGTGTTCAATGACCTCAAGCCATTGAATTAGCCAGCTGGTATCAATTCAAGATAAATTCAAGGAGGTTATGGACATTGAACAGTATTCTTATATTTCCCATTAAGTAATTACTGTGTTTTACCTTTCAGAAAAGCCATTGGAACTCAGAGAAGAGCTTTTTTATGACCAAACTGCATCTAAATTGCTCTGTGCAAATAACCACAGTAAAAAGCAGCTTCCTTTGGTGTATGCAAGTACAAACTATTGGTTCCACAACCAGACTCATCTCCTGTAAAATTAGGTCATTCTCTCAATCAGATAAAGAAATTTGCAATGACCGTCAGCTTTCAGAACAAATGACATTTCTCTCAAATTTGGTTTCATTAGCCCTTCCATTGCCGTGAGACATTAATTCAATGGAGCTTGATGGTTGTAAGCTAGATTCCAGTAAAAGGCGATTTACTTCCTTACAGGAACTTCTCTCAGCTGTAAAATTCATAGGGTTTTGGTTATAGGACAATATTTTGTTCTGAGTTCTGACTACAGAGTATGAAGTTAATAATCTATAAGCCTGTGAACAACCTTTTTATTCACTTGCTGAATAACTCTTTCCGACTGACTTGAATGAGTATTTAGGTTTAGATTCTTTCCGTCCATTACATTAATTGAATTAGGAGAATTCATTCTTCTGGAATAACTCATTGCTACAGGAATTGATGCTGATGATTCAGTAAGTGACGCTCTTTCTTCTGAATCAGTACTGAGCCAGTTTGCCAATAGGCAGCCGGGAAGTTTTCTGCTGCATGTATCTCCTATGACCCTGTCTCACAAAATTAGGGGTGCCTTGACCCCATGTGCCAAGTCAGGCAATTACACATTCCATATGTAAACTCCCCCCTCCAGACCCAAAAGTTTGTCCGGGTTCAAGTCAGTATTGATATGGTGCAGAGTTCAAGCTATCTGCCCTCATGGAACGTGGGGATTGGATCCCTGATTCTCTATGAGGCTACATCTACACTGCAGTGCTATTTCAGGATACCAGAAGTATCCCAAAATAGCTCTTTCATGTCTTTTGAGCACACCCATTATTTTGAAATATCACGTGCTTGTTATTCTGGCTTCCCTGTAAACTTCATTCTATGAAGAGAGATGTTTCGGAATAGCAATTTATTTCAAAATAGGTGCTGTGTAGACAGTGCCTTATTTCAAAATTGACTCAAAATAAGCCACACATTTTGTGTAGCTCAAATTGTATAGCTTATTTTGAGATTTGGGTGCACTGTAGACACACCCTAACATGCTTTAGAATCTTTTGGATTTCAAGGAGGTATGGTATATCAATGCAGGGCAGACGTGAATTATTTGAACTATGTGAAAGATTTGATACATACAATAAAGCTCACAGTTTAGCCACTCAGACCAATCAACCAAAAAATGCCAACTGAGACTTTGTAATCCTGTTTAAAAGGCTCTAATATCCCTGGGATGTTTACCTTTACTGGGGCAAGGAGTTTTGCCATGCTTGGGGGAGGAAGAAGCTGAAAATGGTGGAGTAAAGTAAGGAGTTGCTGAGGCTGGCAAAGCAAAGAGGGAAGATGGGATAGACACTGGGGAAGCAGGTTGAGAGATGGGAGAGATTATCATAGTCATAGAATACTAGAATTGGAAGGGACTTTGAGAGATGATAAAGTCCAGTTCCCTGCCTTCACGACAGGACCAAGCGCCATCTAAAACAGTGGTTTTCAAACACCGTGTCATTTCTTGTGACCCAGTGGAAGAACATTGTCGATGTCCACGACCCAATGTAGTTTGACCAAAGTGTAGGCTCTGGAGCAGGATGAGAGCTTTGAGCTGCAGGAGAGGGCTCCAGCTTTGGGCAGGGTGGATCAGGGATGGGACAGGAGGGGCTTACCTTGAATGGCTCTTGGTCAGTGGTGCAGTGGGGGTGCCAAGGCATGACTGTGGTTTGGAAGGCAGAGGAGGAGTCTTTGTAAAATTATACTGCTAGGGCCCAATCCTGAGGCTGGTTGAATTCAGTATTGCTACATTAAGGAGTAAGGCACAGTTACACCAGCTATGTATGGATTGGGCCCATAATGTATTAGACTAAAGCTCATTTAGTAGAGCCTATGCCCTGAGGTCCAATTCTCAGAATGCCATGGCAAGAGAGAGGGTTGGTAGCTTCCATGTGGCTGACCCTGAGGCAGACACTAGAGTGAGACTCCACTCCTGGAAGGCTGAATTTGAGTTTGTTGAACTTTATTGAACTTGAACTTCTTTGGGGTCACCCATCCCTGCCAAGTATTGGTCTGATCCAATTCACTCTAAAACCGGATTTAAACAGCTCCCAGTGGCATCAAGTAAGTGTGTGACCAGGCCCTATCTGAGCAGGATTTCTTGTTGCTAAACACACCAGGACTATCCTGTTTGAATGGCTCTCTGTTATGCTATTTGTCATTTCCAGGAGACAGATTAGAATATTTGAGGTAAGATATGTGGGGAAATTTCTACATTGATTTATTTGAATGAGTTTGAATTTTTAAACAGAATTATTTCTTATTTTCATTTAAAAAAAATGAGATTCTGTGTGGCTTTTTTGTTTGTTTTTTGGGGGTTGTTTGTGTTTTTGTTTTTTGGGGGGTTTTCTTTGGAACAGACTACCTCAGTAACTACAGTGGTGACTGCATGTATAGAATTCCTGGCACAATATTACTGCATAGGGGCACTGCTGTTGTGGCATATTAAACCAGCTTCACCATCACTCAATCATACGTAAATGTTTGCTACACATTCCAGCCCCAGGAAGAATTCATACAAGTGAACTACATTTTTTAGTTTTGTTAAGAGCATGTAGAGTTCAGCAAATCCTAAAAGGTTTAAATGAAGAGAAAGCATCTTGGAGGGTTTGAAAAGGCAATCAGTGCAAAATACCACACACACACACACACACACACACACACACACACTTCTAACCTGAAGGTAATGCTTGGGTTGCAAACAGCAGAATTATGGCCACCAATAAAAACATAAGAACAGCCATAGGAGGTCAGACCAAAGGTCCATCTAGCCCAGTGTCCTGTCTGCTGACAGTGGCCAATGCCAGGTGCCCCAGAGGGAATGAACAGAACAGGGAATCATCAAGTGATCCCTCCTTTGCTGCCCATTCCCAGCTGCTGACAAACAGAGGCTAGGGACACCATCGCTACCCATCCTGGCTAACAACCATTGGTGGACCTATCCTCCATGAATTCATTTAGTTTTTTTTTGAACATGTTAAAGTCCTGGTCTTCATAACAGCCTCTGGCAAGGAGTTCCACAGGTTGACTGAGTTGTGTGAAGAAATATTTCCTTTTGTTTAAATCTGCTACCTATTAATTTCATTTGGTGAGCCCAAGTTTTTATGTTATGGGAACAAATAAATAACTTTTCCTTCTTTATTTTCTCACACTAGTCATGATTTTATACACCTCTATAATATCCCCATTTAGTCTTCACTTTTCCAAGCTGAAGTGTCCCCGTTTTATTAATCTTTCCTCATATGACAGGCATTCCATTCCCATAATCATGTCTGCTGCACTTTTTTTTAACTTTTTCCAGTGCCAAGGTATCTTTTGGGGGATAAGGTGACCACATTTGCATCCAGTATTCAAGATGAGCATGTACCATGGATTTATATATCAACAATAATATATTCTCTCTCTTATTCGCTATCCTTTTCTTAATGATTCCTAACATCCTGTTAGATTTTTTGACTGCTGCTGCACATTAAGTAGATGTTTTCCAAGAACACAATGACTCCAACATATCTCTCTCAAGTGGTAGCAGTAATTTAGTCCTTATTTTATATGTATGGTTGGGATTATGTTTTCCAATATTTTGCATTTATCAACATTAAAATTCATTTGCCATTTGTCACCCAGTTTTTAGAGATCCATTTGAAGCTCTTCACAGTCTGCTTTGGACTTAACTATCTTGTGTAGTTTAGTATCAGCAGCACATTTTGCCACCTTACTGTTTACTAGATCATTTATGAAAATGTTGAATAGGATTGGTCCCAGTACAGACCCAAGGAGGGGAGGGGGAGAGAGAGGGGTTAACCACTAGTTACATCTCTCCCTTCTGAATACTCACCATTTATTCTTACCCTTTATTTCCTGTCTTTTAACCAGTTATCAGTCCATGAAACAACCTTCCTTCTTATCCCATGACAGCTTATAATAGCAGAGCTAAACTGTCTCCTTGATACTGTCACAGTTATTCCAGGATTACAAATCAAGGATGTATACTTGCTCGAAACCTTTGACCTAGTAACACAGTTAGGAGTGACATCAAAATGGGCAGTCACAGAGTTACGGGGCAGTGACGAACCCTTCAGCAGTACTAGATGGTGGGGAAGCGTTTGAGCCCTTCTCGTAGTTGGTAAATTGACATCACATGAGAGAAGGCGTGAATGCCTTTAACCAAGTGTACCTATTCTGTTTGTTTTTAAAGCATGTCAGGGAAAAGTGTTATAATGTAACCAGGGGACTGAAAAAAAAATTTCTCCTTATTACAAATTACAAGTTCTCAGTAGTAACGATAAAAATATGCCTAATTACAAATGTTGGGTGTGCTGTGTTTTGTCCAATCCAACTTTCTTTGTGATTATGCTTTATGCAGTCAAATGGAAAAGGGGGATTCTTGGTTCTTATAACCCTGATCTTGCAAAGTACCTAACTATTCCTCCACTGAGGAATCCCATTGAAATCAAAGGGAGTACTTACATGCTTACACTTAGGTGCTTTGCTGGACCGAAGCCAGAGCCCTCAATCCCTGGCATGATTGAATTATGTGTCTATTTTTGTCTCTGTGTCATCTGCATTGTGTCATCCACGTTTGCCAATAGTTATCGTGCAGTGGTATCTGAGATAACATACTTCCTGCTATACTTAGTGCAGGAAATAACTACAAGAGTTCATCTACTACTGTGTGTTAGCTGTTCCCCTTAATGATGGATCATGTGTTCTAAAGAAGGTGATAGATAACCCTGCTTAGTTAATTACACTGGTCCAGCCTGAATTCCTTGGCATCCTCCTTCCCTTTCAAGCCAAATTCAGAGTCACACTGAGCCCCCACCACTTCCAGCCAGCTACAGACAATTGGTAAGTTGTGGGTGCTCAGAGAAACTCAGAATCAGGTATCATCTACAGCTGTTGAGTGTGGTTAAGTATTGCGGCACTTCATCCCAGAGGTGGCTGCACTTTGTAGGTAGGGGGCATGATTTCTGTGTATATAATTAAGTGTTGACAAAGCATAATTATTACTATTTCTTAGGACATCAACAAATGGAGAGTTATCCAGGTCAATTTGATAATGATTCCTATTAAACAATTTGTATAATTTTGAAATGAATCTACAGGTTCCTTATGGGTCTCTGTCTCACTCATCAGTGTACCATCCATCCACTAGAGGGCTCCAAAATTTATCCATAAAAACATAAGAATGGCCATATTGGGTCAGATCAAAGGTCCATCTAGCCCAGTTTCCTGTCTGACAACAATGGCCAATGCCAAGTGCATCAGAGGGAATGAACAGAACAGGGAATCCCCAATTGATCCTCCCCATCATCCATTCCCAGCTTCAGAGAGAAAGAGGCTAGGAACACCATTCCTACCCATCCTGGCTAATAGACATTTATGGACCTATCCTCCATGAATTTATCTAGTTCCTTTTTTAAACCTGTTACAGTCCTAGTCTTAACAACATCCTCTGTCAAGGAGTTCCACAGGTTGGGGAGGGGAAATTAGTAAGAGGGGACCTATCTCCAGAGGCTGTGTAGGGGTGGAAGCAGCATCCTAGAAATATTTGTGGAGTGAAGACCGGGGTTTTGTGGTAGCTGGGAGCGAAAGGCAGACAACCGGGCTGGGCTGAAGTGAGTTTCCATGGCATTAGGCTGGGGGAACCTCTCCTTTCAAACCCCTCCTCTGCTCTGCCCTTAGCAGCTGGCCCAAGAACCTGGGTTCAGCTTATGTTTGCAACTTTAAGCCATCATGCCCAGTACAACTGCAAAGTCTATTTGTGGCAAACCCTAGCAAAGGGTCCTTTGTCAGAGCAGTGTCTGAGTGAAACTCACTGCAGGCCACAGCCCAACAGACATGGAGGTTGGAGACCTTCAGCCAGGGAGGGATTATGAAAGGTGCTTTAGGGGATACAGCTCAGGGCCTTGGGCTAGGGAGCCCCTTTTGCCCAGGGCCTTGGGATTCAGCCCTTAAGTTCCTGGCCAGCTCTGCTTGGCGGGGAGGGGGAAGTGGTTCTGCAAGCTCCCACTCAGGCTGGAGCATGAGCACAGGAACGCTCTGTCCCTGCACTCACGGGCAGACTTTACCCCGCTGCTCCCATTGGTCAGGAATTGCAGCAGTGCCTTCCAGTGCAGAGCAACACAGAAGCACCTGTTCACCCCCCCCCCCGCCCCCACACCAAACGGGAGCTGTGCCAGGTAAAGCCTCCCAATCCCCTGCCCCCTCCCTCCCAGTCCCCTCCCCCCGCCTGCTCCTGCACCCTACCTCCTGCCAGACCCTCCCACCCACTTCTGCACCATATCTCCTGCCCAGACTCCACATCCCCTCCCCACTGTTAGCCCATCCTTGCACTCTACCTCCTGCCCAAAGCCCACACTCTCAGCCCCAGCCCCCTCCTACACCCACCTCCTGCCCCAAACCCATACCCCCACTGGCTTCTGCCCTGTCTCCTGCCCAGACCCTGCACCCCCATCCGCCACCTGCTCCCTGGCAACCCCTTCCCACACACTGAATCTCTCATTTTTGGCCCCACCCTAACCCCCAGAAGAGTTAATTTGGCCTTGCCCATAGAACTAGCTGCTGCATACCTGGGATGTCAGCAAACTACCTAAACTTCTGGGGGACTAGTTTACCACACTACTCAGAGCAGCTCCCTGGCAGGGATCAGCTGCAGGACTAAGGTGCCTAAATGTGGCTACAAAGTCAAACTTCAGGCTTGAAACTTGTATCCCTACTGCCTGTAGGGGGGTAGGTCTTGTGCACACAGAACCCCTGAAATGTGCACATAAGCTGCTCCAAAGATGCCACCATATCAGCAAGAATTCTTCAGGGTAATTGTCCGGCACCTTATCTTTTAGGGTGCATCTACGGCTGTGTCCAGACTCAGGTTTTTTTTTGAAAAAAGTAGCCTTTTTTCGAAAAAACTTCACCTGCGTCTAGACTGCAGCCGCGTTCTTTCGAAATTAAAGCGAAAGAATGCGGCTTTTCTTTCGACGGTGGTAAACCTAATTCCACGAGGAAGAACGCCTTCTTTCGAAAGTGCTCTTTCGAAAGAAGGCATTCTTGAAAGCAAACAGGCTTTTTAGAAAGAGAGCATCCAGACTCACTGGGTGCTTTCTTTCGAAAAAGCGTCTTTCGAAAGAGGCTTGCAGTCTAGACATAGCCTACACAGCAGGGCGTAACTTGAAATAAGCTATGCATACTGAGCTACGTCAATTGCCTAGCTTATTTAGAAACAGAGCACTTTTTCTCTGACTTCCCTTACTCCTCGTACAATGAGGGTTACAGGAGTCAGAGTAAGAAGTCCTCCAGCTTGACAGTATTTTGACGCTATTTCAAAACAACTACACAGGAGGCAGATGCAGACTAAATTATTTCAGAATAGCGCTAGTTATTTCAAAAGAGTGTTGCAGTGTAGTACCCTGAAAGGCATTTAATGGGATAAGATATGGCTACATTATGATCACCCAAATGCTCAAAACAGGAACATTACGGATAGTGGAGCCCATGGCAAAACTTGCGCCAATATTTTCAGAACAATTTCCAGATTATTTTTTTTTATTCACAGGGCTTAAAGAAATGGCAGAGAGTAGAGTCCATCACACACATGCATAACCCATATTGTCATTGTGCTAGGGTGACATAGGCATTAGAAATGGCTCTGGTAGATTAGAACGTGTCTTGCTTTATCAGTTTGTCTTGTTTTAAAATAAAAAAGGAAATCCCCACACCAAGAGAGACGAGGACCCAGAACTATATAGGTATCTATGTGCCATCATGGCAGTTATACAGTTAAAGAACCTGTTTGAGGATCCGCCTACAGGACTTGATCCTGGTCATACCCATCAGTTGGCTGTGATGGGAGCTACTTTCGGTCCAAATTGAAGAACACTTCGGCACCCTTTTTTTGGATAGAGCAGGCTTAATAAATATGACCAAATATTAGTGTAAGAATCCTCTGAATACTGTAATAGAATACACAATGCAACAATGAAAGCCAGCTGAACAGGGGAGCCCAGGAAGATGTCACTGAAATGACCGAAGTTTCTCAACACAAAACGAAATCCAGGTAAGTTTCTTCCGGCCCCATGAGAAGCATCCAGGCGAATTTTTCTGCAGACTGATTGGAGCAGCCGTGACTTAATTTGGCTGAACCTATAATTAAGAAAATGCTTGGACTTGTCAGCAGCAGTGCAGCTAGTTTGTCCTGGGTTTAAGCTGCATGACTGAAGATGGCAACCTTCAAGCTCCTGAGCACAACGTATTAATATCACTGCTAACGCTCTCGTGTTTTGTATGCGAGTGTGTGCGTGGTTTTTCCACTGTTAAGACAAAAGTGCATTAGAAATGGGTGTTATTTTAATAGTCTTTAAATTAGGCTGGCACAGCCTTAAATAAAGAGATATTAGCTGAGGGGGGGCGAAGAGGGATAAGAAAATAGAGAAACTGTTTGTAAAACATAATTCTTATGCCCAAAGGGACATATCATTTTCATATTTTAAATTTGAATGCATTTCAGTTATTTTGTGTTTTCTCAGCAATCAGTTCACATTATGAGAATAGGGTAGTATAATTATGGAAATTAAGTACAGATTTCAGTTGAATGAACTCATCAAATGGAATTACAGCCTTTCTAGATTGGTCGTCTGGCTTTATGTCAGCTGATTTGCATAAAACATTTAGCTTAATGAGAAGTAAACAACAAGACTGTGGAATGTATTAACGAAGGGAGGGGTCTGAGCTGACATGTAAGAAATACTAAGGTTGTTGGTTTGGGGGTGGGGGGAGACGGTTTAAGATACAAAGCAAGCCTTGAAAGCGGATTAGAAACATAAAGGTAATTCTGGTTTAGGCCATAATTCTTCATGAGTGGTATTTTTCACCACCTACAGTCATACACTGTAAAGTAATCTTTCAGGTTTATTTACGTTCGGTTGCCTTTAAGCAAAATCTGACATAATCTAGTTACCTTGTCAGATGGTGTGCATGGCTGCAAACAAGTCTTTGTGTTCAGGAGTTGAATTTTCTTCTGGTCAGCGGTCTGGAACCTGCTCAAATTACAGTCCTGGAGAACTAGCCATTTATCCCTAATCTCCAGAGGGCCTGGTTTTCATCAGAATCACAAAAAAACCCACCATACTTTTGCGCCTTTAATCGCTAAACTCACAAGTGCTGCCATGCTCCAAGCATCTGTGGATAGTTGGGTTTGGCTAAGGGGCTGCCCCTAAACAGATTAGGGCGTGGGTTAAGCCTTAGTTTTGCATGGTTGTTTCAATGTTACAAAGTGTTACAAGGGGGTGGCTGGGTCTTAAACACCTGCCAAAGCGGTGTTGTGTAATGTATAGAAAGCCCCTAATGCAGAGAATATTAAGGGCTGGGTTAAGGGTGTTTTACTCACCAGTCTTGGTGCCTTCTCCAGGTCACTCTGGGGATTAGCTCTTGAGGGTGACACCCCTTCCCAATGGTTGAAATCCCTCACACCATCTCGCAGGTCCACAACTCCTCTTTCTCTCAGATCTGTACTTCCTCTCTTGTCTGAAGAACCACAGAGTCCTTTTTGTGATTCCGTTCTCTGGCTAGGTTACTCAATATTCCCCTCTTCTGAGGGAACAGTCCATCAATTCTCTGTCACCCAGGCAGCCTTCCCATTCACCGCCCTGCTGGTCTAGGCCATGCCCTTGATGGCTGATAAGATCACCTGGACCTCTTTTCCAAGTTCTAGTGGGACCCTCAGCCCAGCAATTGTGGGCTTTCCTCTCCCAGCTCTCAATGCTCCTTCCTTGGACTGCTTCTTACAGCTCCTAATCCCTCCTCCCCCCCACTGTGGATACCATCTCCAAACCCAGCTCCCTCTTCCAAAGGAGCAACCACTCTCTCTCTCAGCAGCATCCCCTATCTGTGGCCATCTGCCTGGCTTTTCCTCCAGGTGCACCTGATGTTAGTAGGTCTGCCTAGCCACCATGTGGGGGTGGGCTCTCCATCTCAAAGGCTTTTCTTTCTGTCTTTTCCCAGGAAAACTCTCTGGTTATAGGCGGGCATTTTCCAGAAAGCCCCCAGCACAGAGGAAGCAGATGAGGGAGAACCGGGTAAGAACGTTTTGGACCATCTTTTTGTTCTGGGTTGCTCAAATTTGCAGGAATCTCCTGAGACCTGCTCTGGACTTCTCTAGAGTCTGGTTCTGCTGACAGTCCCCATAGCACTATGGATTGTGGCCATGCCTCATCCCTGGCTGCTCCCAGCATGCTCCCATGCCAAGCCTTACATTTCACCACCTGCAATAACCAAACTGTAAAAAATTCTCACCTGGCTCTGTGGGCTGTTTATGGTTCATCTGTGCTACTGCAGTGGAGTACAAGGGCTGTTGTGGTCGGAAGCAGAATTCCTCCCCACTATTTGGAGTTTTACCAAGAGTTGAATTCCCCTTCAATCCATCGCATGAAATTAAGTCTTTCTACTATTGTGGTCCCTCCAACCCACATCACACATTTTATTACTGGAAAAAATGTCTAACACGTCCAATATCATAACCCACATCGCCACAGAAGCAAAACTGCCACCCGGCATGGCAGGGCAGCTGGGACATGAAATAAGTCCTTGTGCTCCATCTCTCATTTGACCCAGGAATGTGACTGTTTCAGAGAAATGCCTAGATAAGCTACTGAAGGGCCTTTTGTAAGTACCATGACAACTACTTTACATAACACACTTCAGATTTAGAAGAACTGAGTACGGGGCTGCTTTTAGGAAGGATGCTAGAGATGCAAATTTTTCAGCTTTTTTTTTTATTCTCCAAAGAAAATCCTCATGGCAAATTGACTGAAAATAAGTAGATGCATAAGCCACTCTTTCAAAGCTTCTATACTGCTTGCCAAGCAAGTGCCAGTCCAGAGAGATAGTCTCTTCCGCCATCCCATGATTGTTGGCGATCACAGAGAAGCAAATTGCTAACGCTTGGAGTTGAAAGGCAGCAAGCTGTGTCCTGTGCTCAAAATCGGAAAACAGAAAAAAGCCAGTTTGCTCTTCTGGCCACCTTTATCCCTTCTGCAGCTCAGTGCTCCTCCAGGTGTAAGAGCAATTGGCCCAAACTCTGGTGAGCAAAGAAGCTGCATTGGAACAGGTAATGGAAGAAACCGTTGTCCCTTTGGGCTGGCTGTAGCATGCCGGTAAGAGGTTCTTTGTGGCACACACCAGAGTGCATGCACCCACAACTGGTTGCATTATGGGAAACAAAAGGAGTAAAACGTGAGGTGATGTAGGAAAAGCCAATCCCACATGATGAGCAGTGGCAAGTTAAAGCCTTTAGGGTCAATCCTGCAAACCAAGAGGTGGCTCCAGAAGGCTGAAAACTCAGCAAAATGAGGCACGGGAGAGCTTTTGGTCACACCCAGATACCATTAATCTCCAAGGGTATGTCTACACTACAAAGTTAATTCGAACTAACAGACGTTAGTTCGAATTAACTTTGATAGGCGCTACACATACAAACCGCTAGTTCAAACTTAATTCGAACTAGCGGAGCGTTTAATTTGAACTAGGTAAACCTCATTCCACGAGGACTAACGCCTAGTTCGAATTAAGTAGTTCGAATTAAGGGCTGTGTAGCCACTTCATTCGAACTAGTGGGAGGCTAGCCCTCCCCAGCTTGCCCTGGTGGCTACTCTGGGCACAACCAGGGAAACTCTTCTGCCCCCCCCTCCTGGCTCCGGAGCCCTTAAAGGGGCACAGTCTGGCTACAGTGCCAGCACCCAGCCAGCAGACCCTGCACCTGGCACGGCACGAACCAGCCACCCGCTGCCACCCAGCCCTCCGCCTCTTCCCGGGACCAGGCTGGTGGCTCCCGGGAGCCTGCCCGGGGCCGCAAGAGGCGGGCACCCGCCTGGTCTAGTGCAGACATCGTGGACCTCATCCACCACCTCCGCACTAGGCACAGGAAAGTGGCCGTCTAGGGCAGAATAGCTGCCAGCCTGGCCACCCAGGAGCAGGTTTGCATGAAAATCAAGGTGGTCCAGTGAGACCCCTGACCTGAGCCCTCAGCTTAGAACGGCCATACTGGGTCAGACCAAAGGTTCATCTAGCCCAGTAGCCTGTCTGCCGACAGTGGCCAACACCAGCTACCGTGGAGGGGATGGACCGAAGACAATGACCAAGCCATTTGTCTCGTGCCATCCATCTCCAGCCTTCCAAAACAGAGGCCAGGGACACCATTCCTACCCCCTGGCTAATACCACTCCATGGACCCAACCTCCATGAATTTATCTAACTTCTCTTTAAACTCTGTTCTAGTTCTAGCCTTCACAGCCTCCTGCAGCAAGGAGTTCCACAGGTTGACTATTTGCTTTGTGAAGAAGAACTTTCTGTTATTAGTTTGGAGCCTGCTACCCATTCATTTCATTTGGTGTCCTCTAGTCCTTCTATTATGGGAACTAATGAAGAACTTTTCTGTATGCACCCTCTCCACACCACTCATGCTTTTATAGACCTTATCATATCCCCCCTCAGTCTCCTCTTTTCTAAGCTGAAAAGACCCAGTCTCTTTAGCTTCTCTTCATATGGGACCTGTTCCCAACCCCTGATCATTTTAGTTACCCTCCCCTCTCCCAGCCTCTCTCTTCCCCTCTCCCACCTCCTTTTCCCAGTCTCCCCGAGTTTTGTTCAATAAAGAGAGTTTCTATTTTTGAACACACGTGTCCTTTATTTTGTACATCAGGAAGGGGGACTAGGGAGGGGTAAGTGGAAGGAGGTGAGGCAGGAATGGGGTACGAGCCCCCGATGGGGAGGACCAGGGTAGCTCTGCGGGCTCCTCGGGGTGGAAGCTCTCCTGCAGCCCCCCAATTGACCCCTCGCTCCCCGGTTGGCAGCCTGTGGCAAGTGCAGCCGGTCTGATGGCCGAGTGCTGTGATGTGCCGAGTGTGAGCATTCAGGGCACTCCAAGCCAGGACTGCTTTGCTGTCCCTCATCGAGTTAGACAAGTGAGCGGGAAACCCCTAAGAACTGTCTGTCCGAGGTGGGGGTCGGGTCCCTTTAAGCACAGCCCTTGGCTAGCCTGAGACAGCAGCTCCACGCTCTAAGTCCTAATCTGATGCCCTGCCAGCACTGCTTCCGGCCATCCTTAACCCCAGTTCAGGGTCCACTCAATGTGGACATGCTAGTTCGAATTAGCAAAACGCTAATTCAAACTAGTTTTTAGGTCTAGATGCACTAGTTCGAATTAGCTTAGTTCGAATTAGTGCTGTAGTGTAGACATACCCCAAGGGAGCGTGGCTTAACCTCCAGCGACCGTGAATTGTGGTGGTACTCCTTACATTTTGACCAAGAGCCACCACTGCATCTCCCCACTCAACTCCCTCATTATACTGGGCCTGGAATACTTCTGGTGAAGGTCACAATACAAAACACAGGTGCCCTTCAGTCAAGAAACAACCCCCTTGGTTTTAATATTGGGGAAGCTGCGGTGCTAGTTACTTCTAGGAGAGCTTGCTTTTCTTCTCCTCTAATAATAGCACTGAGGGTGCGGCTACCATGCAATTAAGAACCCGTGGACACAGGCTCAAAAGGCTGGCATTCAGGGGCCGTTCAGGTGTTCAGACTCAAGTGGGAGGGTACCAGAATTCAGGCTGAAGCTCAAGGCTGAACATCCACGCTACAAGTAGACATCCCCTTAGCCTGAGTCTGCACAAGCTGGTGTCAGCTGGCACATGCCAGCCATAGGGTGTCTCACTGCAGTGTAGACAGACTCTGACATTCAGGAGAGCCTTGCCTGACCCTCTGCCATGTTCCATCCATTCCTGGGGGGTGGTTTCTGAACGTGTGGGGGGAAGGACTGTAAAGCACTTTGGGATCAAAAGTGATATGAGGTGGAAGTCAGAAGTGACTGACACAGCTGCCCTTCCTCTTTCCATACCTTTCCCTCCTCTTCACTTCTTTAGTGTCCAGAGATAATGATAAACCCTGCATTTCATGGAGTAACTTGTCTGCATTTGTAGCCCAGTTGTGTAACCCCAACACCCACTTTTCAATGGAAGATCTCAAAGCAGGGCAATATTATTGGTTGGTATCATTATCTCAGCTCCATTTTACAGCTGGGGAAACTGAGGACACAAGGATGAAGCAACTTGTCTAGGGTCACCCAGCAAGCCAATGGCAGAGCCCAGCACTCAAGTCCCCATCTGGTGCTTTATCCATTAGGCCACATGGCTCTGAAAGGCAGCTAGCTTCTTTCTCTTTGCCACAGTTAGCATGTTAAAAAGTCTCAGAGGGAGTAGCCATGTTAGTCTGTAACTTTAAGAACAGTGAGTAGTCCAGTGTCAAATGTGTATATGAAGGTCAATTCCACACTAGTGACACAAATCAGATATTAGAAATGGTAACAAAAAGAACCATGTGGGGGAACATTTTAGCCTGCCTGGGCATTCATTAATGGACTTAAAAGTAGCCATTCTTCTACAAAGGAATTTCACAAGTGAACTACAGAGAGAGAGTAAGGAATTGTCTTTCATATCCAAATTTGACACTGTTTCCATGGGCTTGAAAAGTAGCCATTCTTCTACAAAGGAATTTCACAAGTGAACTACAGTGAGAGAGTAAGGAATTGACTTTCATATCCAAATTTGACACTGTTTCCGTGGGCTTGAACAAAGACTTGAACTGGATGGCTCATTATAAAGACCAGCTTTCCTTACATTGGACACTTCATTGACATCAAAAGCTAAGTATGGCATACTTCCAGTCCCCTCTGCTAGCCTCATTAGCACCACCACAACAATCAGCAGGTTTTTTTTCCCCCCCACAAAAGCTCATGATACTTGTGGTAGGGTCAGTCCTACCCCTGGGCCCTTAGCCCCTGGTCAGGCCACTGTCCCACAATTTAGGAGTCGCCATATAAGATTCACTTGTCTTGTTAGTGTTTGGCATCTTCCTGCAGCCTTTATCAGGGCTGCTGCTGCTGCTCTGCTCGGCTCCTCTGGTCTCCTTATCAATTGTCTTTCTCCACACCTCTCCTTCACTCTCCAAACTCCTTATCAACACTCTCTCCCCTCCTCCCACAGGGAGGGTTTTTAAGAGGCCTCATGGCAGCCCCAATCAGCTTCACCTGGACCTTAATTGATTTTAGCCACCCTGTCTCAGCTGCCTCTAATTAGCCAGGATTGCTGCCTCTTTCTACAAGAGCTGCCTCTCTCCCCTTCTGCCAAGCCCTTTAACCTGCTCTAGCCCACCTGCTCTGTCACCTACTCTACATATTTTTGTTTCTCTCTAAGGTGCTGCAGGACTAACCTGTTGTTTTTCTACTTAACATGTAGGAGTCTGCTGTACACCAGCATAATGCAGCTAGTAACTAAGTCAGAGAAAACTAATAATGCTTGGCGCTTCATAGACACTTGCCATCTATTGATTATAAAATACTTCACGCAGATCAATGAGCATCATTTCCAATGAACACATGAAAAAAAAAAGCAAAGCATGGGAAGCTAATAGATTCATCCAGGGTTTCACAGCAAGGTCAGTAGCCTGACAGAGAATGAACTCCTGCTCTCTTGAATCCGAGGCTGGTGCCTTATCCACAGACCCACGCACTCTCTTTTGTCAATTACAAGTTTTGTTCACTTTTTAGACAGGGAAGTTGCCCTGGAAAGAAAAAAAAATCCTTCTGAGACCCCCCAGCCGGTCTCATGTCAGCGATTCTGCAGTTTCTGGTGCATAGTGCCATCCATTTCTCATTCCAGTGCAAGAAAACAAAATGCTATTAACCTGGCACCACTTGCAGAGGGGTTTGCATTTTATTAAGAGTGATAAATAGAGACTGAAATGGATACCATTGTGAAGGGAAGCAGACAGGGATTTGAGAACTTCGTCTAATGTTTTAAGTATATACAGTCAATTAGGATAATGCATTGGGTTTATTCATAGAAAAAAAAAGCAGGTAACTCTACTCACCATTTGTTATTCACCCTAGAGTCTCCTATGTGCATAGCTTAGACCACTTGTCTCCTGCAACATAAATTGCTACATCACTCACAAAGAGGCAAAGTCTGTTATAATCACATCCTGCATTTGCTTTCCTTCTGTCTGACATCGTCCTGGGGGTAAAAAGGAAACTGATATGGGGGTTGCAAGTATTGGATGCGCTCCAGAAGCTGTTAAAATTTACACCCGTAACATTTCGGTTTGGGTAGAATTATTTTATCCCACACCTAGCAAATATATTCTCTGAACGTTGCACTAAATGGTAGCAAGAAGCTAATCATACATGGATAATCCATATATATCCTTTATATTTCCTTTCCTATGCACTTTACACACACATCGTTTTCAGGGCTTCTCCTGGGTTGTTGCCTTCACATCAAGGAAACACCGCATCACACATGAGCTGCAACACAGGCATTGATATTGAGTGTCCCAAGAGAACAGGGTTGAGCACTTGTGAAAATCCCACATCTCTTAAAATGTGGTACTCCCAATTGGTGAGTCTGCCGGCAAGCAGTGTCTGTTATGGGAACAGAGTGAAATCCACCCTGCAGGAGGGGAAAGCCCCATGAGTTTAACCCCGCTGTGTAAATGTAACTGAAAAGCTTGTCTGTCTTCATACAAAACATCCAGGCTGAGATTGTCAAAGGTACCCTCTGGGAGTTGTATGTCTGACACCCGAAGGCTCTTTGTGAAATATTCTAACTTGCTTTCCAAGATGTCCCAGGGCAGCCAACCTCATGGGTCATTTATATACAAGCAGAAATACCCACCCTAAAGCTATTGCCTCTCAGGTTCAGAAGGCGATTTGCCTCATGGTAAGAGCCATTCGCTCACTCGCTTTTGCTCTATGCTTCTTTCATAGACCCGGACTCCTCTTTCCCATCTCCAGTCCAACCTGAATAATCTGAGGTTTTCAATTCTTTCCTCCACACAGGTAAATCTATCCTGCCCACATGCCTCTTGTTGCCCTCTCTAGGCCTTTTCCAATTCTGTTAAACTTGGCTTTACTTTAAAAGGGAAAAAATAAAAGGCATTACAAGGAGGGGTACATGTACCTTTGACTTAGCTCTTGTTTGAGGCCTCTTCACAGTTCACAGAGTTTTATAAGGATGTTGGAAAGGACTTGTTGATTGCATTGGTTTGTAATTACTAATTGTAGAACAGGGCTCTGCAGCATGTATTTACTGAATTAGGCTCTGAATGTGAATAGTATGCTGCTTGATTGTTAATGGCCTACCCCAAGAAGTGGCTGACAATGGGGCTTTCATCTCAGCCCACCTCGTCAGGGAATATAAAGACATTTTCCTTTTCATTAACCGGTTTGCTGATGTTTTATCAGCCCATCACACATACTGTTTCAATCCAGTGTTATTCCGTACATGGTAAAACAATTAATACCAAGGATAAAGTTATACAAAGACAGGTGCTATGAGCAATTCTTGGCACCAGATCCAAAGGACATTGGGAATCTTTCTGAGACTTTCAGTGAACTTTGGATGAGAACCTTTAGTCATTTGTCCTCATAACAGGCCAAATTCTCTGCTAGTGTAAATGGCTGCCGCTCCATCTAAGTGAAGGGAGATACATCAGTTTATAGCAGCAGAGCATTTTGCTCATGTAATTCTAATGCAGGGGACCACAAAAAAGGTGTCCCCTGTTCAACCTTCCTGAAAATGACTGTATTACAGTGGTTGTCAAACTATGGGTCGTGGAATATCAGGCACCAGGTCTCATTGCTTCAGGGTGATCAAGTGACCAGTGGGGGTGCGAAGGCACCTGTCTGTCCTGGCACCGCAGACTGTGCTGCATCCCAGAAGTGGCCAGCAGCAGGCCCAGCTCCTAGATGGGGGCAGGAGGGGTGACAGTGCATATAGCTCCATACACTGCCCCAAACACTAACTCCGCACTCTGATTGGCTAGGAACCTGCTGCTGACGGGTGGGGCTAGGGGAGGCAGGAAGCTGCCTTAGCACCCCTGCTGCACCGCTCAAGGTAAGCCCCTCCTGCCCCAGTTCTGACCCCCCTCTCCCAAAGCCAGAGCCCACTCTTACAGCTCAAAGCTGTCATTCTCAGCCCCACTCCAGAGCTCACACTCCAGTCAAATTATGTTGGATCATAGGCATCAACAATTTTCTTCAACTGGGTCATGAGAAAAAAAGTTTGAAAACTATCGTGTTATATTGACATACCATATGTGTATACAACACCTATCCAGATGGCTTACAATGGTTAACTCCATCTTTGTCTTCTGCTATGTGTCCTGATCCATATCACAAGGTGAACTTTAAACATACCTGACCAGGGTTTATCATCTCTACAGCCACTGGTTTAAAGGGAGCCTGAGAAAATACACCCTAGAGTATATTATAGAAATATTGATTGTTCTCCAGGACATGACCATGTTCCACGTGAGAATGTCCCAGATTTACATCTTTGTCAACGATGAGCCAAATAGCATTCTAGTTAGCAGTGCAAGACAGACAAACGGGAGAGTGTCTATTTTATAGTGGCATTGTAGCAAGATTTTAACCCTCGCCAGAAATTCATATTCCATTTTCACAATGCAAATCACAACCAAGATTCCCAAGTTTAAAATGACTTGGTATTTGCACTCAGTAGTATTGTGGATCATAGTATGATGCAACAAGATTTTTTATTGGGTGAGTCTCTGCCCTTGTGATTCGATTGCAGTAGGATGATGCAGTGGAGGAAGACAAGAAAAGAACGACATGCAAAACACACATTTTATAAACAAACCAACTATTTCTTTTATAGTTTGGAAGGGAAAAAAATAGCAATATACGTCTAAGTATTATGGTGATTGGGACTGTATGAATAGGTGGATAAATGCCTTTGCTTTTGTGGTCTGACCCAAAACTGACTGAAGTAGACGGAAAGACTTTAATGGGCTTTGGATCAGGCCCTTAGAAAAGAAGTTTCAGAACCATATTTTATCTTAACTACAGGTTGAACTTCTCTAGTCTGCCACCCTTGGGACCTGACCAGAGCTGAACCAGAGAATTTGCCAGACCACAGACGTCAATATTGCCTAATAGCATTACCAACACTTCCGCTGTTTACTTGGCTGTTAGAAGACATGTAGGAGTAAATTGGAGCTAAATAACAGTACCAAATGAGTGCCAAATGAAACCTTGTGGACCAAAACAAATCAGAAACCAATGGAGGTTCAGATTAAGAAGAGAAAATGGCGATGGGCAGGCCACATCCTGCGTAAGGACTGTGAGGAATGTATCATGAGAATGGAATCCAAAGGGAAAAAGGAGAAGGGGACGTCCCAAACAAATATGGCGATGAAGCTGCCTGGATGAAGTAAAAGCAGGTGGCTTAACATGGGATCAAATCAAGACTACCGCTAAGGAGCGCAAGAGATGGAGAATGACTGTGGAGACCCTATGCTCCATTGGGAGCCCAAAGGACTAATAGATAGATCAGCACGGAACACTGGGAGCCAGGACTGGTGGCTCTAAACAAACTTTATGGGACTACGGGAAACTTGGTCACACACATGATAAATGGACGTCCAGCTAACTAAAATCACGCCAGCCCATAGATGTTGCTGAACCAGAGAGCGCCGGACTAGAGAAGCTCAACTGTACCATGAAGTCCTATCTAATCTATCATGCTACCTACATCTAGCACCTCCATCTCCATAGCATCTATTCTGCCATCCACATAGTCACAGTCCTGAAAATAAATTACTACTACTCATACCTGTGTCAATACAACCATACATTCATAAGTCACTGGAATTCATAACAGGACTCTCAATGGGTCAGAAGCAGAATTTAGATGACATGCCTTACAGTCCTTCACTTCTAACAGAGTCTCAACTTCCCTTCTCTATATCTTCAAAATGTAGATTACTGAAATAGAAACAATATTTTTCCTCCCACAGAATCTCTGCAAATAACTCAACACATGCCCAGAAATGAAGCAACTTCTGTCCACTTGCTTGTGCTTTCTTGGCTATTGTTTTATTGTTTTATTCCTTAAAACAAGAGAAAATGATTTATTCCAGGAAGTTCTGGCATTCCAGGAAGTGTTCTTTGTAAAGCACTCTCTTTATACTGCTGCACTTTAACCTGGCTCTCTGAACCCTATCTCTGAAGCCCATAATGTCAACAGATAACGCCAGCAAATGCCAGATGTGGAGCATTGTTATCCGCACTGCACCAAGTTTGCATGCCTAAGCAGAGCAAGATTTTTTTTATAGCATATGGAAATGTGGAACAGCACTTTATGGCATATTAGTGAAGTATTGATTGCTGTTTGAAACTTGTATGGATGCATTTTTCTCTAATGAAACTTGTACCAAAGACCAAATTGGACACTGATGTCAATAAATACACACACATATAAACTAGGGTTATTTTGCAAAGGTTCAATTGCCACAATCATATTAAGTAGTCTTATGGGATTAACAGATTGCTATTGAAAATATCCTCTAATGACCAATGGAAAAAATCCAGATTTTCTATTTTAACTGCTTGTTTCACCACACAAGCATTAGCCAAACTGCTGTTCCTAAATCTTCCCCGTTCTTAGAGCAGTTTAGTTAAAAATGAACAAACAGAGAATAGCTTCCAGACATTCACAATGGCATGAGTTCTGTGGCAGGTTGCACCCAAAAGCTACCTGTGTATTCAGAAATAGTGAGGTGTTTGCAATGTCAGACTGGTTCGTTTGTGAGACTTTCTGAAGTGATAGCTAAAGAAGGCTCCCCTGCCAACACACTGATGGGGGTTCCAACCAAATGATAACATGATTGTTCTAAGCCCTTATTAAGTTGACTGCCTTGCTGTGCATTTTCTGCCAGCCTCTCTGTGTTGGTTTGTATTGCTGGAGGGTTGTTTTTTTTCTCCCTCACTTTCAACCTGGTTTTCTTGTTCTGCCTGCTCCTTTGCTGTGACACAGTTTGTTCTCTCTGGTCCTCTTAGGCTCACATCCCAAATTGGATCAGAATTCAAGCGGGAGCTGTTCTCTTCTCCAGCAGATTCTGCATTCCATCTTCATTTGCTCTTTCATATTTGGCCAAGACCAAAAGTGATGGCTGGTTTGAGTGTTGCTTTTCAACATTTTCAATACCAAGTACTGAAAAAGAAGGAAATCACTGATCCCACTTGCCAGAGCTAAATTCAGAAACTATGCTGAAGACATCCAGACAGCCAAGCTCTAAAAACGTCTAGGAACAGGAGAAAAAAATATGCAGAAAGAAAAAGAAATCAGCACTGAAGAGAAGACAGGACAGGGTGCGATAGAGGTTAGGGGTAGAGTAGAGAGTCTTATAGGGTATGTCTACACTACAGCACTAATTTGAACTAACTTAATTCGAATTAGTTAATTCAAACTAAGCTAATTCGAACTAACGCATCTAGACCTAAAAACTAGTTCGAATTAGCATTTTGCTAATTCGAACTAGCATGTCCACATTGAGTGGACCTTGAAGCAGTTAAATGTGGCCGGAAGCAGTGCCGTCAGGGCATCAGAGCAGGACTTAGAGCATGGAGCTGCTGTCTCAGGCTAGCCGAGGGCTGTGCTTAAAGGGACCCGACCCCCACCCCGGACAGACAGTTCTCAGGGGTTCCCCGCTTGCAAAGCAGTCCTGGCTTGGAGTGCCCTGAGTGCCCACACTCGGCACATCACAGCACTCTGCCATCAGCCCGGCTGCACTTGCCGCAGGCTGCCGTCCGGGGGGGGAGCACTCGGGGGGCTGCAGGAGAGCTCTTGTGGACCTGGGCAGGTTCCCGGGAGCTGCCAGCCTGGTCCCGGGAAGAGGCGGAGGGCTGGGTGGCAACAGGTGGCTGGCTCGTGCCGTGCCAGGTGCAGGGTCTGCTGGCTGGGTGCTGGCAGGCTTGCAGCTGGCATGGGCACCGTCGCCAGCCCGTGCCCCTTTAAGAGCTCCGGGGCCGGGAGGGGGGCAGAAGAGTTTCCCTGGTGGTGCCCAGAGTGGCCACCAGGGAAAGCTGGGGAGGGCTAGCCTCCCACTAGTTCGAATTAAGTGGCTACACAGCCCTTAATTCGAACTAGTTAATTCGAACTAGGCGTTAGTTCTCGAGGAATGAGGTTTTCCTAGTTCGAATTAAGCGCTCTGCGAGTTCGAATTAAGTTCGAACTAGCGGATCGCTAGTGTAGCGCCTATCAAAGTTAATTCGAACTAACATCTGTTAGTTCGAATTAACTTTGTAGTGTAGACATACCCATAGAGACTCTGTCCTCTGTTGCAATTTAAATATCTTTTTTTTTTTTAACACAAATTAGGGCCTGACCTAAAACCCTTTGAAGTTACTGGAAAGACAGCCATTACCTTCAGTGGAGTTTGACTCAGAGGCTTAGTGCAGATGTTGGGTTCTACCAGCCTCCAGGACTGTCCAGGAGCAGAAGACACCACAGTGATTGAAAACCACGCTACCCTCCACCCTACCCCCTGGGCTGAAAGCCCTGAGCTATGCTTCCTAGAGGCACCGCTTGGTGTGTCCCCTTGGCTTTCAAAGATGCAAATGTGGAATTGCACACTGACAAAAGGCCTGCACCAAATTTGCATGCACTGTCACTAGAATCGGATGCACCATCCTGGATCTGTGAGCCTGAATGTTGTATGTCCATTTTTGTGGGATATGGACATGCGTGCATGTCTAAAACAAGATCTTCAGTCTCTTTCAAATCTACATGTCTTTTAAATACAATACATGTTTCTCCTTCACTTCTCTTAAATCATCATGCAGTGTTACAGTGTGCTGCTTGAATGGTCTCTCCAATCAACGGTGAATTAAGTGAATATAAAATGCTCTGAGATCCTTAGATATAAAGGTTGCTGTAAATGAAAAAAAAATTTTTTTATTCCTATTCATTTGTAATGTTAATGAGTTACTTTTAAGAAATTAGTTCTCTCCTGCCTGGCGCAATACAGAATTCTCACATTTATCTTGTTATATCTACATTAACAGCATCCCCAAGCAGGTGTTACATTTAGAAGGCAACCTACTGTAAGCAATTAGAGAATTGTATGTAAATATATAATTTGTTTGAGGGAAAGGAAGCTTTTTGGTGTGATTAAGTCTCATTTAAAATTTCGCTTGAAAAACTAAATGGGTCCCAAAATGGGGAATAGAGGCTTGGAAATGGGCTTCAGAGCAGGAGTAGCTGGAGGATGCACTACATGTCTGACCACACCGAGGTTCTGCTTTTTGCAGAGATGATTGAAGAGAACGTGTGCTCATCAGCTACCTCCCCTCCAGGAAGCAGGGGTGTGTTCCTGGCAGGTACATGCCCCAGGAGTGTTCTTGCAGGCATGGGACAGGAAGGGATATACAGACAGGGAAAGTGGACATATTCTGGGTCTAGACTGAATGACAACATGTGTTCAGGTGAAGCCAAGTCCTGAGTCACATCCTCTGCATGGATCTTGCAGGTCGTCTTGAACTCTCACCAGATAAAAATTACCTGCGATTTCCCAGGGGGGCACTGAACTGTAAACGAGTGATGTTGCATAAAGCCTTTTGGGGCCGCTGCAAATATAGGAACATGGATTTACAGCTCCACTGACATGCTCAGTATCACACATTGCAGGGATTGCAAAGTATTTTCAGATCACCAAAGATGCTTTGCCGCATACCCATGAGGTACGCGCGATAATCCCTGCTTTACAGATGATGACACGAAGACTGAGAGTTGTTCAATCACTAGCACAAAGTCACGGTCTGAGTAGCAAAAGTAGGAATGATATCCCTCCCCCCGGTCACCTGTTAACCACTAGGCAACACTGCTTCCAAAGATGTCCTGGGCCTTGATACTAGAGAGTTCCATTGAGGCAGATGCTTGCTCATCACAAAAACCAGTTAGATCAGCAGCTGTTGTAACTATCAATAGCTGCATAAGCACAACAGCATAGTAAACTCCGATAAACAGATCGTAGCCTGGACGTGCTGGGCCAAGTTCCCCACACTGGCACAATTTATTTCTTCTGCCACTCCTGAGCAGCATGTAAATCACACAGCCTTGGACTTCGTTTAGCACCCTAACATTCAGTCCAGCTCTTCCGATTGATTCAAGAGTGATTAAAGGAGTCTCACCAAGGCTAAATTGGTGTTATTTATAGACTGTGAGTACAGGAAGTTGTGAATTACTCTAATTTAGATACTCTTCTGTATTTGGCCCAGGATCACAGGGAGCAAGTGAGCCCAAATCCTGAGTTAGAATCATAGACTACTAGGACTGGAAGGGACCTCGAGAGGTCATCGACTCCAGTCCCCTGCCCTCATGGCAGGACCCAGTACTGTCTAGACCATCCCTGTTAGACATTTATCTAACCTACTCTTAAATATCTCCAGAGATGGAGATTCCACAACCTCCCTAGGCAATTTATTCCAGTGTTTAACCAGTGCTATACTGGTGCTATTCCTTGAAGACCCTGTCAGTGAGCTCTGTAACTGAAGTTAGTTGGTGCTGTGCTCTCTTTATGAAGGGCAGACTTGAGCCTATGGCATTTCTTTGGCCAGGTTATTTGGGAACCAAAACTGTGCTGAATAATTCAAGGCCGTGTCAGACCCCTGGAAAGAGCGTCATTCATTTGCATCGTTTTCCTGCAGCAATCACCTCCGGCAGGGTGACTAACACCAGCCAGGCTTTGAAAGAGCATGTCTCAGTATGTAGAATAACATCTGTCATGGTGAATGCAACATCTCTACTCGCCATGCGAAAGGCCACAGGCAAACATGCCACATGCACATTGCCTGTATGTCGAGAAGATGCATGCAGCAAGATCAACTGAGATCCAGAGATTCTCCAACATTCTCCTCCAACAGCCTCAAAGTGGAAGCCTCTGTTTTGCTTCGCCTTTATAGATGCAGCTTTCCACATGACGAATAGCAGATAGCAAATTAATATTTACGAATCCAGTGCTGCGAAGTAATTACTCCACTAACACCGAGTTCATGTTATTGATGCTTTTCTCCTCAGGAGAGTTTTGGAGGGCTAGCCTACAAACTAAATTAAGACATTTTAAAACATGATAGTATTCCACATCATTAGTTTCCCTGATTTACATATTTTAGCAATTGTTTATATTACATCGCCCGTAGAGTGGCTTTTCAAAGTTATTCTTGAGGAAGGAACGTAAGTAATTGTACACCCAACGGAGCCAACAGCTTCCGACAGCCCCTGAGCAAGAGTAGGGGGCAGCTCCATGCTCCTAGGGTGGGGCCTAAGGTGGAAGAAGCCAGTGTTGTAGTGAGGGGAGAGCGGGGAGGAGGAGTTGCCCCCGGGCACCATGCTACGGGGGTACCAATTTATTCCCCTTAACTCCCCCGGTCATCCCTCGGCTCACCAGCTCCTCCTCCACCCCTCACCATCAGAGGGAGCCTCCTCTCCACCCCCAGCCCGACCCTTCTCCATCTCCGCTGGTGGGTTAGTGCATGCAGGGGCCCAGCCCCAAACTGGAGGAGATGCGGTACAAGGTTTACATTCCATGAGGTTTAACTGTTAATTCAAACTAAGGGGTTTATCTCGGAATCGCACTTCTCTGCCGCGTGTAGATGCGGGCAGTTATTCTGGGCTAGTCAGTTTCCAAAATGGCGACTGCCTGGGAACATGCTAATGAAGCGCAGGATATTTAAATCCAGCACTTCATTTGCAATTTCGGTCACCCTTATTAGCATCCCTCGTTCGAATTAGGGGGCTACTGTAGATGTACCCTCAGGGATGGTACTTGGTCCAGGTAGGGGTCTGGATTCAATGACCTCTTAAGGTCCCTTCAAGCTCTATGAGATGGGTATATCCCCAAATTATTATGGGGGGCATGCAAATTTTGTCTTTGCCCCTGCACGCGTAACACCCTCGCTACAGTTCTGGAAGGAGCAAAGCCAAAAGAAGCCAGCGCTCAGCACTGCCTAGACTCTGGTGGCCTCGTCCTCCAGCCCTTAGCACTGCTCAGAGCATGCAGTGCGGCACTCCAGCATTGATTTAAAGGGCCCAGGTCTCCATCTGCCACCAGTCCTACTCCGGCTGTGGTGGCAGCCACAGCCAGGCCCTTGGACAGTTGCCTCCTTTGCCCCCCATCAGCGAGCCTGTGTATACCCCTAAATTACATCTATTGTGACCTCTAAGGACAAGTATAAAAACAGTAAACCCCAAAGGGTATGTCTACACTTGCAACCTAATTCCAACGAGGGCTGCAAATGTAGGCATTCGGAATTGCAAATCAAGCCCGGGATTTAAATATCCCGCGCTTGATTTGCATGTTCCCGGCCGGCCACCATTTTTGAAATTTACAAGCCTGGTCTAACTGCCCACGTCTACACACGGCAGGGAAACGGGCATTCAAAATAAAGCCCTATTTTGAACTACCTGTTAAACCTCATTGCAGGAGGAATAACAGGTAGTTCGACATAGAGCTTTATTTTGAATGCCCGTTTCCCAGCCGTGTGTAGACACGGGCAGTTAGACCAGGCTTGTACATTTCAAAAATGGTGCCCGGCCGGGAACATGCAAATCAAGCGCGGGATATTTAAATCCCGGGCTTGATTTGCAATTCCAAATGCCTACATTTGCAGCCCTCGTTGGAATTTGGCTTCAAGCGTAAACATACCCAAAGTTCGCTAATAACAGAGAACTTCCCACTGCGACTCCAAACTCAGCTGTCCTTGAGCCACCTCCTTGGGGGAAAGTAGCACACACCAGCAGAAAAGAGTGGAGCATGAACTCCCAGGTTCTTCCACAAATACAACCTCGTGCCCACTGCCGGTCAGATCTCAGGTCTGTAACTGAGCGTTCCAGCCGCTCCAGACTCCTGACACAGTTAGTCTACATTACCTGGGCTTGACTCTTGGAACCATTAGGCCAGTGTGTCTCAACCAGTGGTACGGGTGCCCTTAGGGGTACTGAGAAAAGTCGGGGGGTGGGGGGGTACATTCACACAACTGAAATTTGGAGAAAAATGAATTTTTGTTTCAAGTTTGACGGCGCTTTATTATTTTTGTTCTTTTCACACCCAAAACTTGCATCACCCACCTGGATACAAAGAAGTTGTTTAAACAAATGTATTGCAATGATAGAAAAAAAATGTGTGTCTGAAAACTGCAGGTACTGGGGGTGCTTATAATTATTTTTAAAGGGGTACTTTAGACAAAAAGGTTGAGAAACACTGCATTAGGCACTTACCACTCCCGGCGAATTCTGCACATCAGACATGTCCACCATGCTCTACACTGGCTTCCAACTGAGAGCCATGCTCAAGGTCTCAGTCTATATCTCAGCTCAACGGCGCGGGCACGTGCTACCTAAACATCCAGATTGAAGAGATGGTCAACAGCGACTCTCCTCTGACATAATGAGCTTTCTACCATGAGGAGAAATCTCAACTATGCAGAAAACAGAACTTTCTCAGGACTGAAACTCTGACATGATCTTGTCAGGTCAGGACCACTACACTTTATGTGCCTCAGGGGCACCTATTCTGGGTTCCAGGCTCCTCAGCCATCACACACCTGGCTAGATATTCATAGCTCTCTCCTGCTGGACCAGAGGACCAAAGTTTACAGGCTGCACCATTCCCAGCTTACATTGTGAACTCCAGGCAAGCCAGACTTCCCACAGCATCGGAGCTTTGCTTTCTCTTGGAAGGTTATGAACAGCTGTAATCAGGCCTGTGGACGGGGAAGCATAAAGGGGGTAGTTGCCCCAGGACTCAGTGATTCGAAAGGGCCTGGGGGTCCCAGCCGTAGCCACAGCTACTGCAGTTGTGGTGGTGGCCAGAGCCGTGGGCCCTTTAAATCGCTGATGGAGCACTGCGCAGCACACTCCAGGCAGTGCTAAGGGCTGGTGAGAAAGGAGAGCAAACATGGCATGCTCAGGATGGGGCTGAAGTCTGAGTGCCCCCAGACTCACTCGTTCCACCTGAGGCCCTGGCCCTTGCGGGAGCACGAAGCCAGGGCCCCACACACCTTGCCCAGAGTCTCAGCAAAGCCATCAGCAATAAGAAGTTTGGACAAAGCCGTTTATTCTTCAGGGGAGGGCATTTCTGAGAAAAACAGGAAGAGTTCTGACACACACTAAAAGTTTACCAGAGTCACCCGTCAGCCTTACAAGGCCTCCATAGCCCGAAGTCCCTCCCACTGAAGCCTCCCTTTGGACAGAACATCCTGTCCGCTTGCTGGATCAGAAAAGGGCTCTGGTTAAGTTTACGTTCGGGCTATTTATCCAAAAATCCTTTCTTTGGCTGTTGATCTCCAGAAACTGTGGTTTCAAATATCAGAGGGGTACCTATGTTGCTCTGTAACTTTTAAAAACAACAAGTAGTCCTGTGGCACGTTAGAGACCAACAAAAAAAGCCCATGAGCTTTCATGGGCAAAACCCACTGCTTCCGACAAGCTTGAGTAGGGTACGCAAGCCTTTCCAGGAGCTGGTGGGCCTCTCTGGAGAGTTACAACCAAGCTAATATGGCTTAACCACCCACTGTTTTTTTGCTCCTGGAGAAGTTGTGGTAGCTCTTCCCCTTGGGGTAGAACCCAGTCAGACATAAACCATTCATTTAAACCAGGAGTGGGCAAAGTATGGCCCACGGGCCACATTCAGCCTGTTAGCCATTTTAATTCACCCCTTGAGCTTCCATTGGGCAGTAGTGCTTGGGGTTTGCCTTGCCCTCTGCAGCTCCACGAATCAGCAGCACGTCCCCCCTCCATTCCTACATGTAGGGGCAGCCAGAGGACTCAGAGATCTTCCCCTGCACAAGCACCACCCCCACAGCTCCCATTGGCCAGGAATTGCAGCCAACGGGAGATGCAGAGGCAGCACCAGACGTCAGGGGGACAGCACACAGAGCAGCCTGGTCTTCTACAAAAGAATTTCACTAAACAATTACAGAGAGAGTCTGCAGAACTGGAATTTATCTAGAGATTTGACACTGTTAATCTGGACCTACACAGAGACATTAACTGGTTGACGCATTACAAAGCCAACATCTGCTTTTCCACATCCTGCCCCCACTTACTTAGCCTCATTAACACTAATCCCACAGTTGACAGGTACTTATTCTGCTGTTTCATTTTAAATATATATAAAATGGTTTTGCCCATGAAATATATATAAATCGTGGGTTTGTCCATGAAAGCTCATGATTTTGATTAGTCTCTAAAGTGCCACAGGACCACTCGTTGTTTTTAATATTTTGCACTGTTAAGCAACAGAGGGAAAGATCTGAGTTGGTTATGTTTATTCCATTGTAACCCATCCAGATTGGATCCTATTCTTCAAATTGGAAACCGGCCTGACAATTTGTCAGTTATACGTTGTACCCTACATATGTTCTCCAGCAGACAAGGATATAAACTTAAATTAATGCATTTTATAACGCGAACCAAACTCATCTAGGCCTGTGGTGTAGAACAGAATTGCTGCACTTGGCAGGCATTTGTGAGCATTTAAAACCTCTCTTTATAGGAAAAATGACACGATCCATCAATACCATATTGTTCTGTTAGCAAAAATATGCTAGTGTGCTTCATTCAGCATAAGGCTTTGACTGGCCTTCTGAGATAGATGCATAGAAAGATATAAATTAGATATAGATATTTGCCACTGATAAATGAGCAGAATTCTCTACCTCAATCTGTCAAGAACTACCTAGTATTTTAGCTTACTGAATGCTGCGTTATCCCATAGCCTGGGAGATACTCATTCAAATGTGAAAGTTTGTTATATTGTCATGCTAATTTCCTAATTATATGTGGTGGACGGGGGAGGGGGAAAAAACGTAAAAGATCCCCTTTGCTTGACACCGTTGCCCAAAATGAAGAGGCAAGACTGCATCTGTTTTATGCTGAAGGATTCACTTGAGACAAAATGTGATTTAACCGTGGAAGAAAATTACAGCTAAAGGAGTATCTATGTGTATAATAGAGACATCTACTGGTCAAATGGTGGCGGAGGGGAAATGATTTTCTTTCCTGATTTTGGTACAAAACTTTAGCCTGCCATATGAATACCTCCCACATTTAACCCCCTGTCCTCTTCAATATTTCCTCCTGGCTTGCACATCTAACTGTAGGCACACACATTGTTTCTCATGCTATAGTTAGCTGGTGTGTATTTTCTATAATGTGGGAAGAAGAACATAATTCCTTGTGGCATGCTTAGTTTACATTAATACTAAACGCCACTTGTCTTTTGTAGGCAGATGGTGTAGTTAGGTCTATGTCCACGAACTAGCCACATTCCAATATGTTAAAAATAATCTGAACAGGGAAAATCTGGTAGTGTTGCCTTATTGTTGCTAGTTTCTACAGAGAAAAGGAAAGTTTCTCTTACTTATTTTTACAAGACACTGAGGTTTATGTTAAGATGTTTGGATTGAAGGAAGCTGAACATGATTTCTCATTGCTTTCTTACAAGAAATACTATGTATCCTCAACTCCTACTGAGTTAAAAAAAATCTTATTGTTTCTATAGCCTACCAAGGCTTACCTTCTTTTGGGGGTGTCATTTTCTGCTGATTATCCACTAACCATTACATTTTCCATTGGTAATTGTAAATCAGATGCTAGAGTTAAATGGTTATGATCAGCCACTATATTTTAAAGATATATAGGTAAATAAAAGTCTTGCTAAATATCTTCAGTAAAGTGTTGGCAAGGAAAGTTACACTCCTGAAATGAAGCAGTTTGCCTTTCAACGTACTGTCAAAATCACTTGGCTAGACAACAGATAAACAAAACCTTCCCAGATGTGCTTTGATGTTACATTTTAATGTTAAGATGACTTTTGTGTTGCTTTCTGAGTGTAATATTCATTCTATGTCAAGGAACAAGGTGCCTTATTACTCAAGTATAAATCTGGATTAATTTAAGGCTGCAGATAACCGAAGAAAATAATTATAAGAGTGAAACTGTAATTTAAATATCATGTCAATGCCCAGTAGGATGTAAAGTAAATGTTGGCTGAATGAGGGCAAAGAACTAGAGGGTTTGGCCCAACATGCATAGAAAAGGGATGGGATTTTTTTTTAAAATTTACTAATTAAAATTGTTTTATTTTCTCGTTTAAATATCCCTCTGCAACATCCCACACCAAACACAACAGTTTTGCAATAAGGCACAGAAAGAGAAAGACACAAGGGCTATGATCAAAACTGAAATTGATCAATCAGTTTCACAAGTGAAAGTGGAGGGGAGAACAATATAAAGCAAACAGCAAGAGTGGTGAAAAAAATCAGTTTTTTAAACAGGTTGTCAGAGGCTTTAAACACCCACTTACGCATCCGAGTAGCACACACACACACAAATACATTCCTATGTGCATTGCCAAATAATTTTCTTCAATATTCTATTTTAATCTTGATGTTAGTGGCTGTAGACAAGCAACTTATATCTGCGCAGTGAATCGTCTGCCTGAAGATTGTGCACTGCATTGCTACACTATCAAAAATAACTTTGAACAACATTTATCTTAAAGCCAGAGGCAAGCTTAGCACCCAAAGGAATTGAAGCCAGAAATGATTAGTGTGAAATGCAAATTGCAGGAGTGGAACCAAGGCCCTGTTTGTATGACTGGTCCCTATAATGTGAAAAAATATGATGGAGCATTTGTCCTGTTATGAATGTTTTTGAAGTTCATTGGATAGAGCTAACTATAGAATCTAAAGGAACAGCAACTAAATATTTGGTCAAGTAACATTTCCTGTTCCATTTTTTATTTTAAACCGAGTTTGTTGTTGATAAATAGAGAAATAGAGAAGAGAGATTTAGAGAAAAGTACATTCATTTATTTTGTATTACATAAAAAAGCACACCAGAAAATTCAGTTACAGAAAAATAAAAATAAGGACAAGTATTTATTTTACCTACTCTGTAAATAAATTGTTTCTTTTTGACAAATCATTTAATCTTCAAACAATCATCCCCTCTTTCACTTCATGGAAGAGTCTACATCAGAGCCATTTTACAGCCATAAAAAGTGTCTAATGTTTTCTCTTGAGTCCTAAAATCATGACAAGCTTTTAATTAACCACTGTTTGTTGGAAATTTGTGAAGCCATTATGCCACAGTATAAGGTCGCACATTTTTTCAAGACTTGAGTGTGGTCTAATTAATTGAGATCACATGCAGCCCGTTAATTAACTTTAACATGATAATCATACAGCCAGAAATCCTGCTTGGTTAGCTCTTTATGCACCTAGGGGCAAATCATGCATCCACTGAAGACGCTACATTGCTACATTAATTAGAACATCACTATGTTGGAAGATGTGATATTCATGGGTTAATTTGGCAGAAGCTACATAATAACAAGGAACTCGTTTTTAAGTGAATTTAGCACCCATTAAAAATTAAATTGACAACAATAGAAAGTTAATGGGTCACCCTTGTCATCATATCAGGTACAAGACAAGGTCAGTTTAGTCTTCTCTATAGCCCCATCCTAGGTCTTCAGTATCTGCCTGGAGTGTGAGAAGCTGACAATGTATATAAGGTGCAAAGTGTTGTAGCTATGCTGGTCTCAGGATGTAAGAGAAATAAGGTGAGTGAAGTAATATCTTTTATTGGACCAATGTCTGTTAGTGAGAGAAACAAGCTTACATGCTTACATCAAGCTCCTCTTCATGTTTGACAAAGTTTGAGGGTGCGTTTACACTGCACCGTTATTTTGAGAGAACTAGCGTTATTTTGAAATACAGTAATTCCTCATTTAACACTATAGATATGTTTCAGAAAATGATCGTGTTAAGTGAAAACGTGTTATGCGGGGTCAATTTTCTCATTGAAAATAATGGGAAAGGTGGGGTTTGCGTTTCAAGCGGGGAGTCTGTTGGGACATAAGGTTGGGGGAGAAAGGGGACTGGATTACAGCAGGGACGGGAAGGGTTTGGCTCTGGGGAAGGGAAGGAATGGAAGGGAAGGAGAGGGGAGGGGGATTGGGTTGGGTGTATGCCCCTGTAACGGGTCTGCTGGGACCCACACTGCATCCGGCGAGGGAGGGTTGCCGGGGAACGGCGCAGCGAGCAGCAAACCCTCCACCACTTTTCAGGGAGGTGTGGGAAGCCCCACGCAGCCGCCGGTGACAGGTCGGCTGGGGAAATCCAGCCACCGGCCTGCAAGTGGGGGCGGAGGAGGGGGGCAAGGCATCTGGTGAGGGGGAGTCAGCGGGGAATGGCGCGGCAAGCAGCGAACCCTCTGCCACTTTGCAGGGAGGCAGGGGAAGCCACGCACAGCTGCTGGCAATGGGTCATCTGGGAAAATCGTGTTATTCCGGGGACAGTCGTGTAATTCAAAAAACGTTCCCTACAAAAAAAATGGTGCTATTGCGAAAAAGTGGGCACCTGTTAAATGAGGAATTACTGTAACAATGTGACGGTCTACACAGCCATTCCGTTATTTCAAAATAATTTTGGAATAACGGATGGCTTATTCCGAAATCTGTAAACCACAATTTTGAGGATTCCCTGCTGTGTAGACGTGCTATTTTGAAATAAGTTATTTCAAAATAACTATTCCAGAATAGCTTATTTTGAAATAGCTATGCAGTGTAGACGTATCCTGCGTTTGCTTCCCAAACGTGTAGAGAAGCGCTGTGTAAGCTCAAAAGCTTTCTCTCCCCTTGCCCCCCCCCACCAAAGTTGGTCCAATAAAAAAATATGACCTAGTTCCTTCAATGAGTGAGTCCTTCATTGCCTAATCTCCCTGCCGAAATGGATAACTTCAGTGTGAACAGCTGCTGTTTGCGACCATCAGCCTGGTCAAATAATAGCCACTGTCCCCTGAATAGCAGTACATTGGACAAACGTCTCAGACACTTCGCCAAAGAATCAATGCACACGAAACAGATATTAGACAGGATCACAAAGAAAAAACAGTTTCTTGCCATTTGAACCTGAAAGGGCATTGTCTCATGGACTTAACTACCTGCATCTTGCTTCAAAGACATTTTAACACCAGACTTGAAAGAGAATCCTCTGAACTGTCATTCATGCTTAAATTTGACACTTTACACCTAGGTCTCAACAAAGACGCTAATTATCTTACCCATTACAGAGATAGCTTCCCCAATTATCAGCTCTAATATCATTAGCTCACAGACATTTACCCCCCCCTCCCTCATCCCCCCTCTGTTCTGAAATTTGATTTGTCCTTTTCATATGTGTTCATTTTTTTGATTGTATCCTTTGGTATATATGGTCATGCCAATTTTTTTCCACTGTTTGATCTGAGGAAGTGGGTCTGGCCCACGAAAGCTCATCACCTAATAAACCATCTTGTTAGTCTTTAAAGTGTTGCATAGTCCTGTTTTTTGTTTCAGCTAGACCAGACTAACACGGCTACATTTCTATCACTATTCCCCTATCATGTGATTTGAATAAGTCATAAAAGCTGGTTCTCTCATATAAAAGTTTCAATATTCCAGTTCTGCTCTCAAACATTGGTGATGATGCATGGGGACCAGTCGGCCATAACATCTAGGGCAGGGATTTTACCCAGTCACATAGATTTTTATTCCGGAATGGATCATTATGATCATCTACTCTGACCTCTATGTACCAAAGGCCAGAAAACATCACCCAGTAATTCCTAGGTATAGAGAAAGCCATTCCAGCATGGCTGTGCATGCAAGGTCACGTCACATTTTAAGAGCCAGAGGAGGCACAGTGGGATCCCCATCTTATACCAGACAAAACTATGGGCAGTTTTGTCCCTGTACCAAATGACCTCTCAAAAAGGGTAAGGCAAACATTTCTACTTCCCTTTCCTGACTTTCCACTGCCTCTTCTTTCTCTCCCTGCTCCAATACACCCCATCATAAGTGGTTTTGTCCCATTATCAGTAATGTTCCATCAAAATGTATCCATCCATGTGCAGAATAAATGTTGGTGTGTGAACCGAGGCATGTGTAGAGGTGCACCACCAGTAGAAACCCATCTGGCTGTGGGCACTCTGCTAATAAGTTGGACAGCATTTGAATTTCTCCTGGATGGCTACCCAAGCACTCAGGGAACACTGGTTACCAGTACCTTTCAAAAAGAGGACTGTCTGGTTTAATCATGAAGAAGTGGCTGCCTAAATTGAGATCAAGCTTTTTTTTTGGGGGGGGGGGGGGAGATATCTACTTTTGTTTTCATGACATAAAGTGACAGAAATGCACCACACCTGTGGGAAGTTGTTCCGATGATTAATTACATTTCAAGAAAGATGTAGAGAAATTCGAGAAGATCAAGAGAAGAGCAGCAAAAATGATTGAAGGTCTAGAAAATATGAGCGATGAGGCAAGGCTGAATGAATTGGGCTTGTTTAGTTTGGAAAAGAGCAGACAGAGGGGACGTGATAGTGGTTTTCAGGTATCTAAAAAGGTGTCACAGGGTTGGGGGGGGGGGGGGAATTGTTCTCCTTGGCCTCTGAAGATAGGAGAAGAAGCAATGGGCTTAAACTGTAGCAAGGGAGGTTTAGGTTGGACATGAGGGAAAAACTTCCTAACTGTCAGGGTGGTTAAACACTGGACTAAATTTCCTAGAGAGATTGTGGAATTTCCATCACTGGAGATATTTAAGAGCAGGTTAGACAGACATCTATCAGGGATGATCTTGATAGTGCTTGGTCCTGCCATGAGTGCTGGGGCCTGGATTTGATGATCTCCTGAGGTCCCTTCCAGTTCTAGGGTTCTATGACTCCTTTGAGTCTGTCTGTTAAAAATTAATAACTTATATCTAACCTGATGTTATTTGGCATCAGCTTTCAGCCTTTGGGTCTTGTTCTGCTTTATCTGCTAGATTAATGAGTCTTCTATTGGCAATCTTCTCCCCAACATGTACACACTTGAAGGGCGTGATCAAGTCGCCACTTACATGTTTACTGCATGAGCAAAGTAGATTGTGCTTCTTTACTATCCCAGAATGGCAGGTTTTCCAGGCACCAAATTAACCTTTTGGCTCTTTTCTGAACCCATTTTAGTTTGTCAACATTTTGAAGTGGAGACCCTAGAAATAGACAAAGTATTTTCCACTATCAGTTCCACCAATTATAAAGATAACACCACTTCCCTACTCCAACCTGATATTTTCCTGCATAAACAGCCAAGCTTATCCCTCTTTGCTACAGCATTGCTCTGGGAATTCACATTCAAATGGATATCTACCATCACCCCTAAATCCTTTTCAGCAAGACCACTTTCAGGATATAATTCCCTAACCTTTAATTATGACCTACATTCTTTTTCTCCCCTCATGTCTGACCTTGTTTGCTACATTAACATTCGTGTTGTTCAAAATGAGCCCAACTTAACTGAGCGTTCTGTAGAAAGAACATGAGCTTTTCATTATTTTCCACTCCACCCAGTTATTGTCATTTGCCAATTCTATCAGTAAATCTTTAATAAAGATATTAACTAGCATGGGGACAGGAACAGATCCCTGTGGGAGTAGAAGCTCCCTTTCTAGATGATGATTCACCAGTACAATTTACCTTTGGAGAGCTTTCACATAGGCAGTTTTAAATGAATGTAATATGTCCTCTATTGATTTTGTATTGTGATCATTTTTAAAATCAGAATGCATTACAGAACTCTACATATGTTTTGTCAACACAGTGACTTCAAATTCAGCAGACTTCCGAGGTGCAATAAGCATTTGTATTGTCAGTTTAGCAGGTAGCAATCTTCTCTGAGCAATGAGGGAATCAATATCTTCATTTGGTTCTGGATATGTTATCCTTCCAACGAGATTAAAAACCTGAAGTCCTTCCCAACTGCATATGATCATTAAAGACAGGCCTGGGGACCAGAGTTACAAGGGGACCCGAGGCTCCTAGCCACTGCCACTGCAGTAGCAGCAGCGATGGTGCCCCGAGCTCGGGACCTTTAAATCACCATCAGAGTGCCATGCAGTGTGCTCCAGGTAGCTGTTAGGGCTGTCTGGGGAGGCGGGGACCTGGAAGGGAGTGCTCCAAGCCATGCTGGAGAGTGGCACACCATGTTCTGGAGGCACTGAGGGCTGGCTGCCCCCAACCACACCCCTTCTGCCTGAGACCCCGCCCCTTCCGAGAGCACAGGGCTGCCCCACCCCTCCCCCACCCGCCTACCCACCCACCCACCCACCCACCCACACACACACACACAATGCTTAGGGGCCAGTGAGGTTGTCTTCTGTCCTGATTAAATATCTCAGGTCAGTTTTTCCTAAGAGTAGTGGTGTTAGCCATCAACTCGTGCCATCTGCCCCTCCACAGTTTTACAGCTAGTCATGCCTGGATTCAGTAGCTGGTCCATTTATTATTTATAAACATTGAAAAATTGCTCTGTACACACATACAGGGAAGAGGAAAGGGAGGGAAAGATAAAATACTGCATCGTGCCACTGGAAGTAACATACATCTCTGCACAAGGTATTCTCAGCCCTCATCTAATGTAAGGGGAGTTAGGGCAAAGTTTCCTTCAACCTGATGCGGGGGAGAGGGGGGAGAGGAGAAGAGAGGAAAATGGTTTGCTTCAGTTGGCAGAGGAGGATCAGGAACAACTAGGGCTTAATTACCACATTACACATAAGTGAACCTAGGTAACAAACTTTTACTGTTTATCTTACAAGCAGTAGAGTCCTTCGGTATCTCACTTTCTCCTGGGCTCCTAAATGCAGATCAGGGCAGGCATTTCTATTTCCCTTTTCTGAGCTCTCACTGCTTCTTCTATCACTTCTCAAATGAGCCTTCCTTTAATCTCTTCCCTCTCTATTTATATACCCTTCCTACGTAGTTTGTATTACATACATCTCAATTCCTCCTCTAAGTCCTGCCAAAAAACAAAACAAAAAAGCTAACCGAACAACAAAACACTACTCAACGGCATGTTTCCTCCATAAGGCTAGCAAAATAAAAGAAAGATGGAGTTTCTAGGCCAAGGCATTTTGGTGGTGAGCAGGATGAGATGTGCCAATAAAATCAGGTATGTTTTTCAAAGTTATAAATAGGAAACATCAAAAACCACCACCAAATCACTACAACTGGTATCTCTTTTCAGAGATTTCCTAATCATCTGGGCTGTGTCTAGACTGGCAAGTTTTTCCACAAAAGCAGCTGCTTTTGTGGAAAAATTTGTCAGCTGTCTACACTGGCCGCTTGAATTTCCGCAAGAACACTGACGATATCATGTAAGAAATCAGTGCTTCTTGCAGAAATACTATGCTGCTCCCGTTCGGGCAAAAGTCCTTTTGCGCGCCAGTGTAGACAGCTCAGATTTGTTTTGCGCAAAAGCGCGTCTAGATTGGCACGGACACTTTTCCGCAAAAAGTGCTTTTGCAGAAAAGCATCCATGCCAATCTAGACGCTCTTTTCCACAAATGCTTTTAACGGAAAACTTTTCCATTAAAAGCATTTGTGGAAAATCATGCCAGTCTAGACATAGCCCTGGAGTTCTGGAGATCTGTCTTAAATTGAGATGCCTCAGGTGAAATTTCAAGGGATTGGTTTCTCCTGAAGGACATGAAGAGTTAGCTGGGAAAATTGTAACTTAACTAGAATGTGGATTAACCACCATTCCAAAAATCCACATATGTGGTTATCGCTAACCTAGCAGAGCTAAAATGGGAAATGCTTTACTTGTTCTCCGTCATCTGCAAAATTGGAGCATCTAAAAACCAAAAAGGATGTATGATTATAGCTGCCACAGGACATCAATAAATTATACAGACACCTTCATTTGACATATTCCCTTCACATGGCGTATGCCTGTGTAGACACTGTCCTGGACATAGCAATGTGGGTAGTTAAATGTTTGCAACAGTGAAGGAATGACTACTGAATAATTATGTGGCCTAAGCAAATGAATTTCTTTCACATACCCATGCATGCTTTCAGAGGCATTAATATTTGTATCTAATAAAGGCTATTACTAACACTTGGCTACACTACAATTGTACTGAACTAGAAGTTAATTTTCCACAAACAAGTAATGAGTCAAGATACTTCCAAACTTAATATATTTACACAAATATTGTCTCCAGAGTAATACCTCACAAATGGACTATTAGTACACTCAGCCCAAACATACACATACATTACACACACACACGGGCCAACTCTCTGCCTTACTAGCTTTGGCTGTACATGGAGGAGGCCTGTATGTTCTGGAGAGAGGTTGAGGCTGCAATAGACTCAATAACTCTCCAAGCCAACCATTGGCAACAGAGCTCCTCTACAGTCACAAGTTCAGGCTCAAGGGCACAATGGTGCTCTAGTCAATCTATCCCAGTTTCTCTATAACGGAGCATAGAGGTGGTTTGGCATGTGGAGCTGTCAGTACTTGTCTCTTTGCCAGGACTAAGCCAATGCACTTCCATGAAGTATAATTAGAGACAGTTGGAAAATTTTTAACCAAACTTTTTTTTTGTCAGAAAATTACATTTAATTAATAAACTTTTCACTGGAAAGGATTGGTCCAGGTGGCTATTTCTGATAAAAAAAACTGGAGGGCAAGAAAGATGTGGGAAACCCAGATTCAGTTTTCTGATTCTTCCATATCATAGAGGAGAGAGATCTTTCTCTCTCTCGCTTTCTAAAAATGAATGGACAGTTCTCAGTTGCACCTCAATGCAGAATGGAAAAAAGTTTTGAAATCACGAATTGTTACCAAATGGAAAAAGCGTTTCACACTCTGCACTATCTCTAGTCCGTGACACGTGTATCTGGGACTCAGACATACCACATCCTGCTCTGCATCTGGCCCTCTGTGTCTGGGAGGAGCAGACGGTTTTGCCTCATTGTGCAGAAATTAGTCCTAATGAAGGGTGTGTCTAGACTATACCTCTCTGTCGACAGAGGTATGTAGATTAGGCACATCAAAATTGCTAATGAAGCAAGGATTTAAATATCCCATGCTTCATTAGCATAAACGCAGTCGCTACTTTTTTTTCAAAACAGCTTTTTCGAAAAAACAGCAGTCTAGACGTGGATCTGTTGAAAATAAACTCTTTTTCTACAGATCCTGTAAACCTCATTTTTTGAGGAATACAGGATCTGTTGAAAAAGGGTTTATTTTCAACAGATCTTCCTCTAGACTGCAGTTTTTTTTCAAAAAAGTTCCATTTAAAAAAAAAGCGGCAGCCATGTTTATGCTAATGAAGCGTGGGATATTTAAATCCCTGCTTCATTAGCAATTTCGATGTGCTTGACTTGCATCCCTCTGTCGACAGAGGGATGCAGTCTAGACATAGCCGAAGAGTTTAACTGGCACTATTAAATTCAGCTCATATTTGCCCCAGCCTCCTTCATCCTCAGTCACAAACATTGCTTAAACAAATATATGTTGCTGGAAACAATGACAATGCACTGTGTGCAATAAGCAGTGCTGGCCCGAGCCATTCACACACCCCGGGAGCGCCGCGCTACCCTGTCAGCCGACGGTCAGGGCAGTGTGTGCGTGTGTGTTACACCCAAGTCTTCAACTGCTGAGACACAGAGTCTCGTTGCAGCGGGCAGCCTAGGAGGCTGGGGGGCACCCTGAAAAGTAGTTTAACGTCCGTGACTTTACTGCTAGGACCGAGGTCCCGTCGCAGAGGGTAGCCAAACAGGCTAACAGACGCCCCAGTGTGTACAGGAAGAGCTTATTACGCTTCAGATTTTAGCTGCTAGAATTTCATAATTCCTTCGCAGCGGGCAGCCTCGGGGAGACTGAGAAGCGCCCCAACTGAATTTTGCCACCTGGGTGTGACACAAATTCAAACGCCCAAGCTCTTCCTATACTATGTGTGTACTATACGCCTAAGACTTTAACTGCTGAGACCGGGGGTCCCTTGCAGTGGGCAACCTGGAAGAGGTTGAAAGGCGCCCCAATAAGTGTACAGGGAGAGCTTATTACGCTTCAGATTTCAGCTGCTAGAATTTCATAATTCCTTCGCAGCGGGCAGCCTCGGGGAGACTGAGAAGCGCCCCAACTGAATTTTGCCACCTGGGTGTGACACAAATTCAAACGCCCAAGCTCTCCCTATATCTGTCCCTTTATGACCGGCTGAAGTTCTTTTGTTTGTGTTCGGTTCGGGTACAGCAGCACGGGTTCAAGTCAGAAGCTTGACACGCACTGGCTTATTTATAGGAGAAAGAAAGAGAAAAGAAATAAAGAAACTTGGTTCAGTGTATATAGATATATATATTTTATAAGTGAATGAGGGCACCCCACTTGTTCCCAAAGTTTATAGCAAAATCACCTTACCAAAGGTGATTTACAATAGAAATGAAGCAGTTTGACTTTAAGAAAACTATAATAAAGTAACTAACTTACAACAGAGAGACAATTAGAGTGTACACATAAAGAAAACACATTGCAGGTACAATTCTCACCCCTGCGTTCCAGACTTGGTGTGGCCAGCGTCTTTCTCTCAATCCCTCGGGAAGAAGTAGGGCGAGGTTGGGCGTCCCACGGACCTCGGGAGACAATCAATACCTGCCAGCAGGTGTAGGTGATTGGAGCTCAAATTGGGTGGGCAACTCAACCCTCTTTATACCCCTTGGGTCACATGGGCTTCTTCCTGGTCTCAAGTGGCCAATCAGGAAAAATGGCTTTGAATGCCAAGTTTCCCACGAAGGGTGCAAAGCATAATTCACACCTGGGAAGATGCAGACAATGGGCACCTCTGGTATGTGATGGGCGAAGATTCCTCTCCCGAGACAGTGCAGGCGTGTCAATTACTGATACTAGCCATCACGGCGACGGGAGGCCTCCCAGTTGTCAGCTAGCCCATTTACTGTCTGGTTTCTGTTTATGGTAGAATAAGGGACAGGCACCACACCTGCGTTCCCAGGGCATCAAAGGCTGACTGCCTTTCTCTTGCTCTCTGGGGGGGGGGGAAAACAAGATGGGGTTTTGTGTCTGGCTACATACCCTCAGGAGTGAGACACATGCGCAGCCCTGCCCCTGGGCGCACGGCGCATGTGCAGCCCCGTCCTCCGGGCACGTGGAGCATGCGCGGTGCCGCCCCTGCCCGGCCCAGCATCCCCGTGCAACACCCCCTACAATGGGACGCCCCGGGCGGTAACCCGGTTGGCCCATACCTTGGGCTGACTCTGGCAATGAGTTTGGAGCCTTTTTTCCTGTAGTGATGCAAAAGCACCCAAGTACCTAGGTAAAAATTCAGAGATTAAGCTCCCATGAGCCTCAATGCTGTCTTCCTTATTTTTCTGATGATTAAAGAGATGAGCCATGACCTGTACAGGTCATCTGGAGGGAAATGAATGACATACTTGTCAGCACAAACAATCAAAATATGGACCAAAAATGTAGGGATTTTTTACAATAAAGAAATAATTTTATGTAACACCAACAGCTTTAGCTCACATTAAGCTCATAGCCTAAGAGGTTATTATAAAGCTATATCTCCTGTTGAAAAAGAAAGACAGGAAAGCCAATTTAAACCTGCAGGTTTGGAAATTTAAAGTCAGCAACAGTTCAGATTACATGCCACATTTAGGAAAAAATCCTTAATTCTATTTTAAAGGCTCATTTTCCACAAATGGTTGAGCCGTTTGAGTTAAAGTGAATAAATACCTAATGAGCCATTAAAGTCTGTAAAACTGTATGCCCTGCAGGCACTAGTACCTGGATTCAGCCAATTATAGTTCCGTAAGATAAGACGAAGACATCAGGTTGTTATTGGAAAATATAAAGGTTGAAGACACTGTTAATAAGTCACCATAGGATGTGATAAAATTGTTTAAACTGTTGGAAAACTCTCAATGTGGTTTTGCGAGACATATTTTTACAGGTTTTTGACGGTTTTTTCTTTCTTGAAAGAGATAGAGAGTCTACATTTCCTTCTGAGCGACCTGAGTGTCACATACCAAAATATTACATTAACACCAACATGTGATTTGTGTCTACATTTCCATGTTTTTAGCACATACTCCAGGGGTTATGAAATATTAATGGTAGCATTTCCTCAACATTCCCAGACATTCTCTCCGAGGCAGAGGGGGGGAAAAATAAAGAAAATGCCAGGAAATATTTTTAAAATCAAAAGACACGGTATAGACAGAAGGTGGGGAGAAGAGCTATAAACAGTGAGAGCTATATTTTCCATTGAGCAGTACAAATCTTCAAGAAATTCTTCAGGCATTGCACCTGTGTGTGCATGCTCAACACTATCCCAAATTCTAAAACGCTGCCTTTTTAGGATTAGGATTTTTGAATATAGTTTGTTGATCTGTAATTTTATGTAAACAGTGCCAAACACATAGGATTTGCTCCTGTAAAAGTCAAAGAAATAATTAGAAATACAAGCAAAAACTCTCTATACATATATTATGGCTACGTCTACACTGGCATGATTTTCCGAAAATGCTTTTAACGGAAAAGTTTTCCGTTAAAAGCATTTTCAGAAAAGCACGTCTAGATTGGCAGGATGCTTTTCCACAAAAAAGCACTTTTTGCGGAAAAGCGTCCGTGGACAATCTAGACGCGGTTTTGCGCAAAAAAGCCCCAATCGCCATTTTTGCAATAGGGGCTTTTTTGCAGAAAACAGTACTGTGCTGTTTACACTGGCCCTCTTGAGCAAATGATTTGCGCAAGAGGGCTTTTGCCCGAACGGGAGCAGCACGGTATTTCTGCAAGAACACTGACGATCTTACATGAGATCGTCAGTGTTCTTGCGGAAATTCAAACAGCCAGTATAGACAGTTGGCAAGTTTTTCCGCAAAATCATCTGATTTTGCAGAAAAACTTGCCAGTCTAGATGCAGCCTGTGGCTACGTCTAGACTGGCATGATTTTCCGGAAATGCTTTTAACAGAAAAGTTTTCCGTTAAAAGCATTTTCAGAAAAGCGCGTCTAGATTGGCAGGACACTTTCCCGCAAAAGCACTTTTTGAGGAAAAGTGCCTGTGGCCAATCTAGATGCACTTTTCCGCAAAAAAGCCCCAATCGCCATTTTCGCGATCAGGGCTTTTTTGCGGAAAACAAATCTCAGCTGTCTACACTGGCCCTTTTGCGCAAAAGGACTGTTGCTCGAATGGGAGCAGCATAGTATTTCCACAAAAACACTGACCATTTTACATGAGATCGTCAGTGCTTCTGCGGAAATTCAAGTGACTAGTGTAGACAGCTGGCAAGTTATTCCGGAAAAGCAGCCGCTTTTCCAGAAAAAGTGGCCAGTCTAGACACAGCCATATGCTCTGATTCTGGAAAATTGTACACTCCTGCTTAACTTTCATCCTTCATTATCCACTTCAAACAAACACCTTCCGGCTTTCTCTCACACCGCCTTTCAGTTGGGAAGAGTGAAACTCACCATGAAAATCTGCAAAGATAGTTCATGATCCTTTTCCAAACCCCTCTTAAAACTCTCCTCTGCTGCGAAATCTACAAAATTATTGACAACAGTTAGGCTGCTGACAGTGTGCTGGGATCACTTCTCATCACGCTGAACAATATTGTCTCGTTGTTTCTGTGTGTTCCCCCATCTCTTTGTATCCACTTGTTGTCTTTTGTGCTTTACTTAAACTTTAAGCTGCCAGGGAGCATCTTTTTATTCTGTGTTTATACAGTGCCTGGCATAAGGGGTTCTTGTCCATGACAAGGGGTCTGGGTGCCATGGAAATACTAATTAATTAGTAATGAGCACTGTGTCATGGGTGCAGTCAATGGTACTCACAGAGCCTGAATTAAGTCCCTGTGGAAATCTTTGTGTATGCAATTTGCAACCTGAAGCTGAGCCATTCCAGCATCTACACTGCAGGAGGCCAATGGGACCACACGTTTCTGTCGGCTTCCTCTACTCCTCACAGAATGAGTACAGGACACTGGCGGGGGCTGCTCTCAGCGTTCGATTTAGGGGTCTAAACTAGACTCACTAAATCGAATGCTAGCAGCTTTAGCATTCTAAATCTTCGACTTCTGGAGAGTCGATCTCTGTAGTGTAGACATGCCCCATAGCTGGCCACCTCTTTCAAGCCTTGCAATGGCCACCAAGAAAAGCACCTCAGCTTCTTTATTATTTGCTCTCTTATAATTTGAGAATTGGAGATTAAAGACAATCTAGGCCTGGCTACCACCTAAAGAAATATTTTGCCTCACTTTTTAATAGGAGTAATGAGGAACTTGAGAAAGGTATCAGGGTGGCTAATGGGAACAAGGATATGGAATTAGAAAATACCACATCCCAGGTGGAAGTCCAACTGAGCTTAATGGGACCAAATCAAGGGCCTGTATACTCTCTGTCCAAGAAGAATAGAGGAACTAGCACATGAAATTGCCTGCCCCAAAACAAAGATTTTTAATTAATCCGTAAATTCAGGAGGTGGTACACACTAATTGAAGAATTATAGTACCTATATTTAAGAAAGGAAACAAAGTGATCGGGGAAACCACAGACCCTTTAGTTGTTCTCAGTTGTCTGCAAAAGCTTAGAAGAAATGTTGAAAGAGAAAGTAATTTAGGGCACAGAGGTAAACAGTAACTAGGATAAAATAGAACATGGTTTTACAAAAGAAAGATCATGCCCGACCAACCTGATCGCTTTCTTTGGATTTTCAAAACAAAAGAAATGGAATAGATCTAAACTATGTGGATTTCAGTAAGGCACTTGATATAGTTCTGCACAGGATCATCATTACAAGTTGAACCTCTCTAGTCTGGCAACATCCGTGGTCCAGCATGATTAAAGTTAGCCACAAGTCCACTTATCATGGGCGTGGCCAAGTTTCTTGCAGTCCCATAAAGTTTGTTTACAGCCACCAGTCCTGGCTCTCAGTGTTCTATGCTGTTACTCAGCTCTAATTTATCCCAAAGGTCTTCTAAAAGCCCAGTAAGCAGTGGAAGTGTTGGTAATGCTGCTAGAAATACTGACCTCCCATGGTTTGGGAAGTTATCTTTTCATAGACATAAAATTAAGGAACCATGTCCTCAGCTTGTGTAAGTCACCAAAACCAAAGTCAATTCAATGAAGCTAAGTCTATTGTTAGCTGAAGAGATGACCCAAGGATCTTCAAATACAATGCTCTGGTGAAAATCTCTGTGCATCGAGTTATTTGTCCTTGTTTTCAAGGTGTAACATATAATCTTATTTTATGTTTGCCCACTCATGATTTGCTTATAGTTTCTTATTTATTCCTGTAAGAGGTTAATATCTTAGAACTTAACTCATTACTTGTGAAATACCAGTTTAAGCAGGGGCTAAACTACTGCTTGCAATCAGCCAGCTAAAAGAAGAGAGCAGCCCTGCGTGTGGGTATGCTCACACTCGAATTGTTTAGCCCTGACAGATAATTAACTGCTGATATGTAAATACAGTTCATGCCTGGAAGGGGAAGGAATCCGGGGTGTGGGTATGTAAATCCAATTCAGCCAGGGCTGAGAGAGGATCGGTTGTTAGAATGAAATGTGATGTATTGTAACTAATTTGGCTGTTGTGGGGTCACAAACGATGCTACCCCTATATGTAGGAAATGTAAAATATGACACCAGTGCTTGCAGGAGAGACACCATCATCAGGAGAGACACCATCATTTCTTTCCCACCCATTACCAAGACAGTTTCCCCAATTATCACCTGTAATACCATTAACTCACAAACATCCCACTCTCCCTACCTTTAATATCAGCAATTCACAGACATTTACCTTCCTTCCTCCCCCTTCCCACCCCCCCCCCCCCCCGCATCCCCCTTCTGTTCTGCAATGTGATTTGTCCTTTTCATATTTGTTCATTTTTTTAAATTGTATCCTTTGGTATATATGGTTGTGACTACTTTCTTCCACTATTTGATATGAGGAAGTGGGTCTGGCCCACGAAAGCTCATCATCTAATAAACCATCTTGTTAGTCTTTAAAGTGCTACATTGTCCTGCATTTTGCTTCAACTACCCCAGACTAACACGGCTACATTTCCATCACCATCATTGTAAGAGATCTCAGATAAACAAGCTTCCCCCTTCCAGAGCTGAGTGAACTGAGTTGGGGGGAAAGGGGCTTGAGCCAGCCTGCTTCATGCCTGCCAGGTGTGAGCTGTAAGTCTGCTTCAACCTGCCTCTTCTCCCCCCTCACCCTTGTTCTAAGGATAGACCTAAAGCAGACTCCATCAGGAGTCTTTTTGCGGTTCCAGTGGAAACTGGAATCTTTTGCCAGCCTAGGTGGTGGCTAAAGAGTCGAAATCACTAAGAGCTGAAATCAGTAGTTTGGCCTGGAGCCAGACCCTTTGTGGCCAGCAGAGTGACTGGCGGGAACAACTGGTGGGTGGCCAGTAGGAGCAGCATCAGGGGCACACAGGTGGCATCCCATCAGGCTCTATGAGGGAAGTCATCAGGCTGATGTGTCTGGGTCCACACTGACTGGATAGAGCTGTAAGTGGAGCATCTGAAGTGGGGTACAGAGAAAGTTTGAGTATGTGAATGGGACTCTTCCACTTCTGGACTGGTGACCCTGAGAGCCAATCCATTTGAGCTGGGATGGTTACTCGTGGGTTGCTTATGAACTCTGGTGATGGTATTTTCCCAACCTAATGCCATGAGACTTCTCTCTCTCTCTTTCATTAAAAGTTCTTTTTTACGCTCAGATTCTGTGCTTGTGAGTGGGGAAGCATTGCCTCTCAGAGGCGCCCAGGGGTGTGTGAATTTCCCAGGCTACTGGGTGGGGCTCGAGCCGGTTGTGTGTGAGATGGATAAAAAAGAACCCCTAAATATTGAACCCAGCTCCGGCTGCTGCCGGCACTACCTGGCAGAAGGGTTACACCAGCAAACCAGTATAACAATGGAAACTCCAGCCCATCATCAGAATGCTCTTCATGTCCCATCAGTATGTTCCCAATTATCTATTTTTTAATCCTACATGCTGGAACTTTCGGGATTCACTTCTGTATGTGCAACTTCCAACATACTGGCAAGCCAGGAGCTTGTCAGAGAGAGACTTTGGGGGAAAAGTCATGATCTTAATATTCGTTAGGATATTTTGTTATTGATTCAAATTTCCCAATTTTCCATCTGAATGTATCATGACTGAGCTCCTGACATCACAATAGTTTTGTTCACAAGACTCCAATCCTCCCCCTAACAGCAACGTGTGAGTAATGAGTTTGTTGTAAACACCGAAAGAGAAGGAAAGTGGGGAAACCAGCAGCTGAAGGGACGGGAAAAAAAATAAAATGTAGACGCCGACACTACAAAAAAATACATTCCAAACTAGTGTGATCACAAATGGGAAAATATAAATAAGCTAAAACTTGAGAATTTGGAATACATTCAAATTACTTTTGCATGAGCCCTGTTGTGTTGTGTATTAAAGATCGCTCAGAGCAGCAAATTAAATAGTCAGAGTACTGTAGATAATGGAGCACTGATATCTTAATGGCACTTGTAGTCATGACTAGGCAATGCAATCTCCTTTTTTATTATGGGAGATTATTTTCTTGTTTCTTGATTATATTTCCCAGTTAGCTATTTGCCTTTATTTACTGTTACTGTTATATATTATAAGGATGATGCTAGCTACAGGCCAGGAACATAATTTAAAACCTGCTTTAAACAGCTGTGTACTCGTTGGTATAAAACATATGGTTTTATAAGTCTGAAAACGATTATATGTGTGCTAAACTATTAGCAAGGCAATAGCCAAAATATAGATCAAATGTAGCAATGTACATCGGTGACATGTGTAACTTTTTAGAAGACAATTATGAATTTTTTTTGTAATTTTGAAGAGAGATTACTGATAGCTGAAACCCAGGGAAACCAAGGAGAAATAACTTACTTTTTTAAAAGCAACCATTCTTTGTTTACATTGCCAATAGAACAAGTGGCTTTTAATATCAATACAGTAAAATGCATGTTTAATACTCACTGAGAAAAGAAAGAAAATCACTCCACAGCTGTGAAAAGAAATTTAAAAATAGAAGGATTATAAAACACAATAGTGAGCATATACAATGTCAATGCTATATATTATGTTTGCATTATCATGTACTGCTGGTTGAAATCTGTTCTGCAAGAAATGACAGGTGGGAGGAAATTATATTTTCAGTTGTAGATGGAAACACCACAAGAAATGCAATTGACCGGACTCATCAAATACTGTGGCGCAGATGAAGACCTCAAATCCCAGTATCCAAGGAGTGGCACCATTTCATTGCTGGACAAAATCTCAAAATGTTCTCAATTTCAAGTACAATAAGGCAGAGTTTTAAGAAATGTGATAGAGTCAGGTCAGATGGATACAAAAGAGTGATGGAAGGGAGGTATATTAGCCTCAGACTGAGCAAATCTGTGTTCCCAGGGTAAACGGGCTGAGCCTAGTCCAGAACCAGTGAAAACTTGCCAAAATCAATCAATCAGGGCAATAAAGCACCTGGAGCTAATTAAGTGGGCTTACAGAGTCAAGTGATCCAAGGCTAGTTAGAACACCTGGGGCCAATTAGAGAACCAGTTGAGACTGGTTATAAAATGAGCTTCTCTGGAGTTAGTGTGTGAGGAGCTGAGAGGATGGAGGGAGTGCTACAGAGAGTCCAGGAGGAGCAAACACCAGTGGAGTCCAGTAGGATGAGCCTAAGAGAAGGAAGGTGTGAGGAAGTAGCCCTGGGATTTTGTAACTGTCTTGCAGCTGGTGCTGTAAAGTTTTATAGGGAGCTGCTATTACAAGACCCTGGAGTAGAGGGTAGGCCTGGGTTCCCCTTCAACATCCACTTCCCCATTTCCACTTGGGGAAAAGACTGGCTAGGGTAAAGAAAGGGGTCTACCCAGCCCTGTATCACTTTGGGGTCCACTGAGACTGTGGAATTTGGTTTCCCTCTATAACTCATGCTGGCCAATGATGAGAGTAGCCCAACAAACAGCAAGCTGTTTCCCTATGTGTGGTGCCTAAATTGAGGACTGCTGTGAGCCTCTGAGGCAAGTCATCCCCCTGAAAGTGCAGGATCCACTGGGTTTGGGTAGGAGCTTTGTTACAGAAGTGAATTATCCAGTCTGGACTACCATATTCAAAACCCTTTGATTTTTGGAGAAATCCACTTCTGAATAGGGATGTAAGGGATTAGTCGACTAGTCGACTATCTGATACGCAAAGCTTATCAGATAGTCAACACACTAATTGGCTAGTCGCTTCCTCCCCCTTGTTGCCACTATCACAAAGAGGGAGCAAGGGTGAAGAACATGATGGAGTGCTGGGGGCTCCAGCTCTGTGGGAGGGGGCAGGGATGCAGCGGTGGTGTTCCAACTTTGAAATGTACAAGAGTCCCTTCTGGGATTCCCCACTGGCCCCAGGCTCCTTGTGGTGCTTTCACTTTGAAACGTACAAGAGCCCCAGCGGGAACTCTTGTACATTTCAAAGTTGGCATGCCACATGGAGCCCAGGGCCAGCGGGGAGTTCAAAAGCAGAATGTGCCAGTCCTTATTCACTAATCGAATAGTCAATGGAAATTCCATTGACTATTCGACTAGTTAATTTATCAAAATTTAACATCCCTACTTCTGAAACTTAGCTCTATCCTGCATTATGTTTGTCCCTTCATAGTTTTCAGATAATAGTTAAGTGTTTTGCATTTACACAGAATCCTTCATTTCCAGATCTCTGAGAATCAGAATAGAAATACAATCCAGGATGCACAGTTTCTCCCTCCAGTTCATGCCACTAGAGGATTGAGTTCAATGGTCCTGACTCTCCCCCTTGCTCTGTGACTATATTTCTGCCCACAGTGATACAGCTCTGCTGGTGCCATTTTGCCAGAGGAGGCACACAAGCTGCTAATGTGTGTTCCAGATATCAAAAAGTGAACCTGCAACGACATCACAGGGAAAAAAACCAGCTCTTCAATTATTTGCCATATAAATCAAGAATTACACCTGTCTTCGAGTTCATTACCTTTGTGGAGCTAGCAGTTGTATATATTCAACAACCTGAAGGAGCAGGCAAAAAGAACCTTAGAGAATGATTATGGACATATATTGCTTCGATCTAAACCGACACTGACATGAACTTTTAAACAAAGCACAGTGGAAATGCCATAAACATATTGAATGGGAAGGATCTACAGGAAGTAATAGGAAAAACTTGTGACTGTAGCTTTCTTAAATAACTCTGAAGCAAAGAAGGCGCAGGTGGAACTGCTGTATAAATGCCATTTAGCCTTTCAATTTAATAAAGGAATGTATGGTTCAATTGTTGCTGTGGTGATTCATGTAACAATAATAATAAATTAGTAATAATTCCAAGTGACCTCTGGTAAACTCTTCGCATACAAAGAGACATGGGAAGTTGGGAAAGCTTCCACTTGGGAAGGCAGTAACTTCCCAGCCAAGGCCCCGCCCTCTTCCCAGCCCAGACCCCACCCCCTTCCCACTGTCTCCCTGCGCATCCTGTGTCCCTGCTCACTGACTGCTTGTCCCCTTTCAGTCAAATCTCTGAATCCGAACAAATTATTTTTGAAGAAAACTCTCCGCTTTTCTGCAATTTCTTTCTCAACAAAACAGAGCATGTTTTGTACCATGTGCCAGACATGCAGAAGGTACCTAATTAACAGCACTAAATTTGGGAATAAGAAATCAGTCACAGGTTTATTAAACATCCTCATAGATGACATGCAGGCAGCTTGCAAATGTTCCAAACTCCTCTCATTGATCCTGGGGGACGCAGAATGGCAAGCCCCAGTTAAAGCTAATTGAGAAATCTCTGTTCTTTCTTCATGCAATTAAACAAGGTGTCAGGCCTCACCCTCAGCCGGCATTTGCCCCTGAGAGGAAGAAGATGACTAGAATCAGGCTGCAAAAGCTGCCACCCCACTTTCAACTTCTTCACACAAACAAGTGAGGGTTTCTTATGTTCATTGTTTCAACAGCAGTAAGCACTTCAGACAATAAATAAGAATCGACAAGGGACATGGCCGTAAAATACAGGCTGGCTGCTACTTTAACCCATTCAGCTCACAGATCGAAGAAGATAAAATGTCCCGCTGAGGCATCATGATGGTGATAGCTTTATAATCAGACTGGTAGACCCAATATCCCCAGGGGTGAAGGAACCAAATCACCAGCCCTGTTCTTACCAGGCAAACGTAATCTCCCAACCACTGAAAGACGTTTGACTGAAGATATCTGAGACCTATCCTATCAAAAACTTCTCTCTTCCTTGCCTCCACATCCCTCCTCCCTCTGCCCCCATTTTCTTCCCTCAACAGCCCCCACACTGCTCAAGCTCACTGCCCTCCCCAACCACGAGTTTCCCCTGCCCTGAACATCACAGAATTTGAACAAGTAAAACCAAACAAACAAACAAATTGGCCTGGTTCAGGCCACTGCTTACCTGAAGGAAAGCTCTGAAGGGCTCCTCTGCCCATGTGGAGAGGGATCCATTCCTCTTGGCCATGTATTGTTCTGCCCTGTTCCACTTAGCAGGCCAGCACAGGGTACCTGCTGCCATAAATGATCCAGCCTCCCTTCAGCTCTCACACTGCATAAGACTGGCTGGCCTACCTGCAGTTTTGTCTAGCCCTTTGAAAAGTGGTGATGGGGGCAGCCAGGTGAAGCCCTGTTCTCATTGCCCCTGACTCTTCTGGCAAATTGTCCCAGCATCACCCTATGGGAGGAGGAGTCATCCCATAAAGTCCCAAACTGAAATTCTCCTGCAATCCAGGAGCAGTGGCGACTGCATGAATAATGCAGAAAGATTTTGAAACTGTAAAAAACACTTTGCAAAATATCAGAGAGGTAGCCGTGTTAGTCTGAATCTGCAAGAACAAGAAGTCCTGTGGCACCTTATAGACTAACAGATTCTTGCATGCATCTGATGAAGTGGATATGTGCCCATGAACGCTTATGCTCCCATAAATCTGATAGTCTATAAGATGCCTCAGGACTTTGCAAAATTGCACCTCTCAGCTCTTTCCATCTGATGACATCAAAATACCTCACTAAAACCAATGAATGTACACAAAGTCCTGTGAGCCCGACCAGTAGTATTTTTATCCCTTTTTTCGGATGGAGAAACTGAGCCATGGGATATTTAAGTTCCTTATCCTCTGTTGTTTTTTTTAATCAGTGGAAAAACTCTCCGTGAGACCAAGCCTTAAAGGATGGGTCCAATATCGAGGGGAGGTGGGGCTTGGGGTGGGGTCCAGGTGCTGAGGAAGTGGGACTTCATAAGAGAGAGGGTCCAGGTGCAGCTTACTGGGGCTCAGTGGGCTGGGGAACTTGTTGGATGAGTCCAGGTTTAGAGGAGCAGGGCTTGTCAGGGAGGGGGTTAGATGGGCCTGTTTTACCAGGGAGCTGGTGCTGAGGGGACACTGCAAACTCTTCCCCCTCTTCTTTCTTTCTTTCTTTCTTTCTCCATCCTCCTCATTCCTTTCCCACAGCCTCTTCCCCCTACCTCCTCACCCCACTTTTCATTCCCCTCACTCCCTATTCCTTCCCCATGGCCTCACCCCCCACTTCTCTCATTTCCATCCACTCCCACCCAACTCCACTGCAGGGCACAGAAAACAGGAGGCCTGTGGGAAGAGGGCAAGAAGGGGAGGAATTGGGCAGCTATCTCTTCAGGGCTTATTGGGCTAGGCAACTCCCCCACCGCTCCACACACTAGCAAGGGGAGGGGGGAGGACTATGGGGAGCCCATGTTGGGAGAGGACAAGGGGAGAAGAGCCAGCAGCAGGCTCAGTAGCAACTGGGCTGGGAAAGTGAAACCAAACCTACCCTCACTCCAGACACAAGCAAAGGGAAGCCAAGGGAGCAGCAAGAGTGCAAAGGAGGGGAGTGGGGGGCATAAGGAGGAAGCCCACCCTGGATGGGGTGAGGGGCCAAGCAGGGAGAACCCATGTGACTGTGATTGGAGCCTTATGTCTGGGCCATGCAGGTTCAGGGGCAGGCTGCTGAGGAGGCTCCTGCTTCTCTGCCTTCCCAGCCGCTCTGGAACCTGCCTGAATCCCACAGCAACCCCACATGGCCATTGGAGGCAGGGAGAGAAAGGGCAGGACCAGCACAGCCCCAGCTTTGGAGATAGTCTGTGCCTCAGTGTGCCTTACAGACCAGACGCCCATGCAACTAGGAACTTTGGTTTATAGGTTTTCTTTGTAATGCTTCTACTTTAGGAATAAAGGTGCTAGAAAGAGTTGTGTGTGGTAATTTTTAGCTGTTGGGAGTGCACTCTTCATAGGCCTCGAAGAGAGAGCAAAGTACAGACACTGGTGGTTAGCAAACCAGCCTGCCTGAGGGTATCACAATGTAGGGAGCAGTACCGTTATAAAACCCCAAGTCAGAACAAGCAGACAGAGGTTCCTTGTCCAGAGACAGGTGATGACTAGCGACCTGACTGGTGCAATCGAGAGGGAGGGAGATCTGGCATGAGGCACAGAAAGTATAATGCCAAGATTTTGAGACGTAGCCATTGATTTGCAGGAGGAGGGGTTCAGCTTGTGAGACAATGAGCTTAATTTTTAGAGGAGCTGAGAACTTGTAGCTCTCACTACAGATGCTGAAGTTGCAGGCACCGATACTCCATCAAACAGTGTCCCTACTTGGCAACCTGAAACCTCAAACCAGTAGCCACTTTTGAAACCTCAGAACTTCTTGAGGGTCACATAAGACAGTGGAGGAGACTCAAACCCCAAATCCCATTTCCCAGCTCTTATTAGACAAATTTTGGTTCCTAATATTCTAGAAGGAACTGAAAGGACCAGTAGGTAAAAGCACAACTAGAGAAGGAGAAAAAGTAATAGGTTTCAAATAAGTTAAATGTGGCAACCAGAACTAAAAACAACAACAGACAATTTGTTACATACTATGGGCTCTGCAAAATAGTGTTACCTATTACTCCTTATTATTGCACTGGGAAAGAAATGCATTTTGAAGACAAGAAAATGAAGTTAGCAATGATTTTTCACTCATGAACGCTTCTCCAGGGATGAGCTATAAAGGGAAAAAAATGCAGCCTGAAAAAGAAGAGGTAGAAAGCAAGGATTATCTAACTTTATATGTTTACTAAGAGAGACACGGCTATGTCTACACTGCTTTTGGGACCGAACCCCACCTAAGGTGGATAGATTCAATGTAGCAGGGCTCATGCTAGTGCTCTAAAAATAGTTGTATAGACAGGGCTTTGAAGATGCAGCTTAGGCCCTGAAGCATATGGAGAGGGATGAGCTGTGTTCTGTCTTTGAAGAAAAACTTTGTAATGTTGTTAGTTTTGTGATGTGGTTTCTCTTGCAGGAAGCTGTGACAATAGTAAAAGAGTTTGCTTTCTGCTTAAAGTCTCTGTCTAGAGACACTTGGTTGGAGGTTCAGTGGTTTGAACATTGGTCTCCTAAGCCCAGCGTTGTGAGTTCAATCCTTGAACAGGCCATTTAGGGATCTGGGGCAAATCTATTAGGGATGGTGTTTGGTCCTGGCAGAGGATTGCACTTGATGACCTTTCAAGGTCCCTTCCAGCTCTATGAGATAGGTATATCTCTATATGTTATTAATTCTTGGGGAACAAGAACTGAACATGGGTGTTTGGGCTGACTATTGATAAGAGTGGGGAGGAGAATTGCCTATGTGCTGTTTTTGACCACCTCTGTTCCAGGACTGCTGTAAATAAAACAAGTTACCAGAAGATGATACCCAGACACAATGTTACTGATTTTTTCCAATAGCAAACTGAGCTGGATGGCTTTCAGCTGCAGAGAAGGACAATACTATACAGACACACAAAGCCTGTCACATATCCAAATAAACATGAATATGGAATGCAGAGGAATATAAAAAAAAACCCTACGTTCATTAAAGTAGGGGGGATATCTTAGAGTGACGAAGATGTGCAACTACACTAAGAAGAGAGGGAAATTTAGAAGTGCGAATGGGAAAGGAAAAAGGTTACAAAAAGGTTAGAAAGACAAAGGGGGTGAGGCAATGTCTTTTACTGAACCAACTCCTTTTGAACACCGAGAGAAGCTTTTGAGGTTGCACAGAATTCTTCTGCGGGTATGTCTACACTACAAGATGAAATCGAATTAAGCTGTGAGAAGTACAATTTTACAAAGTGTTTTTTTACAGTTTCAAAATCTTTCTGCATTATTCATGCAGTCGCCACTGCTCCTGGATTGCAGGAGAATTTCAGTTTGGGACTTTATGGGATGACTCCTCCTCCCATGGGGTGATGCTGGGACAATTTGCCAGACGAGGCAGGGGCAGTGAGAGCAAGGCTCCACCTAGCTGCCCCCATCACCACTTTTCAAAGGGCTAGACAAAAATGCAGGTAGGCCAGCCAGCCTTATGCAGTGTGTGTGCTGCAGGGAGGCTGGATCATTTATGGCAGCAGGTACCATGTGCTGGCCTGCTAAGTGGAACAGGGCAGAAGAATACATGGCCAAGAGGAATGGATCCCCCTCCACATGGGCAGAGGAGCTCTTCAGAGCTTTCCCTCAGGTAAGCAGTGGCCTGAGCCAGGCCAATTTGTTTGTTTGTACCTAACTCAGCTTTTGGCACTGTCTTCACTGCAGGAAGTCGAAGGAAGAACACTTTTCCTTCGTCTTCCCTTACTCCTCAGGGAAGCAGAGTTACCGGCATCAGCCACAGGGGCCCGTTCATTTCAAATTAGCCAATTCAAACTCTGGAAGTGAATGAAGCTTTGATCCTCCTCTGTAGGTAGATGTACCCTTAAACAGCCCAGAAATGTACCAGAGAAGGTGAGGAAAAACCAAGTGTGGGGGTGGAGCAATCAAAGGTAAAAGTAAATGAACGGATTCACTTAATCATAAGATTCATGTGGTTTAGTCAGTTAGAAAGGCATCAGGTAACTAGTGAAGTAAAGGTCAGCAGACAAGACCACAGAGGGTGCACGAGGCAAAATCTCTGAGATGGGAAGGAAGATAAGCCTAAAATAAGGTTGCCATTGTGTCTTGGAAGCTAGAGGGATGTCTACTGTTAAGTGCCAGCTTTTCAGTGTGTATATGTCTAGCGCCATAAGGGAGAAGAGCTAATGCATTTCAGAGACATTGGCATGAATACAGCATATTTCCTCTGGTTCCACACTCCGCGTATTTCAAAAAGCTCTTTACAAGGCGCCACATGGACCTTCAGAATATGGCTGGCATACCTGTGGGGGGAGGGGAGGGCAGCTCTGAAGTAATAATGATTTACAAGCTCTGACCCAAGCTTGGTCATTAGGACTTGTCCGTGTGTCTGACAGTAGCCTGGATGCTGAAGCTCTCCCTTTTTCCTCCAAAGCTCTAATTTACACCTGTGGATACGTCTAAACTACACCCCTCTGTCGGCAGAGGGATGTAAATTAGACGTATCGAAAGTGCAAATGAAGCCGGGATTTAAATATCCTGTGCTTTATTTGCATTATGGTGGGCGCCGCTTTTTTTCGAAACGGGGCTTTTCGAAAAAACCCCAGCAGTTTAGAAGGGGCATTTTCGACAGAAATGCCTCATTTCGAAAGATCCTGTACTCCTCGCAATATCCTGTACTCCTCATTTTTTGAGTACAGGATCTTTCGAAGCGGGGCATTTCTGTTGAAAATGCCCCTTCTACACTGCCAGGTTTTTTCGAAAAGCCCCATTTCGAAAAAAAGCATCAGCTTCCATTATGCAAATGAAGCACCGGATATTTAAATCCCAGCTTCATTTTCACTTTCGATGCGTCTAATTTACATCCCTCTGCCGACACAGGGGTGTAGTTTAGACGTAACCTGTGTGTACTTGGCGTAACCGGTTCCTCAGAGAATTACAACATATCCTATGAGCCTAATACATAGGGCCGGCCCACAACATTTTGGCACCTGAGGCGGGGAGCTGAAATGACACCCCCATTTTTCTTCTGCCTGCCTGTTATGTCTCTTGTGTCCTCCTTCCTCCAGCACAGCACCCCACCATCTCTGTGCATCTAGAGCAGAGAGAATACATACGCACCAGCAGCAGACACAATTTTCTACACTCTGGGACATAGTGGCGCTTCCCCCCTCTAACCCCCCACGCACACACACAGTCTGGCACCTGAGGTGGCTGCCTCAGATCACCTCATAGTAAGGCCAGCCCTGCTAATACAGGACTCCAATGACACCAGTATGGACAGGCCCATGAGCACACAAACGTCCTGACTTGGGGTTCATGGTGGAGTGGTGCTGCCTAGGGAAAGGAGAACCAGCAGGGCTGCATGGCAAGGCAGCTATCCAAGAAAGTTGACTCCAGCTTCATTTCCCGTCCTCTCCGATGCAAGGGAATTAAAGCCCCAATTTACCAAGCAGGTGCCTGCCTTTAAGCACAGCAGTAGAGCTAGACACTCACAAATCTTTCTGCGAGGTAGCCAGTAGTTCAGGAACATTTTTAAAAGTGGGAGGATGAGCCCCTTACCGCTGTCTAGCCCCATCCTCAGCTGAGGCCGGGAGCAAAGCCCCAACATGCAGGACCAACAGTCAGGACCATGGACATGGGTCTGGCAGCAGAGCCACTCACAATATAGGGCTCAAACCAGGATCCCAGTACACGGGGCTCACAGCAGAGCCCCTGGTGCATGGGGCGGCAGCCAGGAACCTAGATGCTAAGCTGGGAGCTTGGGGACTGTTCTAACGCTTCCCTCCCGCCCGAAAGCCCTAGTTCCCATGTCTATGATTGTAACCTATAGTTTGAGAATTCCAGGCCCCATTATGGAGTTTTTAGTTCCATTTATCCTCTGTTTGGGGGAACAGGATTTTAGCATGATATTATCATCCTGTGTAATTAGTGATCTTATGTGGGAAGCAAGACACACACACTGGGGATAGCCTTCCATAGTAGAAGCAAATAAACAAGCAAGAGAGGGAAATAAAGTGTAGCAAAGGTGATGTATAAAGTATACCCTATTACCTTATATTAATGGATTCCATGATTGAATAATATCATTATCCCTTCTGGCTCACGTTAATATGCTGGTTAAATCCCATAAGTAAATTAAAAAGAATTTGCTTTCTCTACAGCGAAAACAAACATGAACATGTGGCGTACACATTTATCTACAGATGGGTATAAACTTAACTCCACATCAGCAGAGACAGAAGCAGAAAGGGGACACACTTGGATTAGAGTGAACATGTGAGAGGAAATCTGTGATTACAGAGAAAGGAGTGTGTGAAAGCTGAAGGTTTCTTTTATGTTTTCTTGCTAGGCAATCATAGAATACTAGAACTGGAAGGGTCCAGTCCCCTGCATTCATGACACCAGTATGGACAGGCCCATGCCTACAGGAGTACACAAACGTTCTGACTTGGGGTTCATGGTGGAGTGGTGCTGCCTAGGAAAAGGAGAACCAGCAGGGCTGCATGGCAAGGCAGCAATCCAAGAAGGGTCCAGTACCCTGCATTCATGGCAGGATCATGTATTATCTATTCTAGACCATCCAGGAGAGGTGTTTGTCTAACCTGCTCTTAAAAATCTCCAATTATGGAGATTCCACAACCTCCCATGGCAATTTATTCCAGTGCTTAACCACCTGCACAGTTATAACATTTTTCCTAATGTCCAACCGAAACCTCCCTTGCTGCAATTTAAATTCATTGCTTCTTGTCCTAACTTCAGAGGTCAAGAAGAACAATTTATCCCCCTCCTTCTTGTAACATCCTTTTAGGTACTTGAAATCTGCTATCGAGTCATGCCTAGCTCATGGTCTCTTTTGAAGCATTTAGAACACATTCATTTCCCTCAGAATAAAATCCCTGGCTAGTTAGTTAAGCATTGCAAGAAAAACAATCCAATATCTACTAATATGTCAACATGTTTGGCTAATGATCAGGCTAGATCTTCAACTGGTATCAATTGGCAGAGCTCTGTAGACACCAATGACTGTTCACCAATTTGCAGGGAGAATCTATCATGATCCTTCTTGCTATAGGTTATATTTTGATAAAACAGGGCCTATTACATTCTTTTACCCTTTCTTCATAAGTATTTTCAAACTAAAACCCAGAACCCTCTTGTGGTGACATTATAGGGACAAACGGTTCTCCAAAAGACAAAAGCACAGTGGAAGTTAGGCATCTAAATTCCCTTTGTGGATCTGGACTAAGCACCAACCCTTCCTCTACATTTCACAGCTAGATAGCATAGTATGCTGGCTTCTGAGAACCCCTTTCTTAGGCACTTAACTTCCCCATATTATGCACAAGGAAACAGGGTTCTCACGGCTGTGAATTCCACTGGGCCTTGGGCTGACTAGGAGGTAGGTGTTGCAATGCTTAGGTCCCCTTCGTGAACGTGCTCTGGATAAGTCTATTGAGACACGCCAAACACGGGGGCTGTGTCTACACTGGGCCACTTATTCAGGAAAAGCAGCCGCTTTTCCAGAATAACTTGCCAGCTGTCTACATTGGCCGTTTGCTTTTCCGGAAAAGCACTGACGATCTACTGTAAAATTATCAGTGTTTTTCCAGAAAAACTATGCTGCTCTCGTTCGGGCAAAAGTCCTTTTCTGGAAAAACTATTCCGGAAAAGGGCCAGTGTAGTCTTTTCTGCAAAAAAGCCCGATCGCGAAAATGACGATCGGGGCTTTTTCCGGAAAATCACGTCTACATTGGCATAGATGCTTTTCTGGAAAAAGTGCTTTTCCGGAAAAGCATCCTGCCAATGTAGACGCGCTTTTTCCGGAAATACTTATAACAGAAAACTGTTCTGTTTTAAGCATTTCAGGAAAAGGGTGCCAGTGTAGACGTAGCCATGCTGTTAACAGTGCAAAGGACAGCTTCAACAGGGCCAATTTGATTTTTCCCTCCAAACACCATTCAACACTCATTCCAGTTTGTTTCTGGGCAAATTCTACTTGTGGCAGCAATACCTCTAAATTGAGTAATTTGTAGTTAAAACAAATGCTTTGATTAAATGAAAAAAAAGGGGGGAGGACATTTCTCAAAGAAGCTCCTTGTTCATCATATGTAAACATTTGTAGCCTGCCAAGCTTTATCTGTCCTATCCTATCCTGTTTTTTCTTGATACAGAATAAGTTAAACAAGTTCTTGCTTTTCCTCATAAACCACCAGCCAACACGAATAGCTATTCCTACCCCCATTACTGTTGCTTTTACTTTGAATAGCAAATGTTTTTAAGGTCTCTTTGCTATTTCTTGAGGCTTCTGCCAATCCCACCTGGTTGAATAAAAGCTCAAGAACAAGAGCTCAAACCCCAGAGGAGAAAAAGCCAGACATCACTAAAAGTATGAATCATGATTTCCTTATTTATGAACGTGTAACTATCCCCGGAGGCTGATTACACAGAGAAGCTAATTTCCCAGAAAATGACATTTTGTACCATTACATTGAAAGAATTTAATATGTAAAGTACTACATAAAACAATTATCTAAATCTGGGTAGAAAAAGTAGCAATTTAATACATTACTGTGCACAGCAGAAAATTGCAGGTATTAAGAAAGACGAAGGGCTACCATAGAGACTGTGGGTCTCTTTAACAAGCGGTGCCCATATGATCACATCTGCTGAGATAGCTCAATAAAGAGTTACAAGGTGGTCCTTGCTTCCATACTAAAACCATGATGCTTCAGCAGTGAAATTTTGCCTCATCTCAAAACCAGCAATTTGTAGAAGGCACATGGATAGCTGATGAATAAAAATAGCCTGTTTATAATTTAGGTTGGAGCTTGGATAGGCTAGATTCAGACTTGTATTGTACTGTTGAATGCAGTACCCAGAACACAGCAACATTTCCATTGTTTGCCTGAAAGGAATTTTGAAGGGGTTCTGTGTAATTATTTTTCTAAGCCACTTGAATTAGAATTTGTTTTGTCAATCTCCCACCAGCACCCTCAAATGCTTGCATGTAAGCATGACAGAATTTTTTTTATAATAATTTTGGCAGATAATATCCATGTTTCTTTTATTCATTTTTTTCCTATTATGGGTTTAAGCATTTTACTGAGGGTGGGGACTGGACAAGAATTAGTTAATGACAATGGACAATGAGATTCAAAGAGTTAAATTTTTGGAGCTGTTCAAACGTAAAGTGTTGAAATACACCAAGTAAATATCCCTAAATCAAACTCTAATGAGTTCTCAAGCAATATTTTTCCTATCTAAATTGAGACTATTGATGGAAGTATTTCTCTCCCCCCCTCCCCCCGGTGTATGTGTGTACGATGAAATTGATATTTACCTAGATTCCTCAAGAAAACAGTAAAATTTCCAATCCTGCTTATATAGCTATTGTCATCTTAGAGTACTTCAGTATTGTGTGCAAGCAGCACACATCGCATTTCATGTGCACTTGCTGTACAGGCATGTCACTTTAGTAAGAACATTAGGAAAACAAACAACCCCCCCTTCTCCCTCCCTCCCGGATTGAAAATAGTGAAAATCTCTCAACCCTGCCTGTGGGCACCAGTTAACAAAATGTGTGGTGGGCCCCACACACAGAATCTTGATGGGCTCAGGCCACAGGATGCCTGCCATTGACCTAGATCCTACAACAAAGACTCCACGGTGGGTCCCCAAACCTCCTGATTGACTTCAATAGAGCATCAGGCAGGAGCCGGCATCCATTTGTATGGAGACAATGACAATGTCTTAGGTTGCCTTGCCTCAACTCTTCCCAGCCCTGATTCTCAGCTCTGGTCTGCCTGCATGGTATCTCTCCCTGGATACAAAAGGACTGAGGATTTCGCCTCCAGAAGTAGATCTTTCGGTGGCACAGAGCCGCCATGGCTAATACGGCTGTAGCTCCCCTGAGCGCTACAAGGACCTCACTGCCTTGGGCAACGGAGCGAGATGAAAGCCCCTCAGAGTGGTGGAGAGATCTCTTTGCAGGCAGAAAAGAGTCCAGCTTGATTTTTCAGACCCCAAGCTGAATTTACAGGGTGGCATCTTTTTGCTGGTAAGCTGAGCAAATGTGATCTGCATGAGCCGTGATGCCCTGGTCAGCACATCACGCACAGTTCACTGTAAAAGCCACATCTTTGGGACTGGCTATGTAATTCCAGCAAGGGGACTTGTCACTGTATCCCATTTCCTCATGAGGCAGAATTGCTACTGGTGGCGAGGCTGTGCAGACACCAGCTTTGCTGCTCTCCGAGTGGAGTAGCATGAGAAGTGCTTGAATGGGAAAAGGACTAAGCATGTTATTTCTCAAGAAACACCTATCAGGTAACTATTATAAATGTAAAGACTAACGAATGCTTATTGCCGTGCAAAGCTGTGACTGAAACCCTCGGTGACAAACCCTGTTAAATAGTATAATGAAATTAGTTACAAATCGATTGACTCAGGCAGGTCAAACTTTTTGTACATATTGAAAGATGGTTTCATTTACAGGATATGCCAAAAGTGGCCTTTTTTTTAAAAAAAAAAATCAAGCCCAACTTAGCCACCTCCTACCTGAACTTGTATAAAAGCAAATTTCATTGAGGGAGAGGCATCAGGACCTGGGATCTGCTACAACTGAGTCAGTCTGGAAGCAGGCCCCAGCAAAGCAAATCTCTTGGCCCCCTAATGAGCATAGTTGGCCAATTATAGGCTGTTTGAGCGGCAGCAGGGCCTGACTGGGTGGAAAAATCAGCAGACTGGCACATAAGCCATAGTAGTTTGGTGGCTGTTCGAAGCACTTGCCCATGGCTGAGTATCATCTTAGAGTATCAGGGCCAGGAACTTACTCTCCAGCCAAACAAAGCACTACTGCAGTTCAGTCGGCACCCCCTGCCTAGGTACGCAAGTGTGGTTAGCAAAACTGCCCTATCCTGGGAGAGCAACTTGGTTACAACCCTCTTGCAGCCAACGAGATGGAGAAGGGCCACTCCTGCGGCCCTTTCACAGGCCTAGGTTGCTCATCACTGTGCTGGGTCTTAAGGCTAAGGGCGGCAGGTGGCCAGCTCCCATTATTTCAGCAAGACTAGGGTGGCTAAAGCTTTGAAATCCTTTGAAAATTCCAACCTAAAACACTATCTCCTGACTTTTATGTGTCTGACTTTGCAGCTCTAATACTCTTTTAATATGGAGGTGAGATGTTTTATGGGCTGCAGTCATTTTCATTTCTTTGCAATGAATCACAGAATCATACAATACTAGGACTGGAAGGGACCTCGAGAGGTCATCGAGTCCAGTCCCCTGCCTTCATGGCAGGACCAAATACTGTCTAGATCAACTCTGATAGACATTTATCTAACCTACTCTTAAATATCTCCAGAGATGGACAGTCCACAACCTCCCTGGGCAATTTAGTCCAGTGTTTGACTACCCTGACAGTTAGGAACTTTTTCCTAATGTCCAACCTAAACCTCCCTTGCTGAATTTTAAGCCCATTGCTTCTTGTTCTATCCTCAGAGGCCAAGATGAACAAGTTTTCTCCCTCCTCCTTATGACACCCTTTTAGATACCTGAAAACGGCTATCATGTCCCCCACTCAATCTTCTCTTTTCTAAACTAAACAAACCCAATTCTTTCAGCTTTCCTTCATAGGTCATGTTCTCTAGACCTTTAATCGTTCTTGTTGCTCTTCTCTGGACCCTTTCCAATTTCTCCACATCTTTCTTGAAATGCGGTGCCCAGAACTGGACACAATACTCCAACTGAGGCCTAACCAGTGCAGAGTAGAGCGGAAGAATGACTTCTCGTGTCTTGCTCACAACACACTTGTTAATGAAAATGGGTCTGATTTGGTCCACAGTCACACCACCAGGTAAGTCAGGAGTTATTCCACTGTAGCCAGTGGGTGAAATCCAGCCCTGTTAAAAATCAAACTCATAGCCTCCTTTGACTTCAGTAAAGCCAGGTTTTCACCTAATGGATTTACAAGGTGTGTGATCTGTTTCTGGCTATCTACAGCTGTCTGCTTTGTCATTGATGAAGCACAGACAGGCTTCACTTTTTGGGCCACGGGGTTCTTTTCTCCCATTAACAAATGCAAATGACACAAATCTAGATGTCCTTTTGGCTCTACTATCAGAGGTTAATTCTCTGTGAACAGGGATTTTCAGCTGTCAATAGGCATTTGTTTCTCCGTCCTTTTAAAGAAGAGAAGAGCAAGCAATGGTGGTGAGAGATTAAGGCTGGCATGGAAAAGGAGCACTTGAATGATAATTAAAGCTATTTTTTAGTTTCATACAAAATACCGGATCAGAAATAAGGGACTCAGATATCTATGCTGGGAACATTCAGCTAAGACAGGTATGGGAAAGAGGCTGCCAGATCCAGCCCACTAAGTCACAGGATCCGGCCTGTGACTGCCTCGCCAGAACCCTTAGGCAGACAGCAGCTCACACTTTAAACAGAAGGCTGCTCTCTACTCTGGACTGCTGGGGGCAAAGGAGGGAGGCTTCACATGCTGCCCCCGCCCTACAGCAAAATCTTTCAGCTCCCATTGGCTAGTTTCCTGCCAATAGGAACTAAGGAATTTTGCTAGGGTCAGGGGCAGTATGGAAAGCCGTACTCCCTGCCCCCTTCCTTATACCCAGAGTGGAGCCATGTGGAGCAGTCAGCAGCCTAGGACTGCAGTAGACAGCGTGCCTCAGGTTTCTGCAGGGCTCCTGGTTGGGAGCTGCCTAAATAAGTGCCTCCCAGCCAGAGCCTACCTCTGGCACCCCCACCCCTTCTTTCCCCCAACTACCTGCCCCAGGCCACCAACTAAACCCTCTGGACTCCTTTCCCCCTTTCTTCCAGGTCACAACTCCCTCCCAGACTCTGCCCCACCCCTGCACCAAGCCAGAATCCTCTCCTGCAACCCATACCCCCTCTTGGATCCTGCACCCCAAATCTCTGCCCCAGAGCACACCCCCTCCTTCATCCAAACTTGTCCTCAGGTCCCTCACACCCTCCTGCATCCCAGTCTCCTACACCAAGCTCCCTTCTGCACCCAGCCTCCATCGCAGACCCTGCGCTCCCTCCATAGAAATGTAGGCCTTGACCACTTGCCAAAATCTTGGAGTGCCCCCCGCCAAAAAAAATTATGGCCCTCCCCTGAGCTAACAGCAACATCTGTAAATCAGTGGGACAGTTTGTCAGCCTCCTATGAATTATTTTCACAGAGCTGAGTGCTTCTCTGTCTATTGTGGCCCAGTTTCAAACAACGTCACATGTTCAGTAAGTTGGCAGGCCCACCGACAGTGGGGGAGCAAAGAGGGCAGTTACCCTGGGGCCCGGCAAGTAGCAGCAGCTGGAGCGCTGGGTCCTTTAAATCATCACCAGAGTGCCGGGCCATGTGTTCTGGGTAGCACTAAGGGCTGAGGGGGAGAGGGGGAAAGAGCACCACACTCTGGGCAGAGCTGGGGCTGGCTGTCCTCTCCCCTGCCCCTTCCACCGTCAGCCCCACCTTTTCCAGGACCACGTAGCCATCCCCCACACCGCCTTGCCCAAGAGTCCATGGAGGCTGCGATTCATGCTGTTCACCAGTAGTGCCTGACAATTGTTGTTTTACCCTTCAGTGGCATTGTATTAAATAATTTACCCATAAGCCATTGCTCCCTTCCACACTGAGGCTCCAATCTAACAGACAGCTGTTTGATGGAGCACGGACTCCTGGGTCCAACCGTGAGTTCTCCACAGACCGAGAAGAGGAGATTGCATTCCTAAATGGGCTGCGCGGCGCACTGCATTAAGAATAATAAACACAGGAAGGGATGGCAAAAAGGAGACAGACCCAGAGAGCCACAGCAATCATGATGAAGATGACAGACAAACCATTATCTGCTGCAGGACTCATAGGCTGAAATCCTGATGCTATTAAAGTCAATGTCAAAGCTCCCATTGACTTCAGTGGAGCCAAGATTTCACAGCCATCGCAATGAATTTTGATCGGTGGGCAGAAAGAGGCTCTAATGGTTATTTTATTCCCACCTGACTTTTTAAGGATGCTCTGTGGGAAAGGACACTCGCTAGTAAATAAAGTCTGCAGACTTGGCAGAACTTAGCAGAGAATAAAAAGAGTGCAATATGCTAACACATGCCTTGAATTAGTCAAGGTGCAGCTCTTCCTTTTCTTACACAAAACTGTACTAAGCTTACAGTTTAGCTAGGCTTATTTACATACAAATCCCTTGTAAATCAGAAGTACAATGATGTGTTTTTTATGAGCTATCTCCATCACACATTTACCCCTCACTGGTTAATATTTCCGGATGTTCTTAGTAAGGACTTTTCTGCAAACAAGATAATACGAGTGTTTTCTCTCTCTTCAGCTCTATTATACATACATCAAAATCTACAAAGCACACGTTGATAGTCTGTATGTGTTCCTATTATACATACAGACCATCTGAGTGGATAAATGTCCTCTTGATGAATCCTATTACTTTAACAATGACCTAAAAAGTGTTGAAAAAGCCTGAAGTGCTCTCATTATATCCTATTTCAACATATTTTGCATTGCAGACTTGTTATTTCGATACTTCTAACTCAGCATCTTGTTTCAGCCTGAGTATCCACAAATACCTCTGTGCCATTTCCTTCTGGAAGAGCAAAGACAAATCTGTTTAAAAGTGAAACACCACTTGAAACACCTCCACTTTCTCATCATTCATTCTGTTCTTAATGCTCTTCTCTTAACCTCTCTGTCCTCCAATTGTTGTTCTACTTGAAACACTTCCTGTTGCCTGATCTTAGATTACTTATGAATTTCCAGTTAACACCGTTAGCATTGACAGGTTGTGTGTCCCAGGATCAAGCCCAAGATTTAGTTATTCTATGGGTGGGAAACTGGATATGCAGTTGCAACATACACACAATAGGAACCCTTGTATAAATTACAAATATTGTTTATGAATACAATGAGCACAGTCACCAACACCCCAGCGTCATAAAATAGAGAATGTACATCAATATTTCATTATCATATACTCACACCATTCCTTATAGAACAATTCGAGGTGTTAGCCATCGTTGTCTTCATCACCTTCACCTTCCTCAGTGACCATAATTCTGGCACCTCCTAAAAACTACATTTTCTTCCTCTATCACACCTAAGCTGGGATGCCACTTTTATAATACGTTGTGCTGACGTTTGATACATATTCAGTAATAGTTGCTTCCTTTTCTCCTTATTTGAATTTCCTCACCTTACTGATGATGAATGTCTTTTTTCTATATGTCGGTATATCATAGATCTCAGTTTATCAGCATATACATCAAGTCGTTACCATGGGACTTTTGCAGTTCTCTCTCACATTTTTTATTTCTGCCCTACCTCAGTACTCAGTCTTAGAGGTTATTTCAGATTTTTCTAAGTAATGGTATACCTGCTACGTTTGAGGGTATTCTTGGAAGCCACTGAAGGTGGCTTGATGTAGGTAAAAGATCTCAGATATGAGCATTAACATTGCTGAGTGAAAGATCCCAGGCAGGTGAATGCTAGCTTTGTCTTAGCTCAACATATAGGATGTGGCCTGTAAGTCTTTTGTGTTATAGCCAAACTGCAAATATAAACCTACTGTAACTTATTATAACAAACATATAATCAAAACCATAAGGAAATAAAAATTATACACACACACACACCCCTGCAAACAAGCAGGTTAACCCTATAGGCTACACTCCACTTTCTCATAATCTACTATATACAGGGGCAGATGACCGTTTTATGGGGCCCCCCTTTGCCACGGCGCATGCGCAGTGACGCCATGTGCATGTGCAGCGGCGCCACGGCGCATGCGCAGGGCTTTCTGAAGCGCGGGGCCCGGGTCAGCCTCCCCGTTCGCCCTGCCCTATATCCACCCCTGACTATAGATTTGGATATTTGGTGGAGTTTGCATGTCTGTCTGTTCAAGAACGCCTCCCGAACGGTAAGAGCTAGGACCACCAAATTTGGTAGGCAGCTTCCTCTTATCACAACTTGACACAAGGTCAGGGTTTGGTTATGCCGGGACAATTGGATGTGCCTTATGTGCAATTGTTTCTCATAAAATGGAAAGGGGGCGAGGTCTGTTAACAGAGACAATTACGTGGTATAATGACCACAATGACCCTGGCAACAAGGGGCCAGAGATGGGGACCAGGACAGCTATAACCCACTTGGGGCTAGCAGGAGACAGAGTGGTGAAAGGGACAGCTATCTACTATATATCTGAGAGAGTTTGTCAGTTTCTGGGTCTGTCTGTCTTTCCCCCAGTTGGGAGACATGCACCAATCCCCCAGTTGTGCCTCCAAGCTGCTGCAGTGAGAGGGGGCTGGGGTATTTCTTTCTCCCTGAACTCCTCATCTCCAGCCCCACCCCAGAGCAATATTTTAAAATGAAGGGGAAAACTTAATTGAATTAAGGGCCAGAGTCACACTGGGTAGGTCATCTAGTTCTTGATATTTTTAATGCTCTTCCCATCTTAATGTCTGCATCTCTTGATCAGTCCTACAGCAGCCATTTCGACTGGTTTTCTTACAACTCTCTTGCTTGATCAAATACATGCAGAAACATGCACGGAATTAAACATGTGCTGCTCTGACACACAAAATAAGCACTTGTCATAAATTACAGCTGTGTTTATACAGCTGTTAGACAGGTTGATATCAGTGACATACATAGTGATGCCCGTAGATAAGGTTGCCATCACTTTTCATTATAACCAATTGACAAAAGACTTATAATTTTAACCTACTTTACTGCACAGGCTGAAATTTTCTATGCCAGATGTCTGCCTCAGGTTTGTAATTTTTTGGTTTTAATTTTAGCAAAAAAGGTTTGGCTTTTTCTCAGAACAAGGTGGGGGGGGGGGGGAGAGGCAGCTTTTCCCATGTTCAAATTTCTTAAACCAATTCATTGAGAAACGTTGATGCCTCCAGCTTTTGGAGCAAGCATCTCACTGTGTCAGAGAAGCACTTTTTGCTGTTTCCATCAAGCACCACATTTGGCTAAATTATAACCCTCTGAAAATCTCTCTTTCAGGAGGGATGTTAGATTTTTGGCAGCTAGTCTCTAAAGAGTGTGTCCATGCTCCAGCTGAGGGAGCTAAGACACATGAACTATCTACCCTTTGCTCTCAGTGAATCTGCTACTGGTGTCTAGGCAGCATGGAGAAGAAATAAGGAGTCAGGTTGACTGGAATATAGAGAGGTCAAGAGCAAGGCCTAGCGCAGAGGTGGCCAACCTGTGGCTCGCAAGCCGCATGCGGCTCTTCACCCCTGAAAGTACGGCTCACAAAGCTTCCCCTGCGGCGATTGAAAGTGGTGTTGGCAAAACGGCATCGGCCGACAGGAGCCTGATGTGACCAAAAAAAGCCTAACCCACAGTTTTTAAAGGGGCAGCATCCTTTTTTTGTTTGTTTGTTTGCTCTTTTTTGCTCAACAACTCTCGTTGGTGCGGCTCTTCGAATTTTTTCCACCACTGTTTCGGCTCTCTTTGTTTAATGGGTTGGCCACGCCTGGCCTAGGGAATTAAAAGCAACGGACTGGGACAAGAAGCATGAAGATTGGGATATGGAGCTGATGAAAGAAGGGCAGGATTGGCCACCCTTCAGAACTGGATTCTACCTGCCTCTGCCACAGAGTTCCAATGTGATGTCGGGCATCTCACTTAAACCAGACTTTTTTCAGGTGCCACTAACTCTGTGTTCCTCGTGTCCGAGTGCCTGACTTGAGGCAGCTGGGCTAGGATCTGCATAAGGGCAGAGTACTCACATTCTGTGCAATGAATGAAGTGGGGGTTCTGCCGAAACTTTAATCTGTGATCACGTAGTACAAGGCTGCATCAAAATCCACACATGGAAGGGAACAGACAAATGTTACAGGAACCACCTTAATTCTGGCAATGCTTAACTTCTAAGTGATTTATCTTACAGTATTACCCGTTTTAATGTTTTCTATATGTTGTGTATGTGGGGGGGGGGGGAGAGAGTGTTATTTGCCATCATCTGAGAGCATAAACATTACAGCTAAATTATCCTATTGATTTTGAGATCTATAAAGTTGCATGTGGTGATCGAGAAGTCCCCATTTTTTGAGAAAACCATGTACATTCAAGAATCTAGTACCAATTTGGATGTTCAGTATTTTGCTTTCTGTTTCTGAATGACATTCTATTTTAAGATATGGCACAACTCAGCACAAGAAGAAGAAATGTCCCCATTTTAGGAAACAGGCTGTTAGCTAATGATATGAGATAATCCAGGGCCTAAAATGCAATGTATGCTTTGAACATATAGCTATGTAGAAGTATACACAGTAGTATAATTCCATCTTTCTCCTTCCTCCAAACTCTCACCCCTTGAACAAAATATCCCGCAAGAATACTCAATAGCCCTTTTCTAATTCAAAGGAAAATTTCACATTAAAAAAAAACTTCACGGGGAAAAAATAGTGGATTAAAAAAAGCAAATATCATTGATATTTTAATTACCTTTTAAAGATTTTCCTAGAACAAGAAGTCCATTTAAATATAATCTTAGATGCAGACTATAGGAGCCTAATGACTGTTTACTCACTATTTAAAGTTTCTGCATCATTTCCTTTTTCTGCAATTAAGCAGAAACAAGATAGGTCATTTTGATTCTCTCTCTCTCTCGAAAAACTCCATCTGTAATTAAGATTCTGTTCGAGTTTCTAATGTGATCCCAATAATCAGGGGTTCATGGAGTTCTCTGGTTTAAAGTCATGCTAGGTTGGAAGTTGGCATACCTGTCTCAGCAAATCAGTTATCCTAATTTTCTCTTGTATTTGCAATGGTTTCAGCACATCGTCGTATTCATTTGAACAGCTGCCGCTGAAAATAAACCCTGCAATTCAGGCATTTTTTTAAAATGGAAGGAGGTTTCTTTGATTTTTTTTATTTCATCATGTCAATTGGCATTGACAACGTAACGCTTCTGTTACGTCTTCTTGTTTTACTGTGACTTCATCTTGCCAGCATAGGCGTGACACTTTCTATTTCATCCACCCCTTGTGATCATTCTGACCCCTGGACTGTTCTTGCCCTTGGGCAAAGATTGTCTTTGCTACTTATCTGTACAGTGCTTAGCAGAAAGGTGCCCTGATGCTATTGTAGTATAACAAAGCTTTGCATTTCATTGATCTGCTAGTATGAAAATCATTGAATCTCCGCAAGTGCTTAAAATAAGGATGGTAAGAGGAGGGACACTGGGTAATCGACCATTTGTATTGACTACACGATTAGTCAATAAGGGAAGATGCTGCCCTGAGGACAGGGGTTGCTGCCAGACTGGCTTCCACTGGTCCCCCCCAGTACTGCTGCCTCAGAGAGGAGGGGGAGACAGTGCTGGGGAGAATCTGCTTTTAACCTAGCTTCCCCAGGGAGGGGAGGGAGAAGCAAGTAGTCGGTTTGACTACTCTTTTACATCCCTAGCTTCAACATAAGACCGTTGCACTTGTTTATATCAATTATAGCCCAGTCAGCATATGGCTCAACTCCCCATGTTCACTTGAATGCCAAACTCGTGTGCAGTTTACAAAATAATCCATATCGGACCAAATCTTGGGATCTTTAATTCAGTACAACTCCCATCGACTCCCATGGCAGTGGGTTTAAATATTACCCACAATATTTAGGCCTTAGTTACCGTGGATTTACCAAGCAAAATTGCAAGACAGCATTTTAGCCCTCAAACTTTTGTCAGAGGAGGGAAGAGTTTGATGAAAGCTGGAAGCAAGGAGCAGCAGGCTCTAATAGTGACTGGTCAATACAAGACAAATGTACACCACGTCACATTGAAATAGGGCTATCAAGGACTGCTGTACGTGGAAGGGGGGATAAAATGGGGTCTAGCCATTTTTTCCCCTCAGCATGCATTCCCCACACCAAGAATAGAGTAGGAGAGACCACCCACATTCAGGCTATGTCTACACTGGTGGCTTCTTGCGCAAGAACAGCTGTTCTTGTGCAAAAACTTGCCGGGTGTCTACATTGCATGCATGTTCTTGGGCAAGTAAATTTACAGTACAGCATTAGAAAACAGGGCTTCTTCTGGAAGAGTTATTCCTCTCTCCACGAGGAATAAGACATTTATCCTTGAAAAACGGCAGAGCATATTCAGCGGCTAGCTAGTTGCTTTTCTTTCAGGAGATGTCAGTGTGTTAGCAGCTGGGATTGCGTGTCTGGGGACTATTTGAGCCTACGGTCAGCCTCAGTCAGCTGTGTGATCCCCTTCCCCATGTGGTTTGCTTGGTGATCGGGCTGACCTAAGAGAGGCTTTTAAAACAGAGGCTAAGCAACCAGGGGTCCTAGTACAACCAGTATGGCTAGGAAGGGCCACATCACCTATACCCGTGGTCCCCAACGCGGTGCCCGCGGGCGCCATGGCGCCCGCCGGGGGATTTCTGGGCACCCGCTGGAACATCTGGGTTGGCCCCGTCCCCGGCGCGCGGCACACGCATGGTGCCGGCTCCAGGCCCGGGACGCATGGGCGGCCCCTCCCCTGGGCGCGCGGCACGTGCAGGGCTGGCCCGGGGCGTGTGGGCGGCCCCAGCCCCAGCCCCAGGGCACATGTGCGGTGCCGGCCTGGGGCGCGTGGCTCGTGGGCGGCCCCGGGCGCACGGCCCATGCGCGGTGCCGGTCCAGGGTGCGTTGCCGGCCCCTGCCCCGGGCGCGCGGCTCGTGCGTGGCCCCGCCCCCGGGCGCGCGGCAGCCACGCAACGTTGGGGACCACTGACCTATACCAACACTCCTCCTGTCTCCTCTGCCTGCACCTGTAGCCAGACAGACCACCTGACCATGGGTGCCTCTACCCAGATTCTGGTGTGTTTTTGCACAGATTGGGGCCTGCATTTCCCACTTAGAGAAATCCAGGCTGGAGGGACCATCCCATGTGACAGGTGCCTCTTGACGGAATGTCTCAGTATCAGGTGAGAGAGCTGCTGGAGGAGGTGGCTATGCTGAAGAGCATCCGTGCCCATGAGGAATTCTTTGAGAGTATTCCTGCAGAGGCATCTAAGACTGAGGGAGCTAGCCAGCTACAAAGGACTGCTGGCACACCATTGCGGGAGCAGGAGATAGCTCTGTCTCAGGGAGGACACTGGCCGTAGGCAGTGCTCCACTCCTGCTCCTAACCCACCCACCATGGCTCTGGGGAACCATTAAGCTGCCCTGGTTATGACAGATGAGGAATCACCTCCTGAGGCAGAGAAGTCATGTACCCCTAAGTCTGCGAGGTCTGCAGCCACCACTCTCTGGATCAAATGTAGTGGTGGTTGGAGACTCTCTTCTGAAGGGGATAGAGGCACCCAACTGTGACCCTGACATCCCGGGAGGTATGCTGCCTGCCAGGGGACTGTATCAAAGATGTTAGGTAGGGAGTGTTGAGGGTCATCTGGGCCTCTGACTACTCCTCCACATGGGCACTACAGATATTGAGGTGTGACTTTTCAGCCCTCAAACCTTTGTCAGAGGAGGGAAGAGTCTGATGAAAGCTGGAAGCAAGGAATGGCAGCCTCTAATATTGATTGGTCAATACAAAACAAATTTATACCGTGTCACATTGAAATAGGGACTCTGGGAGTTCAGGGAGCAGGAGGTGTCCTCTTGGATCCTTCGAGGAAGGTAGGGGCCCAAACAGAGAGATGCATCCTGGAGGTAAATGTCTGGTGGCAAAGATGACGTCACCAGGAAGACTTTGGTTTCCTTGACCACTGGATGCTTTTCCAGGAAGGACGCTAAGCAGAGACAGGGTTTACCTATCAAGGAAGGGGAAATATTTAAACACAGACGAGCTAATCTAGCGAGGAGGGCTTTTAACTAGATTTGATAGGGGCAGGTGACCAAAGCCCACAGCTAAGTCCCACATGGAGAGCTAGGAGATGGATCAGAATCAATTGCCTAGGAAGGCTGTGAAATCTCCATCAGTAGAGATTTGCAAAAGGTTAGACGAATATCTGATAAACATTTGTCAGGGATAAAGATGGTGCTTGGTTCTACCATGAGGGCAGGGGACTGGACTCGATGACCTCTCAAGGTCTCTTCCAGTTCTATGATTAGTTTGATTATCAGCAGTGATGTTTCAATGGTGTCACTTCAGGCACTATTTCAATGCAAGTGCCCCACAGCACGGTTTTGAACTACTTGTAAGTGGATACCAGAACACCACTACTGGACACAAAGCAGCTGATGCCATGAGGGACAAATGCCCTGATTAGCAGCTCCTTCGATCAGGCACCAAGTGCCTCTCTTTCTGCACAGAACAGGTATAGCAATGACAGTGCGCACTCAGAGCTGTTCTGTCCATAGACTTCAGTCCCCAATCGCAAGGACACTCTGCTCTGGTTCGCCTTGCCTTTGTGGGCTTATTCCTTCATATTCGATGGCCCTTGTCTACATGGGAAAGTTGTATATCTGTTTAAGTTCACACCTTAGGATAACAGTCCGTGCTTAATTTATAATGAAAGAGGGACCAGGATTCAAGCACATTTTTTACATTGCGAACTACTGCAACAAGCCAGAGTTATGAACTGCCAAGCCGAGAGATGCGGGGGCTCAACCCTGGCACTGATTAAGCAGTGGATCTAGATATGTCAGTGAAAACTGCGTTCATACTATTTCTCTTTAAAAAAAAAAAAGCCACTCGGACTACAATAAGTCAATTTGGAACAAGTTTAAGTTAAACCAAAATAAACCAGTCTAAGAATCAATCACGCTGGGGTTTGCGTTACACTAGTGCAAATTTTGGTACTGATTAGTCCTTTGACTCAAGACATTTAGGTTCCTAAATTACACAGATTTCAAAGGAAGTGAGGCACCTTAGAAACTATAGGCCAGATCCTCAGATGGTATAAGGTGGCGTAGTTCCACTGAAATAAATGATGCTACACTGGTCTGTTCCAATAACTCCTTTTTTAAAATCAGGCTACGGCTACACTGCTGGGTTTTTTTTCTGGAAGAAGATATGCAAATCGCTAAGCCCTCACACCAGGGAAGTTTCTTCATCCTGGGGTCTTTGGATCATCCTCTTGGGCTTGTTACACACCCAAAGACAAAGACCTGGATAAACTTCCCATTGTTTTATAGATTCCTACTTTTACATGGGAAGTTACCTGACCAGTCCCAGTTAAGGAGGTCGCATGACTTCCTAGGACCAACCACTGCTAAGACTTACAGGACTAAAGGGGTTGTTTACATATGATTTCCCAGACATTAAGTTGTCCCAGCTTTGGAAACTCCCTTGATGGCTTTCCTTTGCACATTTAAAAACCATAAACGATTCCATACTCCATATATCTAACTTTACACACAAGAATGTTCCATACACCAAAATGAGACATACAGACCCAGCGGATGAAGACCTGAAGATTGATAGGTTACATGAGGCAATTTGTCCAAAGCATCTTTTGAGTTATGCATATTTCTGTTCATAAGTCCATTTAATAAAGCATGGGGGAGGAGATCCATGGCATCTTCCCCCTGAAATGACCACCAGAGGGTTGGATAGTGTTCAATGAAAAGGCATTGTATCCAGAAGTTCACCTGCGCTTTGGTTACACAACCATCCCGTGTCACCAAGCCCAGTGCTGTCACGCCTGACACTTTCCCCAAAATTCTGGGCTCCTGTCCCCCGATGGTCTGAAAACATGGTGGGGTGTAGCAGTGTCCTCAGAATGCCGAAAGCAGGATCTCCCCATGTCTTTGGTGTTTAGTCCCCATTACTATGAGGCAGATTCCCAACTGCAGTCTGCTCAGATGCCTGAAATCTGAGGAAATACCAAGCGTGACAGACTCACGTATGTGGGCTGCAGTAAATCTGACCTTTGGATGAATTTCTGTTCCCTGAGTGTCCAGGGCTTGGGGCCAGAGTATGACAGTGCACTGTGGAATAGCTGGGAGGATGAGTGTAGTCAGGTACTAGGAGGAAGGTGCTGGGAGGGGCCATTTATAGAAGTGGCCAAGAGAAGGCTGACAGCTCTAGTAGTGGAGGAAAGACTACCTGTTGTCTCTGACTCCTCCAACACCACTCTGAGAAGGAAGCTGGAGACTAAGGAGGAGTCTAACCCCAAACCCATTGACTGGCCTACGACGAAGGTGGCTCAATAATGTGATCATTGCCTCCAGAAAGGGTGAGAGGCAATGTTCAGAGTCACAGTGAGCCTCTGACAAGTCCTAATGGCCTTGAAATGCAGGAGGCAAAGTTGGAGCTCTGTTGCCAAAGGTGGACTAATACACTTGAATCTATTTAATCCAGCAACCCTGGGAAACATGCTGGATTATAGCATTTGCTGGGCCAGAGGGGTCTGGGTGCGAGGTGGGACTCTTACCTGGCACACTGCTTCTGAGAGCACGTGTGGCTCTGTGCCCTTTGCTGCTCCAGGCACCACCCTCCACTGCTATGGGTGTGATGGGGAAAAGTCTAGGGCAGAGGTCAGCAACCTTTCAGAAGCGGCGTGCTGAGATTTAACTTTTTCACTTCTACTTATGGGTCTGCGTGCCACTGGTACATTTTAAAGTCCATAATAGTCCTACTTACACTTTAGCATCTTCATTCATAAATAAAGGTACTGTACAGTGTGATCTTTGGCCTTGCTTAGTTCTCCCATTTCAGATGGCCAGGGCCATGGGCCCAGGCCACCCTGAGGAGCTGCTGTCATGGCTTCACTGTACCGGGCCGCCCTGAGGAGCCGCTGTCATGGCCTCACTGTACTGGGCCACCCTGAGGAGCCACTGTCATGGCCTCACTGTACCGGGCCGCCCTGAGGAGCCACTGTTATGGCCTCACTGTACCGGGCCGCCCTGGAGAAGCTACTGTCTTGGCCACGCAGTCCTGGACCACGCTGGAGGAGCCACTGCAGTCGCCACATGGCCCTGGCCCAGCCCTGGAGGCGACACTCACACAGCCCCACCACTGCTGTCTCCTCCCACCGCCAGGCACGGTGCAGACTAACCTGGGAAGGGAGAGGGCTCCAGTGGCAGTCCACTGCATGGTGGTGGAGAGAGCTGAGCTTCCTGTGTGCCACTTATGGCACACGTGGTGTAGGTTGCTGACTCCTGATCTAGGGGAAGTGCGCTGCTGCACTGCTGTTTCCCCAGCTCGAGGGGAAGGAGCAGCAGCACACAGAGCAGCTTCCAGCTGCCCCTGCCCAGGACACCCAGCACAAGGAGGTTCAAGTGTACGCTTTGCCCTCTCCCTTCCCCTCCCCCCCCCCCACACACCTGGTAACATCTGTGGCTCAGCATGATTTTAATTAGCTGGATGTCCATTTATCATGGGTGTGGCCAAGTTTCCCTAGGGCTCCATGATGTTTGTCTACAGCCCCCAATCCTGGCTCTCAGCGTTCTGTGCAGTGACTTCGCTCTAATTGACCCCTAACGGTTGTCTTAGAGTTCAGTAAGCAGTGGAAGTGTTGGTAATGCTACTAGATAGTATTCACCTCCTGTGGTTCGGCAAATTCTCTGGTTTGGCACCAGTCAGATCCTGAGGGTGCTGGACTAGAGAAGTTTAACCGGTAACAACTAACCAAATGTAGCCCTTTGGTGCCTGTGTGTTATTCCCTAGATCATGTTGTGTCGTGTTCTGCAGTGAACACATTTATTTCATTTGTACAAGCGAAATGCTTGGGACACAAAATGCAGGAGTGCACTGCACAGCATCGGTTTAAGTCTATGGCCTTATCAGAGTTCTCTGATAACCAAGGACAGCACATGAAAACTCCTCAGCTGGCGACCAAAGGAGAAAGATGCCAGAGTGTTTTTTAATTACTTTTTATATTGAGGGGGAGGAGGTCTCAGTCATTGGTAGATGTTACAATAGCATTTTAATATCAACAGAAAATTGCCTTCACAAAGGCTACACAATACAATTTTCTACTTTGAATATTTTCTAGATTATCATTAAAAAATCATCATCGTTCAGCAGCTCGCTTAAACGGCCAAAAGCAAATGGGAGTCATGCTGCGAAGGAGCTGTACTGCACAGTTACCTTTTACATTCTAACTGTGCCCTCCTCGGTGTCAGACAAACATTGGAAGACAATCCAAGTTTTGCTATGTTATTCCCGTCATCGCTTTGTTACACAAGTGCTTTTCAGAATACGCTTTGCCACTTCCCGAGACTGGGAGGAAAGGGGAGAGACGTTATCCTGGCAGCTTTGAGGAATAAAGCAGCATGTAAAAAGAATAGGATAATACCTCTCCAATGACATGCCTGTTGCCCCAGTCAATAGTACAAATGGTGAGCATTTCCTTTCCATTTTCAGCATTGTTCATTTTAAAGCAACCTTTACGGGCAAGCTGGATAGTTCGAGCACTGATGGGTATTTAAAGCCAACAACCAATGAAATAAATTGAGTAGGAATAAACAGACAGTGGCAGTAATGAGAGAAGACAGGCCCACTTCTGATCTCAACAATCCTTTCACAAAGGTTCTTTTTAAAATGAACTACATTTCTGATGCACAATTAAATGATGGCATATTTTGCCTAATTTGTTTGATTACCGGTGTAACAGATGAAGTGAATCAAGCAACTAACCACTGATGAGAGGGAAATATTTCTGCAGGTGCTTCAGGGCTGGTGGAGAACAGAGGTCCTATAGAAAATACAACCACACAATGCATCTCCAATGAAATGCTAAAAATCTTTGCTTATAATCTTCCAACAAACCATAGAGACATTGAAACTGTGTCTCAGTGGGAGAATCCACACTTTGCAAGTCTGATTTAGATAAGCCTGTTGCATCACACAAAATCTCTATCATCTTTAATAAAAGACTCTTATCTGACTTCCTCAAACCAGAAACAACATAGAGAACACATGCAAGGCTTTTTCTTCACAAACAGTTGCATTTATTCACTCATAAAACCGACTTTTACCTTGAAACCAGGAGTATACAGATTACATAGAACTTTCTGAAGTTGGGAGAACGAAAAAGTAAATACATCTAACTTCTGATCACTGTTGAGAATGATAGTGGCACGTCCTGCTGTAAGGTGTTTGCTGAAAATGGTTTTTCCCTGAGTGAATATCATCCTGACAGGGTACCAGACTAAGCGCTTTTTTGACAGCAGCCATTCAAAGTTCAGCACCCACTCAACTGTTACCTACACAGGCTCACCCTCAGGGCTGAAGGTAAAAGCAGTATTTAATGATGTTATACACAAAACAGGCTGCAGAGTTCTAGGAATACTAGGGAAAGCATAGGAGCAGGAAGGTACTCTTTGATTCTCTTTTCCTTGCTCGGATCACAATTTTATGCAACAACTTTAGACCTGATACTTAGATCCTGGCAGGCAATAGTGAGCTTGCAGGTACTTTCTAATGCACTTTCCTACCACTACTGGCCATATGGGCAGGTATTACAGATAAGGCTAAGATTTTGTCACAGGTATTTTTAGCCAAACACAGAGACAGGTAACTGACAAAGAAAAATTAACAAAAGCCCACGACCTGTCCCTGACTTTTACTAACAAATCCATGACAAAATGGGGAGGGCTCAGCTGTGGGGGCCAATTGGAGGGGGGGGGCAGGGGAGCTCCCACCACCTGTAGTGGTTCAGAGCTCTGAGATCCCATCCCTAAAGCAGCCAGGAGCTCAGGCCTCCCTCTGCCCACAGTGGCTGGGTGCTGCAAGGTCATCCGGCCACAGAGGCGCTCTGGGATACCACTGCCACCCAGGGCTTACTGAGGTCACTGGAAATCACGACTTCTGCAATCTCTATGAAAAAAAGTCATAGCCTTAATTATAAATATTAATGCCTGTACCCACCACAGTGTTTTATTCTATCAATTACAACTGCAGCTGTAAGCATTAGGAAAGCAAGGGGGTGAGTTAAAATCCTACTGATGACAAGATTCTTAATAAGGTCTTGTTCTTCATGTTATAAAAAATAAACAGAAAACGACACAGTTTTTGTTTGCTTAGTCTTTAATTTAAAACAGCACCAGTCTACACACAGTATTAAAAAACAAAAACAAAAAAAAGGAGTCATACCAGGTCCGATCAGTCATCCATTTAGACTGTTGTTATGAACTGGGCCCTTCCATGAAACTTCCACCGTGTATCTATTTGAAAAGGAAGATTTCTTCCTCATCTCAGCGAATGATCAGCCAATTCCCTGACACTATCCTTTATAAACACCTGTCATTCTTATCTTACCAAGAGTAAATTCAGATGAACAAGTGCTCCCTTGGGAATATATGCTTGAAAAATTTCAGGTTCTTAAATTTAAGCTGATTGAAAAAAATAACTTTCAGGCATGAGAATGAGAATGAGAAGGAACACACACACACACACACACACACACACACACACACACACAAATTTTCAGAAGGGTGAACATTAAAGAGTGCTACTAGAACTCCTAAAAAACTGAGGTATTAACATGAAAGAGCAAATGACTATTCACTATGGTTTGGTAACATTAACGGGTGCCACTCCAGTGTAAAGTCTGACTGAATTCATTTAGCTGGTTTTTACACTCTTATGTCCTTCAGAGTCTTTAAACATTGATACTATCCTCCCTGTAGGAAAAACTGACATTTAATATATAGGAAACACCGATATTTACTCCAAGAGCCATCAACAGCCAATTTTGAAAGGACTGAGTGGGCTCTGAACTGTGAAAATACATCAAGCAGCGCATGTGTTGTCATTCATATGAGATATTTGATGGGTTCTAGATGGACTATGTTTATCCTGTGAAGTACCATCCTGAACCTTGACATCCATGAGAGTTTTGCCAAGGCTTCCAATAACAGCAGGATTATACCCCTACTGCCAAAGCCTCTCAACTCCCCCTGATTTTAGGAAGGGGGTGGAAATCAAATTTTCAAAAGAAATTGGTACCCAACTGCCATTTTAGCCATATAAATAAATTACTAGACTTTCTAGACATGCTTAGCACCCGACAGTTCCCATTGTTCTTAATGGGCACTGGGCATGTTTGGAAAACCTATGCAACAGCAGGTTACTCTTACCAGTAACTAACTAAAAAAAATTTTCAGTGTGAAATGTTCCTGCCCCATTTGTATGGATTTGGAACCCTTTAGCTGGCAGCAACCATTGGGGCCATACATGGACTCTGCATACCTGTGACCGCTCATCTGAGGGCATGGAGGCTAATGCAATCCCAAACACCAAAAAGGGCTTGTCCACATGGGGAGTTATTCCAGAATAGCTCTTCCAGATCACTTCATGTGCAGACTCTCTTTATCCAAAATAAGAGTGTCTTATTCCAAATGTGTTTAAAGTAGGGTAAGCAGATTTGGAATAAGGCACTTTTATTACGGAATACAAAAGTGTTCACACATGGAGTTAATAGGAATAGGCAATCCACTTTCAATTTACACACAAACTTACTCCATGTTAACCTTCATGTATGCACAAGCCCATCATTCACTCTCAAGTGACTGAGTTGGTACACAGTGAGGTCTATCTGCTCTCAAGTATTAAAATAAACACAGTCCTCGTGCACCAGTTTTAAAATTAAAGTAACTGTTTTCTTGTCCCATTTGGCAGTTTCATTTACTCTAGGCCACTGACCGATTAAGCTGAGGCACTTTCCCCATTACTGGCCAAACAAAGGACAGTTTCCAATGGACACTACTCATGCCAAAAGGTTCCAGGAGTTTGCATACTTAATTCCACGAGTGGGAAATGAAGGGGAAAACTGAAAAATGTACTGATCTTGTCTTAAAAACTGTGTGTATGAGCCAAAAAAACAGTGTAATGAGCCAAGTTATTCAGAGGCAGTGAAAAAGCTATCTTTTGGCACATACTGTATTGCCCTCCAGCATATATGCAAAACTACAATTCAAGTTGAGCAAAGAGACTTAATTTTCCTTCAAAAATTTTGGCAAAACAAGATTCTTCCCTCTTCAAGAAGCTGGAAGTAATTTTTTTAAACTAGCATCTGACCAAAACTCATGGGTTTCCCTTAATTTGTTGACATATGAGATACCTGCTGACTAGATGTGATGGCTTTTGGAGCCATTCTTAGAAACATAATGAAAGCAGCATGGCATAGGCTAGTTGCCACTACTAATGTGAAGACCAGCTGCTCTATAAAAATGACTTTGTTCTGAGGGGAATAGTATATAGTGAATCCAGCCTTTCTGCATCATCACACTGAGAAATCTGCCATCAGCGGAAGCCAAGGAACATTTCATCTCTTTAGCAGATACTTAAAATAGGCCACACAGTAGGTGGGAAGTTCTTTGTTTAGTGAACACAAATAATTCTTCTGATTGTCATTTTTCCTGGAATAAAATAGCACATCTGGACAGTCTGACATCCCTTCACCTTTGCTTGCATAGGGGGAATAAAAATGTTTGTGTTAAGTCTGTCAGGAATTGTGTCCGAATTTCACCATACATCCAAGAAGCCAAAAATTCTGCATTCCAAATCTGCAGCTATCAGATGCATTGAAGGCAGTGATATCATTTCACTGGAGACACTAACATCAAGTGTGACTGTAATCTGAATATAGTACATTTTAAGAGATACATCATGTAACGTTTATAGAGCAAGACTTACTTTATTTTAATGTATTTCTTAACAGACCAAACCTGGCTTTTTATTATTAAAAATGCTTATGAACTTCTAAAATGCCCAATATTATTTATGGAGATTTAATATATATCGAGAGCATCATAATTGGGTCCTAAGCAACAGATTCTCTTCTCTTATTTAGAGCCACTGATTTTACTTATTAAACTATAAATTTGAGTGACAGCGATATTCAAATACAGTTACGTACACCTACTGTTTTAAGAAAAAGTCATAGAAACACAAGGTATCCTTGTTGCTCAATCACAGCAATGATTCAGTGTTGGTACTTTGTAATGCACTCTGAAAAAGCTGAAGAATGGACAAAACTACAGGTTATACAAAAGAATAAAATAAATACAACAAGGTACAAAAGAGAGAAAGACCTTAGTAAAGAAGTGCTGCAGATTGCTATTCTGCTTATATAGTTGAACAACCATTTCTATTACTTTTATCTAGTTATTTGATGCTGCGGAACCCCTCCTTCTGTGCTGTGTTGTTCTCAGGGTCAGTATAAGGTATCACAGGGGCAGAGTACAGACCACACAAGTCACAACTGTCTCAGTAAGGTTACTGAGATGAGTTTACATGCCCCTTTAATACACACTTCCAGCCCATCTGAATATAAAGCCCGGCAATAATTCAACTACAGTGTGTCAGGCTTTGAGTATCTGGAAGGGCAAGTAAAGACAGTTATAATAATTTGGGCAGACTGTGAAATTTTGCATTCTGCTGTGACTAAGAACACAGCTCACTGTTTTATTATAAACATTCCCTTTTAAATATGGATACCCTAAGATATCATACCCTTTCATTCAAATGAGAAATGTTCACTCTTAAATTCTTCTTGAATATTTAAAGTTTGCTATTTTGCTGAAATTGAGACACCAAGGAAAGAACTTGTTCTGAAGCTTTGATATGTTTTGTCCCGAGGTATTCTGCACTGTTACTGGCTGTGTCCTCTAAGAAATAGCGATAGTTTACCATCATGCCACATGAAGCAGTGATTCCGCGTGGGCTAGTGTCTCCCATCCAATTTATCCGCCATATCACTGCACCATTCTGAAGGTGAAAGTTTGCTACTGGATTAAGGGCATAGCCACGGTGCTTCTCTCCATATAGGTACCATGCACAAAGCCTCATAAATGGTAAATGCAGTGCTGTGACCAATCTTTCCGATCTCACCCATTCATTGTTAGTTAACAGTCTCTTTAGCTTTTCAGAAACAGGGTCACCTGTGATTTTAGAGATTTCTAGGCATTCTGCATCTGTAAACAATTCATTTCTTCCTTGTTCCTTTGTTTGTGAAGAAAGAAGTCCAATGAGCCACTTGGTAAATCCTGGGATAGGTGACAGACTAGAAAACACTTTGATCTGAGGAAATTCCCCCTGTAGACCAAAAGAAAAACAAACAAACAAAAAATTATAAACCAAGCATGATACTTGCTTTTTTTAAACTAATGAGAACTCTGACAAAGAACAATTGCTAATTATTCTAAAAACTGTTCAGGATAATTTAATGACAGGAGGGACAGTTATGAGAAAAGATTCTCTTCTTTAGTCAAAAGGATGATTTATTACATTAGCTAATGGTGTGTACAAATACCACATAAAAATCACCTCTGTCAACAACAGATTGGTTTCAAGTGTTTGCCATTTTGAGAATATTTTCTCCTTTACAATAATTATAATCTACACAATAAACCTTATCTAGGTCTATAGTAGGGGTGGGAAACCTTCTTTGAGGTCAGGGGCTGCTGACCTACAGGAAAATCAGTGGGGGCTGCACACAAGTGAGAAATAAACAAACAAGAAAACACTCACTGACATGGCCCCCAACTGAGAAGAGAAAGACACTCCCCAGTGCCAAGGGGGGCCCAGGCTAGCAGATGATGTTCACTTCTGCTCCGTGGGGTGAGGGGTGGTAGTGGGGGGCTGGAGCACCAGCACAGGCTCCCCACTGCTGGGGGAGGGAGGGCTCCAAGCCTCAGGGGCCAGATTCAGGCAAGCCAGGGGCTGCATCCAGCCCCCAGGCCTTAGGTTCCCCATCCCTTGTCTATCGGGATGTGATGTATCCTTCAACAACATAGTACTGGGATATACTCTGTTATGGCCAGATATCAATATACACAAACCACCACCCAACCCATAGGATTAAGTGAAAGGATTTGGCCAGTATATAACTTTTTCCTGCATTTTTACAACTATTTTCTCACATAAGTACGTCTTCTGACAAAGAAATGTATGGATACTCAGGGGGGTATGGAATGAGGCTTAGACTAATTTTCTATAATAAACTCAAGAGGATTCTTTCTATTAGATACTTTAACTAGGCAGTGTGTCATTTTTAGATTTTAGGATGAATTGGTGCCACATATGCTAGAATTTTTCTGAATATAGCATTTACTGAAGTGTGAGAAGAGATTATATACCAAGGAACTACATTTCATATGTGGAGACCATTTTCATATTTAGCTAGAAGCCATCTTGTATAACAGAAACCATTTCAGCTTCTTGCTTTAGCATGTAGACCAGAGTGAACTTTCTGTCACCCCGTGAGAGAGGCCTACAGGATGGGCTACTGGAATGTGTTAATTGGGCTGGTTGGGACAGGAGATGCACTCCCTAGTACCTGCCCACCATCTTGCTGATAAGGCTTTGTTTTTCCAAGTTTAATTGATGATTTCTGTAATTGGATGCCCTGATGTCAGACTGTTTGGTTAAGGGTATAAAGATACCTCATCATCAATGATGTAGATATTGGGATAGAGAGTACGCTTATTAAGTTTGCAGATGATACCAAACTGGGTGGGGTTGCGACTTCTTTGGAGGATAGGGACATAATTCAAAATGACCTTAGCAAGTTAGAGAAATGGTCAGAGGTAAACAGGATGAGGTTTAATAAAGAGAAATGCAAAGTGCTCCATTTAGGAAGGAACAATCAGTTCCATACATACAATATGGGAAGCGACTGTCTAGGAAGGAGCATGGCGGAAAGGGATCTAGGGGTCATAGTGGACCACAAGTTGAATATGAGTCAACAGTGTGATGCTGTTGCAAAAAAAGCAAATATGATTCTAGGTTGTATCAACAGGTGTGTTGTAAGCAAAACTCGTGAAGTCATTCTGCCGCTCTACTCTGCACTAGTTAGGCCTCAGCTGGAGTACTGTGTCCAGTTCTGGGCTCCACAGTTCAAGAAAGATGTGGAGAAATTGGAAAGGGTACAGAGAAGAGCGACAAGAATGATTAAAGGTCTAGAGAACATGACCTATGAAGCCAGGCTTCATGAACTGGGCTTGTTTAGTTTGGAAAAAAGAAGATTAAGGGGGGACATGATAGCGGTTTTCAAATATCTAAAAGGGTGTCACAAGGAGGAAGGAGAAAATTTGTTCCTCTTGGTTTCTGAGGACAGGACAAGGAGTAATGGGCTTAAAGTGCAGCAGGGGAGGTTTAGATTGGACATTAGGAAAAAATTCCTAACTGTCAGGATGGTCAAATATTGGAATAAATTGCCAAGGGAGGTGGTGGAATCTCCCTCTGGAGATATTTAAGAACAGGTTAGATAGACATCTGTCAGGGATGGTGTAGGTGGAGCTTGGTCTTGCCTTGAGGACGGGGGGCTGGACTCGATGATCTCTTGAGGTCCCTTCCAGTCCTATTATTCTATGATTCTATGATTCTAGGATTGATTGTATTAGCCAGCCTTACTGGGCCCGGCTCTGCTGGGACCATGTGTGGCTCACTTTGCTATATTAATCAATAAAGCTGTCTGTTTAGCCGCCTAAACGGAGTAAGGCTTTTGCTTCGACACATACTATCCATGTGAACTACAAATAATGCTGATGACACTTTAAGATAAAATATGTATGCTGAGAATAACAGACTTGATCCTATCAATCAACATTTACAGAATCAATGTAAGCATCTTTTAGGTACTAACAGACATATCAACAGAAAACATTTCCTTTGGTAATTACAAAAAATTGCATGCCAGTTTTGAGGTGCACTGACATCAGGATTAGATGATGTCACCAAATTCATTGTCATTTGCATTTAACACATCAGCAATTACTTTGGCGATCAAGCATGGTGGCTCAAGGAGAAAGGAAGAAGCCAAAATGCAATAGCTCGGAGAGCTTTTCTAATTACTTTTCACACTGAAGAGGTGGAGGTCTCAGATATTTGTAGACTTTACAACAACATCCTAATGTCAACACAAAATTGCCTTTACAGTACGTTTTTCTATTTTGAGTATTTTCTAGATTATCATTAAAAAACTCATCTTCATTCAGATGCAATCTTAAATTGACAAATGCCAATGGTGCTAATGCTAGCAAATTCACTCTGGGCATTCTAAACATAACAGTGCCTGACCAAGTGTCATGCACAAATATTGGAAGCAGAGCCCCTTTAAGCTTATGGATGTCCAAAATTAGGACTAAAACCCCAGACCTCCTATGGATACCAAAAGACGTCAAAGAGGCACTTATGGGCTCCAGTCACATAGAACATCTTTCAGGACTGGAACCTAAGAAGCCTGAAATCAATTAATCTCTTCTCCCCCCACAGTGCTACAGGATGCACTGCCCAAAACTGGCACTCTTTTGTCTGGCAACCCTGATTTTCCAGGATCAGAGAGCCCCACGAGCCTAGCAGCAAGCGGGCCATTCAGGAGTGACATTGGAGCTGGCAGCAACCTGGCCAGGGCCCAGGAGCAGTGAGGACAGCAACCCAGGAGGCAGCTTGACAGAGGCTGGGGATAGTGGGGCCAGCTAGGGCAATGGTGTTGGCAGCACTGATGGTTGGCAGGATGGAGGGCTGGTGGCAAGGGACCTCCTCAGTACAGCAAGGGTGCTGAACCAGGAAGGTCCAACCTGTACTTTTGTCTGAGTCTCTATCATAGTCCCATTCTTGTTAGTCGCAGTCGAACGGGGGTGCAGAGTCTTCCCATTATACTTGGCAAAGTTAGCTGGTCTTGGCTGTCAAGGGGTCTAGACACCCTTTTGGTTCTCAAGTCTCTGAGGAATGGAAAGGGAAACCCAGGCATACCCAGCTAGGTTCCAGCTCAATGCTCTGAAATTAGAAAGATGTATCAAGACTCAGCAACTCCTCCTGCTCTGTCATGAGTTCTTTTCCTACCTGCCTTGGTTCTATAAACTTTCCCAGCCCGTAAATCTTTCTCTTTGCTTTAATGTTGTCTCTGGCTGACTTTTTGCCAACTTGAGGGCAGGACCTTTTTTTTTTTTAAACCAATTTGCTTGCTCCTGGGTATCTGCCCTGCCCCTCTGCTTCTCAACTCTTCTGTTCTCCCAGCTTGCTGTGAAGCTACTAATCAGCACTGACAAGTGGTTGTTGTATTAACTCTTCTGTCACCAGACCAGCAAGGGTCTATACATACCACATATACACATTTCTGTACATATTCCAAACAATCTGAATGTAACTTAAAAATGGATTCCTCACACCAAACATTTAGAAGCTTGTTTGGTGCTGAAAAAAGCCATAATGAAATAAAAATAAAACCCAACCTATACTTTGACCTCACATGATAGATCGTGATTTGGCGGAGAATATCTATCAACTGAAATAGTATATTTAGCAATCATCAGGAAAAATAAAGCAAGCCATTCATAACATTAGAATGTCCTGACCATGTTGCCATCTGTTAGATAATATCCTATTAGTGAGGAAAACAAATGTTTATTCTGCAGAAGTTTGAGAAAAATACTAAATACTTGTTAGCCAAAGGAAGTCTCTGCCTCCTATTTGTTTAATGGTATTTGTAGCACTGCCATGAAATCCATGCCCCCCCCCCCCACACACACACAAAATCAGAATAGTGGCAACTCTCCAAATTAAAAATAAATCAAATATACTAATACAATCCCTCTACTTCTAATTAATCTTTCCATTTAAAGCATTGCAGGACAACTGAATTCTGCAGATAAACATTTACTGTATTCTGTATTGCTGTAATTTGGTTAAATTTCTAGAAAATAGAAAGCATGTATACATCTGAAAATTCAACATTCTCTTCTTCCATGCATGACAACAAGTTTAAAAACCTTTGTTAAAATACAAGTCTATCATACAATTTACTAAAATACATCACTTACATGGTTTACTAATTGCTACAGTAAAGACTTACACTATACAATGATTTTCCATAACTTACAGTCCTAGAATGATCTCTCTCTTCATACCAAATCTCAGCATGCAATTCAATTTAAAGTAAGAATGAGGTGGCCAAAGAACAATACAGCATTGGTAGAATCAAAACCGTGAAACACTGAGCTGCACCACACTATGTACACACAATTTTAATATAAATATATCTAGTATAGATATAGATAGATATAGCTTGGACTGTCAAAGAGACCCAAAAGGAATGAAAAAAAAAAAAATCAATGGAAACTGGAAGACTAAATTCCTCTGAAAATCCTGAAAACACGAGGTCTCTGAAGAACAAACAAACAAACAAACAAACAAATGGTCTGGTAGCACTTTATAGACTAACAAAACATGTAGATGGTATCATGAGCTTTCGTGGGCACTCCGGTCATCTGAAGAAGTGGGCTGTGCACATGAAAGCTCATGATACCATCCACATGTTTTGTTAGTCTATGAAGTACTACCAGATCGTTTGTTGTTTTTTCCTGTACAGACTAACCCGGCTACCCTCTGAAGCTAACAAATAAACCTCCACCCAGAATAGACAGTGAATAGCGATCAAGTTACAGAAACCAGTGACCCTTCAGGGTAACATCTAGGGACGCATCTCTTGTTAAGGGTGCTTGAAACATCACACACAAAAATATACAAATCAAAGACATTTGTAGGCTGTAAGCCTCAAGTCTATGCTAAAATAAAGTTATTTTAACATTCTTAAATGTTAGGTTGTTACAAACTTGCCCATGTCTTTATTAAATTTGAAGAATTACTTAGAAGTGCTTTGATACATACGGTGCTTGGAGAACAGCTTATGTATTTGGTTTTAGTGTCTTGATTTATTAAATTTCCTTAAATGCTTACAAATAGCATAAGACTCTGAAATGTTTATTTGCAAATGTTTTGGAATTAAATGCAAGACTCATAGCTGCTTAATATTACTACCATATATATAGTAAGATGACTTATGCACAAATATAGCACCAAATAAGTTTGCTATTGCTATCATTATTTTCTGATACAGCCACTTAAATAAAAAAATATAGAAGCAATTCATTATCTGGCAATTTCCATAAAAACTCAGAAATAGTCGTCCCTTCTCCAAAGATTTGTAAGAAGGAGCAATATCTTCTATGAAGACTATTTAAGCTAAAAAGACTCTTCAAAAATCCTAAGTTTAAAAAAGATGGACAATTGTGAGAACTGGGAAACTTTTTATATAGAATATTTGTACTTATTTCAACCAGAATTTCAAGTCCTATTAAACCTTAACAATACTGGGACTATCTAAAAAAAATGGATTCAAGAGTGTTAAAATGCTAACCTATAATGTTCTGACAGTTCCCTTTTCAAGAATGACATAGTTATTATAGATTGCATATTCATGTTCTAAAGGCTATCAGGACCACATCACAAATGTCTTCAGCCACTGACCAGTTGATAGCAATGAACATTAAAATTCAAAGAAAGACCTAAAACAGGTGTGTCTTGAAACTCCACTCAAACAATGAAAGAATATTTTTTCTGAATTAAGCAAGAAACTTTGCTTCCATCTGTCAACTTCATTGGCAACCCTGTCACACTAATCTCTCATTGTGTTGATCTCATCTTTTTTGAGCAAGCAAAGAGCAGCAAGAAGACAACAAACAAAGACAACTCTATAGAGCACCAGGAAGGAGCAACTTTCCAATACAGCACCGTTTCTGGAATAGAATGAGATCACCAAGACTTCAAAATCAAGGGTGAAAGGCTGCCAACGAACTAGGGTTTTTTGTAATGATTTTAAATGGGATATTGACATGCTATTTTACTTTATGATACTAATGGTTTCTCCTGCTAAGCAGCAAAATGGTTTAGACTATATATTTCCAGGCGTGAGGTGTGTGATAACCTGGATAAATGGAAAGAAACAGTAGACTTAATCTGAATACTAGAATTCTTAATATGCCAGTTTCAATAGAACTCTTTGACTTCTCAAGTACTTTAAAAACCTTCTTTCTTTTCACAAGAGACTTAAGTTAAGATCAATTATTTTCATCCATCAATATACTTTTTATGTTATATGTTATCTTTCATAAACAAGAAAAGCACTCACCTACCATTAAACAAAAAATAATTTGCCCATCTACAAAACACAACTTAATATCACTACTGAAAATATATTTTGATCTTAAATTATTTAGACAGTGCCTCACCAGAGGCAGGACTATTCTCAAAGGTTAAATCTCTGTTAGAAATTTGTCACGGAGAAATATATAAAAAAGATTGTAACTGCACTAACGGCTGCATATTATTTGTATTTTGTTCTGTTTTTAATGTTTTCTTTGTTAATAGTGATTTTTTTTTTATTTTTAACGGTTGTGTTCCCTAAATCATGGCAAATAACCCCAGGTGATTAAGATAATAGGAGTCACATCCCAGACTGGATCTTATGAGAAGCAATTTTATTTGGCTTACCATTTTTTGTTTATTGAGACTCATTTGGGGGATAAAATTACTTGGTGCTCAATATCTTGCCTCTACTTCTTATCAACAAGTATGAAAAATTCAATTGCAAGTTGAGGAAAGAAATTAAAAAGAACCTTACAGGTTGAACCTCCCAAATATGTGACTCTCTGGTCCAGCAACACTGGGCCACGGATGTTGTTGGACCAAAGATCTCTGGAGGTGGGAGTGGGAGCCAGCCAAAGAATGGCCAGCTTGGGGAGCCCCTGACATCAGAGGGACCAGGCAGAGGTAGAAGCCCCTCCTTAGCTGGCGAACCCCTGGCATCAGCGGGACCAGGCAGTGAAAGGGAAGCCCCAACCCCAGGGGTTCCCAGGATGGTGTCAGCCAGGCCAGGCGGAGCCCTTGCCCTTGCTGGGGAGCTCCCTGCAGCAGTGGGGTCAGGTAGCCCCAGGTTGGGGAACCCCAGGAAAGGCCGAGTGGAAGCAGGACTGCCTCCGGCAGTGGAGCTGGTGGTGGCTAGAAAGCCCAAGCAGGGAACCCCAGAAAGTCCTAGAAGCAGCTGGCATAGTGGCCCTGGGCCAGGCAGGGCCAGGTAGCCCCAGCCAGAGAACCCAGGAAATCCCCAATGGTGGTGGGGTAGGGGTGGTCCGGCGGTCTTGGCCAGAGAACCCCTGGTAGCATTAGAGCCAGGCAGCATCAGGGGAGTCTTGGCTAGGGATCCCCGACAGCTTCTGAGCGGGGTTTGCAGTGGCTGGATGGCCCTGGAATAAAACCCAGTAACAGCAGGGCCGACAACAGCCAGGCAGTCCTTTCTGGAACCGGGGGAACTCTAGCAGCAATGGAATAGGAGCCCTACCAGGGGAGCACTGACCTCCCCTGGTCTGGCAAACTCCCTGGCTCAGGACCACACAGATCCCAAGGGTGCCAGACCACGTAGGTTCAACTTGTATGCATGTAGCCTAAAGATAAGCATCTATCACACTAGAATTAATGAAAATTAGCATTAATGTTCAGATCAATTATTCGAAACCTTTACAGAAGTGGTATCCACTAAGAATAGCCAATTATTGATTTATAAAAAGGATAACATTTTATAGAAAAATTTTCAGGTAATATTTACCTTTCAAATAAGCACTGAACTTAGAGAGAAATCACTCATGGAAGAATCCAGGTAGTCAAAATGTATAAAAAACAGTAAACTTCCGATAATCCGGAACCTTTAGGACCCAGGGGGTGCCGGATTATCAGATTTGCCGGACTATCAGAAGGGGGGGCTATAAGGGGTCTGAGGTGGGGGGGATGCCACCCCAGACCCCTTATAGCCCCCCCTTCTGATAGCTCTGCCCCAGGCATTCTTGATTCAGCCGCTGCTGGTCAGTTTCAGCAGCGGCTGAATCAGGGACGCCTGCAGCAGAGCAGCTGGAGTGCTGCCGGGTTGGTCCGGTAGCGCCGACCCTTGGTGAGGCGAGACCAACCCTGCAGCACCCCAGCTGCTCTTGGGGACGCCTGGGGCAGAGCAGCTGGGGGGCTGCCGGGTTGGTCCCACAGCGCCACTACTCGGCGCTACTGTACTAACCCAGCAGCCCCCCAGCTGCTCTGCTCCAGGCGTCCCCAAGTCAGCCGCTGCTGATACTGATCAGCGGCTGACTCCAGGAAGCCCGGGGAAGAGCAGCTCTGCCTCGGGCTTCCTGGAGTCAGCCGCTGGTCAGTTTCAGCAGCGGCTGAATCGGGGACAGCTGGGGTGCTGCCGGGTTGGGTCCCGCAGCCCCGAGGGGCAGCGCTACGGGACCTACCCGGCAGCCCCCCAGCGGCTCTGCCCCCGGCTTCCCCGATTCAGCCACTGGTCAGTTTTAGCAGCGGCTGAATCGGGGAAGCTGGGGGCAGAGCAGCTCCAATGGTCCGGCTGCCCGTAGCACTTCCGGGTTCCTGATGGTGCCGGACCATCAGGAGTACCAGACCATCGGAGTTTTACTGTAGCTAGTTGCTGACTGATGCTGACAGAAGTTTACACAAGAGTTGCTGACATATGTATTTTAGGTTTTGGGCATCTACATACATGTAAACAGATGCATTTCCCAGAAGGCCATTGAAAATGTTCATTCATAGCTGATCTGTGCTTGGCACAGGAGCCGAGAGAGTACCACTCCATGAATCCCTGATTCTAGGGCTGACTGGCCTACCTCATATAAGTTAGATCACACCTGAGCCCAGCTGCAGAGGGCTAGAGCCCTGAACAAATACAAAATTTGCATATGAAACTATAGTTAAGAATAGAGTTGTCAGACACAGAGATGAACATAATTTTGTTGGGGAAAGTCAACATGGTTTCTATAAAGCAAAATCATGCCTTACAAATCTACTAGGGTTCCTTGAAGGGGTCAACAAGCATGTGGACAAGTGGGAGTAAGTGGTTACAGTGCACTTCGATTTCCAGAAAGCCTTTGACTAGGTCCCTTACCAAAGGCTCTTAAGTAAAGTTAGTCGTCACGGGATAAGAGGGAAGGTCCTCTCATGGATTGATAACTGGTCAAAAAATAGGAAACAAAAGGTTCATGGATGTTAGGTCAATCAATACTTATTAGCCAGAATGGGTAGGAATGCTGTCCCTAGCCTCTGTTTGTCAGGGGCTGCACATGCATGAAAGGAGAGGGATCACTTGATGATTATCTGTTCTGTTCATTCCCTCTGGGGCATCTGGTATTGGCCACTGTTGGCAGACAGGATACTAGGCAAGATGGACCTTTGGTCTGACCCAGTATGGCCTTTCTTATGTTCGTATAACTTTTAGAAGAAAAATCTGTTTATATATACTAATACAAGGGTGGGGGGTTAGGAATTTTCTGCATTTATATGCCAACTAAACTGGTTGAAAATTGCAATACAAGTTTCCATCCTCCCTGCAGTTCTGTGACAGAGATCTGCTTAATCTGATGATTAATGGGTAGGCACTTCAATTGTGCTGTGTAAACAGCAATGTCTCCACAAAAGTGATTTTACAAAAGTGGGTAGCACTAAATCCTTTATCAGCAAACCTACACAGAAAGGAGCAAGGCATGTTTAGTGTGGAATTTTTAGATAAATCACAAACATTGTTATTTCTAGGTGTTCAAATAAGACAACAATAAAGAAAAAATATCAGGGTGCCACGTATGTCAACACACAAAAGGACCAAATTCTGCAACTGCCACCCCTGAATTCCATGACATTGTCAAATTATTTTACTGTCATGAAATACCCTTCATTTCCATCCTCATGTGCCTACGTCTCACAGCTGAAAATCACTTCTGTCAAATTAATTGATCATTTCCAGGGACTATTTATTTCACCATGCCCTCTGGACAGCCTACATTCTCATTCTCCTGACCTCTGCTCCCACAATATTCTCTAGGTACCTCAACTCAGCACCTTCTTCCCTCCTAAGTAGCAGGAAATAAAGAAACTTGTAACCAGTTTCTGTGGCTCATCTCACCAGCTCTCCCTGTTCTGCAGCTCCATTGACCGGTGTAGGGAATGTGCACTATTATTCAATTAACTTCTCATAGTGAGGAAAGCCTGGCCAGAGAACAGATGAAGGATGGGCTAGAACATTAATAACATGTGATCAGTGTTCTCTCTGTGAGGAATGATGGATGGATCAATCAAGATGACAAGGTGGTGAAGAAAACTTTCGAGCAAGAAGCAGCTACAAGCAAAGTGAAAAAAGAACAAAACACACAGGCACTTGCTTGATGCAAAATGGTAAAATCCATAGCAAGAATCTATCTTCCATTTATGTTTTCAGCTTTTGGTACCAGGATATTAGAGAGACAAGGGTGGGATACCACCTTTTATTGGACCAACTTCTGTTGGTGAAAGATTCTGGAGATCTTTGTGAAGCTTGAAAGTTTGTTTTTTTCACCAACAGAAGTTGGTCTAATAAAAGGTATTACCTCACCCAGCTTGTATCTTTAATAGCAAAAATACTCAATTCCTTGGCATGGGAAAAATGCCAAATTCCAGCCACAGTATCAGAGCTTGAGATGAAGAGAACAAGTCATGCCTCTCAGAAGAACTCTTTCAGCTATTTCGAGACTCAGGAAGACAACACTCTGTCAGAGGGTGGCTTGATGCCTGTAAACGAATCAAAGCTCATGCTTCTATGCCAGAACAAGGTATTTCCATTTGGCCAATTAAAAGTATGGGACAGCAGCTGGGGGTTATAAAGGACCAGGAGAGAGAGTGTCCCAGTGAGTCTCACTGGACTGATTCAGTCAGCAATGGCAGGCAAGAGCTGGATATGAGAGAGAGAGAGAATCTGTAGACAGCAGAAAGGTCCACAGAGCATCCCTGGGAAGAGGGAGAAGTTGGCTAGTAAACAGTGCATGTTTGGGTCCTAGGAGAAAACTGAAGGCAGGAGATCAGCAAGAGAGACTTGCTGACTGGTATCCCCAAGTCAGAGGGCAGGAGAGGACTGAAGTGGGGAAGCTTTTAGACTAACTTTTAGAATTAGGTTGACAATTTACCCCCAAAGCAAAATATTCCGAAAAGAAGTTACTGGGTCTGAAATCTATTATGGGAAGGAAGAAAAAAAAAGCTAATTTAAAAACTGGGGAACTGATTCAGTCTTTGCAGCACTAGTACTAAAATACATCTGATGACTAAATTTAGGAACTTATCTTATCTTAGGTGGTCACTTCTTGCAGAAAAAATAAATATATGCAGAAAAGCATATTCATTTATGCTGTTGCTAAACTGATTTGCTAGTTTCTAGGGCTACTGATGGGATATCCATTCATACTTATTTTCTTGAGAAGCTGGCGGTTTTATTTAATTTTTGCAGAAGGTTGCAGTTCCCATCCCCTTACTTCTCTGAAACTGCTGCACTCTTACACTAGGGATGTAAGCAACTAGTCAATTACCCAATAAGCCTAGGCTTATCGGGTATTCGAGTCACTTCTCAACTAGTCGCTTCCCCTACCCTGTCCCTTGTTGCCTCTATATCAAGAGGCAGCAAGGAGGAGGGAGCAGGAGTCGGTACTGGGACCCATCACCCATTCCTAGCCTCTGATAGAGGCTAGGAACACCATTCCTAATCATCCTGGCTAACAGCCACTGATGGACCTAACCTCCATGAATTTAACAGGGTTCAAGAAAGAACTAGATAAAAGTCATGGTCTTCACAACCTCTTCTGGCAAGGAGTTTCACAGGCCAACCACGCACTGTGTGAAGAAAAACTTCCTTTTGTTTGTTTTAAACCTGCTACCTATTAATTTCATTTGGTGACCCCTAGTTCTTATGTTATGGGAACAAGTACATAATTTTTCCTTATTCACTTTTCCACACCAGTCATGAGTTTATAGATCTCTATCATATTCCCCCTTAGTCTTCTCTTTTCTAAGATGAAAAGTCCCAGTCTTTTTAATCTCTCTTCATATGGGACCTGTTCCAAAGACCAAGTCATTTTTGTTGCCCTTTTCTGAACCTTTTCCAATGCCAATATATCTTTTTTGAGAAGAGGTGACCACATCTGTAAGCAGTATTCAAGATATGGGTGTACCATGGTTTTATATAGAGGCAATAAAATATTCTCAATCCCTTTTTTAATGATTCCTAACATTCTATTTGCTTTTTTCACTGTTGCTGCACATTTAGTGGATGTTTTCAGAGAACTATCCACAATGACTCCAAGATCTCTCTCGAGTAGTTATAGCTAAATTAGTCCCCATCATATTATGTCACCTTGAATAAAATAAGGTTGTAATTATGAATAACCCAACCAAAAAGTCAAATTCTGCTCTTGATCCTAGAAACTGTTAAACTGAGCATTCTGTCTACTCTCAGTTTGCAAGTGTAATATGTTGCTGCCTATAAACTTTTCACTAGAGATTATGGCAAGATCAGTCCCAATTTCGGGCCCCAGCCCCCTGTTCAGTTCACAATATCTCAGATAGTAAAGGGCAAGCAGGGCCTGTGCCACAATGCCTTGCTGGGGTTTAGACTTCTGTCCCTTGGCTAGAAGGGTGCTGGGGTAGGCACCCCCTGGTCTGCCTGGGCTAGGTAAACAGTTCTCCCACTGAACTCTCAGGCTTCCTGGGAGAAAGGGAGCCCAAACACTTCTTGTCCAAGTGCCTCACTTCCCCCTGCTGCCTTTGGCAATGCTGACATTCTCCTTATCAGCTGGCCCTAACTGATTTATAGCAGTCACATCTTTGCTGCTCCCATTCCACCATAACTCCAGGTCAGCTGCTCCTTGCAGCCCTGAAGTAATGCTCTCCTAATTAGCCAGGGCCAGTTCTGCTTTTTAGAGCTGCCTCTCTCCTCTTCTAATCTAGCTCTCTGACCTGACCCTGTTACAGGATGTTAGTATGCAGTCTTATCAGTTAATTTTAATGACTACACGCACTTCCCCCTTACTGCCTCTGTATCACATGCAGCAGTGGTGGGGGGAAAGAGCCATTGCTCGTGGGGAGCTGGCTCCCTGCATGTGCCAGCTCCCACAGAGCTGCCAGGGATGGGGCAGGTGGGAGCCAGTGCTTTGGAGGTGGGGGGGGGAAGGAGGGAGAGATGCTGGCTTGTTACTGTGAAGATTCACCAATGAGCCCAGGCTCATAGTTTAAACATATAAATATTTAACTGATCACATCCCTAGTGAGAAGTCATCTGGCTATATGCTTACCTATCTCCAGGCATTTTATTTTTTTTTTTTTTTACCACTGGTCTATAAATTACACAACTGTCGTGGGGATTTTAATCCCTGCATAGACATACTGTATCTTGAAAGCCCATTTGTCTAGTGATTTTGACTGAGCAGGAAGTATTTTAGTGGGCGCAGCCTTAATTTACATTGTACAACTCTATTCCAATTTGCAGGTGCACCCGATACATTGAGTTAGGTCCATTCTAGGAGAAACAAATATTAATGGAATGTTTAGTGCAGCGTACTTTCTCCTGTGACTCTCTTTGTGCACAGAAGAAACCAATCTCTGAAGCCACTGCTCTGATCTCCTGTAAATACCTCCTCAAGAACCATTTCTATCTTGATACCTATAGTAAAATATCAAACAATAATGGCTAATAATGGCTAGTTAGGACAATTAATACTCAAAGATGGTTCAAGCTGTTAATTGCTCAGTTACGAACATGTGTTCCCACAGGTCGTTACCGTTTTCATCAACGTTATAATCTCCATTTGTTTTAAAACAGACTAATTCTTTTGGGCAGGAGATATCTTCCTAGGTATTTATATAGTGCTTAGTGCAAGGAAGGGTGCGTGTGCGTGCGTGCACCACAAGCATGACTAGAGCCTCCAGGGCTGCAATAATACAAGCAATAGTAATAAAAATCCATAATTAGAAAAAGAAATCCTTACACTGTAAAAAGTGTGTGTGCGCGCACGCCACTCACACCTGACAACTGGACAGGGACTTGGCCCTATATGTCCTCACATTGCAGTATATAAAGCCAAGCCTATATTAGGAATGCTTTGTCAGTATAACTATATCAATATACTATACCAGCAAGGTGTTCCCATTGTGGAAACAACTTATACTAGCAAAACTGTGCTTTTGCTGATGTAGTTTAATCCAGCCAGCTTCCATCCCTGAAGGAAATAACCCATATCAATAAAAGTGCAATTTTGATTATATAAATGTGTCTATACCAGGGGCTTTTGCTGACATGGCTGTTGGTCAGCTATCACACCTCTTAATACCCCTGACTACTATAGCAATGACAACAGAAGTTTTAATACAGACATGGTCTCGGTCAACCTTTGTCCAAAGAGATTAGGAAGAACTTTCCCATATGGGAAGGTTATTTCCTAACTGCCCACTCTGAAGGTTACTTCACAACTTTCTCTAAAGCACTAAGCATCAGTCACTGCTCAAGACAGGATACTAGACTACACAGACAATTCCTACTTTCCTATAATGTTTCAAAAGGCCTTCTAAATAAAGAACTAAATGCAAAGAGTGGTTTTAAACATATTCCTGACCCAGTGGCTATATCTTTTCTGATTTAATGATATAACTTCATGACAGAATGTTTTGCAGCTTCCCTTATGAAAAATGACAGCAGAGGTTCCATTTCTGAAGTCATACTGGCATTTACAAGTAGATGTGTCACAGTGGGTTAAGTTAAGGCAAAATCAGAAAAAAAATGAAGTGTTTCACTGGAGGATGATTTAAAAAAAAATGTAATGCCTTGGGAAATCATGAATTGAATAACCTTCTGCTGCTCAAGCAGATGTCCACAAAGGTTAACTCAAAACACGGGAAGGGTTACAGAAATGCATTAAACATTAATTGTTTTTAAACTGTAAGTGGAAAATAGATAACATACTGCTAAGAGCTTTACTCGGCTCTTTCCTAATATTTCCTCCCCCAAATATTTATTCCCCCAAATATTTTACTAGCAGCAAAATTAAGACTTTCACCATTCCTAAATTGCATCTTTTAGCACATGGTGATTGAAAAGACCTTGTGTTTAATATTTAAATTTTGTCTCAGGTTTTGCTTCTCTACACATTGCTCCCAAATCTACCTTTTTTCACATACAAGTTTACATTTATGGCATGCAGTATCTTACACCAACAAAATTCTTGTTGTGCCACATCTCTCAAGATTTTCCCACCAATTCACAGCTGACTTAGCATTGCAATTATGTTGCTGGCCCTGTCAAAGTCACTGTGGATAGAACTATGCTCCAAACAAATGTCTGCAGTGAACTCAGGCAGCCTTGGAAAGTCCTTCACTTTTAGCTGACCCAAAACACAGAACAAACAAATGCACTGATGGAGTATTATGAAAATGCTGAGCTCTTCAGCCAAAATAAGGTTGCCAATAGTATTGATGATCAGATGTTCCTCTTTACCCTGGCTGCCACAGCTCTGCAGAAGAGGTTCCATAAAACAAGTATTTTGAGACTGTAATGCACTATGTTCCTTTCAACTGGCACATGCAGCTCATCTTGGGAGGGGAAACAAAACCTATTGTTATGGGAGTCATGATGAGGTTGTGAGCAAGGTAAACCCTTAAACATGCACATCCAAGCTCACCAAAGACTCACTGGGCGATATTACTTAGACAACATGATGAACATAGTATAAGAACTTGAAAGAGGAAGAGGAAAAAAGGGTTATTCCCCCTCAGATTGTCAGTCAATAGGCTGAGGTCACCAGATCCTGGTTCAGTGAAACTGAAATTAGTGAGAGGGTAATCATGTAATGTAAAAAATAAGTTTTCTTTGCAGGATTGTGAATAGCTTTTTAAGGACGTAAAATATGTAACGAGTGGTAGAGAACAGAGGTTTTTCTCTCCACGTGGAAAGAAAAATCAGTTCTCCTCAAAGAAAATAAATAATCCCATTTAACAATCTAAGAATCCTTGTCCAAAGTCTAACCAATTTCCAGGTAGCTGCACAGAGATTGTAAACAATGCTGTATGTGGTACTTCAGAATTCCAAGAAATAACACTCTTTCATTAAAAAAAAAAAAATCATGTTAAACTATGTAGACTTTGCTATTTATTTTGTGTCAGCACAACTGCCTGTAATCAGTACTGAAAAGAGAAATTTCCAAATGTGCTTTAACTATGTACGAAGCTGTGAATTATCACATTTTAAACATAAATTGCTTCCTTAGATATAACGTACGACTTATTCTGACGTTAAGTTATGCTAGCATCAAGCCAGCATTTCAAAACCTTCCAGGCAAGCCATCAATTTTCCAGACCTACAGGCAAAGTCTGTTTCCCTGTTTTTTAAATCTTAACCACTTTCCAACAAAACTACAGGTTCATACAAGTTAGATATGACGCCAGAGTACCTGAAACAAATAATAAATACTTAAACATGTCAATTTATCTCCTTAGAATATAGGAGCATATTCATGTTTGGTAAATGATCACATAAATTAGAGTGTCACACAGACTCAGCATACTGCATTTTGACAACTCTCCCACATACCTTTCATTAGGCAGGATTGTGCCCTGGTCATATAATCCCAATCCAATTTCACACACATTTTATCCTCCCAGGCAGCACAAGGCCACAAATACCTGTAGTTTATAGGTACCATAGTCACTGCTAATAGAGAGGAGTACTGATGGGGAACACGTGTGAGAAGAAAGGCAAGGTGGAATTTAACAAGGGCAACGGGTAGAAAGATACGAGAAAAAAAACTATGAGCAATGGGAAGAAGTAACACAAAACGGGAGGAAGAAGGAAGAGGAATCAGCAAGAAAGAGGGGGAAGGAAAAGAGGAGAGAAAGAGGGTAGGAGGCATTAGGGGACAAAGAAAAAACAGACAACAAACATGCACAGACGTTAAAGATAAGCAGCACTGTCTCTAACTATCTATCCCATCTCCTTCCCACCATGTGGCCAGACAGCCTGCCTCCATATTATCCATCTTATTTGCCTCTCTGAAGCACAGGGCAGAGAAGGAGCAATAATATCAGCATAGTCTATGCTGGCTCATCTGATCCTGAGAAGCTGAAACACAGATATGTGGATAGAGAGTAGCTAAGTCAATAAGCTGGCCTCGAGGCTGCGGCTGGCATCTATGTTGATTCGAACACACACAGTCCCAGGAAGAGGAATTTCCCACTGAGAAAACAATGTCCTGTACTTCAAAATTTAATCATCTCAAATCTCTCTTACAAGTGTAAATTAAGTTCACAACTCCCTTGTAAGAACTGGTCTCACAGCAGACAGACCAGCATCAATTGGCAATTAAGATAAGAAAGAGAAATACGTGACCCCATGATTATAAAAGATGGGCCCAGCACACACTCACTTTGAGTGTCATTCTACCCTCTACCTGCTGGTCGGGTTAGGTGTTTGACCTCCCGAGGTTCTATGGGGACGCCCACCTCGTATTTTCGTCTTTCCTAGGAATTGAGGGACCGGCCCTGGCCTGACATGCTGGAGTCGAGAGGCACAGAAGGGGGTAAAAATGGTACCTGGATGTGGTCCTCTGTCTTAAGTGTACACATAGCAAGAGTAAGCTGTTACTTGGTACCATTATTTCTATTTTTCTATCTTTATCTTCTTTGTAACCATTTTTTTAAGACCTATATTTTGCTAATAGTTAAGAAATAGAGCAATAGCCATTGTAACCATATGATTTATAAGCTTCCTCAATAAACCTGTAACTGTTTAAGCTTTAACCTGACTCCTTCAGTTGCTGTAACAGAACCAAGCACAATTTAAAAGAACTTCAGCCGGTCATAAAGGGACAGATATAGGGAGAGCTTGGGCGTTTGGATCTGTGTCACTCCCAGGTGACAGGACCCACTGGGGCATCTTTCAGTCTTTCCTCAAGGCTGCCCGCTGCGAAGGAATTATGGAATTCTAGCAGCTGAAATCTAAGATGTAATAAGCTCTTCCTATATAACGGGGCGTCTGTTGGCCTGCTGGCCACCCTCTGCGATGGGACCCCGGTCCTAGCAGTAAAGGCACGGACGTTAAACCTTTTCTCGGAAACATACACACACACACTGCCCTGACCGTCGGCTGACACACCAACCGACCCAAATCACATATGCGAAAGGGGAGGAATGATGCGATATGGAAAAAAAAATCACAAAAGTGAAAAAAAATAAAATGAGAGCACAGCCCTTCATTTTAAAATGCTATTAAGATCCACCAATTCCAGCACTGAGCCCTTCTCTGCCTATTTATGCAGACACATTAATAACATTTTGCCTCAGTTTATTAATGCTACTTAAATGACCTTTGATTAAACATCATCTTTCCCCTCAATATTTTGCAGAGTTAAATTGGGGAGATCAGGGTCTTTGTCTAGGTATCGACATGCAAGGGGACTTCAGCAGTCCTAGTGGATATGAGGTTGACATAAAACAATCCTACTGCATACAAAGGAGTTGTTCTTTCCAAAAAATGTTCTGAAGCTGACAAACAACAATGTTCAATTAAGTAACGTCTATACGCTTTCAAAAAGATTTTCTGAAATCTTATATTTTTTTCTTATCCTTTCAATAGACATACCGATTCTTTGTGCACCTGAGTGTTTATATTGTCAGCATACCTTTTCCCACTGAAGTCAACGAAGCTATGTTTTGATCTTAAACAAGAAATGTTGCTGAAAATCCAGTAATCAAAAGCTTTTTCTTGTCCTGTGTCCCCTCCATTATTTTCATTGAATGTAGCCAATGTAACAGGCTGAGCTTTTGATTTTGTATGACTGAAGACACAATGCATCTGTTTAAAAACAAGTGATCCTACTCTACAAGAACTATTTGGAATTAGCCTGTTGGAAGTTGGTTAGAAATCAGATTGATTGGTGGGGCGCCATTTATTCAGATTGCCAGAACAAAAACTGGATTTAAAATAAGATATTATTTTGATTGTGATGATTAATAAATAATTTTATATAAATGTTACTGGTATTCTGCCGAGTAAGCACTTTCTCACATCCCATCCCAAAATTACCATATTTCAATTAAATCTTTTCAGAGTATTGGGTGCTATAAAGTCATAAAATAGGCTGTTCATTTAAAGCATGTATTCCTCCCAGGAAAAACAATATTCACCAAGAAATGTCATTATTGTGATAGTTTAAATATATATTATTCCTTCACCTGCATGTTTAATTTTCTTTTAGGAATATATTTTGTTTCTGCAGCTAACAGAAGAAGGAAACCGTAACTGGTATGGATGCACTTTTGGCACCGTTGACAAGATGATAACAATTGATAATTTTTGTTTTTCTAATGTTTTTTGATAAACGCCTACATTTTCTTGACTTCAATAAGTCATTTATAACTCTCTGGCCTAGCAGTAGTTCAGTAATACCTAGGTCTCTAATCAAGACAGAGGAGCCAGTGATACAGGTTGGACCTCTCTGGTCTGGCACCCTTGGGGCCTGATGGGACCTGGGCAAGGGAGTTTGCTGGCCTACAGGAGGTAAGGACACTCTCAAGAGTGCTGCCTTCCCATATGGTTCCCCCCTCCTCGCTGTTGTCCTGCTCCCGGCCCCCCACTCCCTGGCAGCTTCCCGAGCTGCGCTCCCACCGTCACCGGCAGCTGCCCGGGTTGTGCACTTGCCCTCCTCAGCAGATGCCCAGGCTGCACTCTCAACAGCTGCCAGGTTGGCTTTGCTGCTAGCCACTTGCTGGACTCTCAGCTGACAGCTGCTGGGGCTCTCTGGCCCAGAGTTCTCTGGCCCAGCAACATCCATGGAGTTGCACCTTGTCTTTGTAAAAGACCATGTACAGAGGTTCAGAGGCGAGGGCTCAGAGCTCTGAAGCCTGTCTAGCTGAGATTATGGCCACTAGGAAGGCTGCCTTCCCAGAGAAGTAGGACAAGGGACAGGGGGCCTGGGGCTCAAAAGGGGAAAAACGTAAGATGAGACAGGACCAAATTAAGATCTCACTGAAGGACCAGGTGTTTAACCTGGGGGTATAACCTTTCCAGCCCTTTCAAGAAGCCCTTCAGTGGGGTTGGCAAAGAGGAATCTATTTCCCACCCCTAGTTAGTATGCCGAAATGGCAGACAAGTGGACCCTGATAGACAAAAGAGCCAGTCCCAGTGCTTTAGGTACACAAAATAATCTAGCACAACAGGCCTGGCTTCCTCCTGAGGTCAAGTGCTCTTCTGGAGAGACCAGAGTTAGAAGCACTTCCACTTGGCTAAGCACATTACCCTAGTAGAGGGTTTTCTATTGCCCAACAGGACCTCCCTAACTAAGTCAGAGCACCGAAGCTCCAGAGGGTACAGCCATGAAGTCTCCATGCCATGAAGTGGAAGGACTGGAGGCTGAGGTGTTGCAGCCAGCCATGGTACTTAGTGAGAAGGGATAGAGTGGGAGGTCTATAGACACATCCACTGAGAAGCTGAGCAGCGTTGTGAACCAACACTGTCGGATCACGCTGGAACGATGATGATGGTATCCACCTTGTCCTGCTGAATTTTGAGGATGTCCCTGTGTATTAGCAGGAAAGGAGTGAATGCATACTGCATGCGGTTTGTCCATGGAATGTGAAATGTGTCACTATGGAACCAGGCTATGGTTTCAGAATGAGCAGAACTTGTGGCACTTCCTTTTGCTCCTTTGCAAACAAGTCCATGTGGGGATGACCTTACTCTGGAAGATGGAGAGGGTAGTATTTGTCCTGAGGAACCACTTGTAGATGTTGAAATCTATGGAGCAGAGAACTGACATTGGGAGAGTGACCAGTGGCGGCTCTGCAAGAGCTGGTGTTCAAAGAGAACTAGCTTAAAAACTGGTTCCCCACAAGCACCAGCTCCTGTGTGCCCACCTCTGTGCTGCTGCCTCTGTATCAGTTGCCTTCCTGTCATGTGTAAATGTTTAATGGATGAAAAATTCCGCCGTTACATGTTTACAAAAAAGAATCTAAATGTTAACATCCTTAGTAGAAGTGTTATGTGAGGAAATAGAAAAGCGTGAAGGGAGGTTTCATGATCCAATCAATACCAGTAAAGTCGGCAAGTCAACTAGCATCTCAGCACTGCAGAAAAATAAAATAGCAAGAGCCAAATAAGGAAGAGTTTTTCTTACATACCTACATAGTCAGACATGGGATAAAAATTGTTTTTTCAAACAAGTTTGAAAGGCCAGAGTTTAAGGCCAGAAGAGACTATTAGATCACTCTGTATATCACAGCCTATCACGTTTCACCCAGTTACTTCTGTATTGAGTCCAATAAGTAACATTTGAAGAAAACATGCTTTCCAGAAAGGCATTTGGCCTTGAAAGACTTTAAGAAATGAAGAATCCAATATATTCCTTAGTTGTTTCTTCCAATGGTTGCTTCCGCTGTTAAGAGTGGATGCCTAATTTCTCATTTTAATTTGACTGGCTTCAGCTTTAAGATACTGCTTCTCTTTGCTACCAGTTATTTTTTAAATTGCTTTCATTCAAAATCATGGAGACAAACCAAAATATTGTTCTTCACAAAGAGTGAAAATATTCCTATGATGTTGGGAAAGAGGCAAACTGAACACATCAGACATTGTCACTGCTCGCCAACCACGTGGATAGAATAAGGTGCAATTAAGGAACCCTATAAAAAGGTGTATGATTGTGAATTCGATATTATAAGAAATTAATGAAGCTGTTGTATCATTCTTTTAATACCTTAAAAGTTTTTACTTTGTTTAATGTGAAAAAGCTGAAAGATAACATAAATTATAATAGCATATAATCTCTTTGCAGCTACACACTATTCTATTACATGGCAACTCTGCCAAAATTAGGTAATCTTTCTTACAAAAAATATTATGTACTGTGCATCACATTTATGTAATTTAACACTCTTTTTGGTAAAGTATGTTGAAAGGCGAACTGTAAATACATTCCTAAATTTGTCAATACCTTAATTCCAAACTTCTTAGGTAAATCTCCAACAAAATCATTTTTTCCCCAATAATTCTGCATAGCAGCATGTGGCTTTTTAATGATGGACACAGGAGGCCATCGTTCCAACCTCTATCAGAGAAGATAATATTGCCAAAGAACTCAAAATCAACTACAATTAATCATGTCATATGTAGTGATATGGAAGAATCTGTTATGATGTAGTAAGAATATCTGGGATAGTAAATTTTCTGCATGCTGACCTCTGGTAGTCTGGATTGCAAGGTACTGTTTTAGCACCTACATTATTGCACCTCTGCACAAATGACCATCTAAACTATTCTGTCACATGATGCGTTCACAGATTATCTCTGCATTACCTCAAAGCCCAAAGTGTTTAGCATGGGGATGTAAGGCAGTAGCCAACTACTCGCTTTCCCTGTCTTGATGCCTTTGAGTCAGAGGTAGTGGGGCAGAGGAGAAGCAGGAGCTGGTGCTGGGGGGAGTCAGGAAAGGGCAGAGCTGCTAAGTCCTGGAGTTTGCGTCAGCCAGGATTGCTTAGTCCAGGCTTGTGCCACCTCTGGGAACTAAACTTGCTGTGGTTCTGCATTTTAAATGTAACCAGCTCTACTGTAGGGGCTCTTACTACATTTAAAATGCAGAGCTGCAGCAGGGTTAGCTCCTGGG